>NW_022436960.1:3179212-3248616 GCF_009761245.1 Sapajus apella
TTACGGCAGGCAAGACACTCCCTTCAGCCAGGGAGCGAGGTGGAATGAGTGAAAAACAAACTATTCCACCCCAGCCTGAGGAAAAAAAAAACCCAGTAAAAAAAAAAAAAAAAAAAAAAAAAGAAAAAGTCAAGTTGCAAAGAAAACTTCTAGAGAAATGACAAAAGATACTAGCTTTTGTTGCCAGAAGTAACCAAAAGAACAATATTTGACTGTCTCATTTTCACCATGAGCTAGATACATAGTAAAGCAATACATCAAATACTGTCGGTATATGCTACCATTTGACTACTTTTTGCAAAAAGAAAATCAGAAGTTTTTACTAAATACAATAAAAATTTATTATGCTGTAAAATAACAGTAATTTTTAATCATTACATTACAGGCCATATATACATACAAGTTTCTTTTTTTTTTTTCTCTGAGACGGAGCTTCACTCTTGTTGCCCAGGTTTGAGTGTAATGGTGCAATTTTGGCTCACCACAACCTTGGCCTCCCGGGTTCAAGAAATTCTCCTGCCTCAGCCTCCCGAGTAGCTGGGATTACAGGCATGCGCCACTACGCCTGGCTAATTTTTGTATTTTTAGTAGAGGTGGGGGTTTCTCCATGTTGGTCAGGCTGGTCTCAAACTCCTGACCTCAGGTGATCCGCCCACCTCGGCCTCCCAAAGTGCTGGGATTATAGGTGTGAGACACCACTCCCAGCCTATAAGTTTCTTTGTTCAAAAAAATATCTTGGCCAGATGCAGTGGCTCACGTAATAAATGGGGAAGGACAATTAACTCACCTGAAGTCAAGAGTTGAAGACCAGCCTGGCCAACATGGTGAAACCCCATCAATAATGAAAATACAAAAATTAGCCAGGCATGGTAGCGTGCACCCGTCACTCCAGCCTCTACTCTTAACCTTGCCTGGTTTCACATTTAAAAGTTTCTATTTTTCCATATGGTACTATTCAAAAGGTTAAAGGTATTATATTAATAAATAAGGTCCTGGCCTATCCCAATCCCTCAGCTGCTCAATTTCCTTCTGTTATCAAAACAATAACCACTCACAGTCTAGTTTGAGAAGCAAAGCAATAAACTGAGTTTGCAGACTCCAGTCTCCGGTCAAAAAGATATAATTAAGGAACTAAATGGGAAGGCTAGAAAGCACTCTACAAGTTCATAGAAGTAAAAAGACGGAGTCTCATCTCCCTTCCACGCTCCAAGCAAAGTGGTTTTCTCAGTGTCTAGTAAAAGGTAGTCAATACAATTTACCCTCTTGCCTTCCTCTCATGACCTAAAGCCCAGTCTACTCTCCAACACCCAAGTCAAGATCTCATCCCTTCAAGAGGCCGTTCATTCCTGTCACTCCAGCCTCCACTCTTAACCTTGCCTGTTTTCCTCATTTATTAAATAATGAGGCCAGGCACGGGAACTCACACCTGTAATCCCAGCACTTTGGGAAGCCAAGGCAGGAGGATCTCTTGAGGCCAGGAATTAGAGACCAGCCTGAGAACAAAGAGAAACCCTGCCTCTACAAAGAATGGTAGAGGGGAGGGGAGGAAGGGAGGGAAAAAGGATACACCAATCCTGAAAGGCTAAAACAAGGTAATGTGTTAAACGCCAACCATCATGTCTGGGAAATTGAGTAGTGTGCAAAAAAAGCCCCTGTATTCCACTTCCCCCCTCTCCTAGGTTTCAGGGGGAACAGCAGGTCTTGTGCCTTGCATTAGGAACTTGCCAGGTTCCTGTTGACTGAAGTACACAGGCGGTGCTAGCACATCTATTAGCTTGCCATTACCTCTGTAACAAAACAACCACCAATTTGGTGGTTTGGAACAACAAGAATTTATTCTCTTACAGTTCTAGAGGCCCGTAGTGAGAATCACTTTCAGAGCTATAAAGCCATTGAGTGGGTTCCTTCTGGAGGCTTTAGTGGAGAACCTGGTCCCTAACCTCTTCTAGCTTCTGAAGGCTGCCTGTATTCCTTGACCTCTTCTCTTCACCTCACTCCAACCTCTTGCACCTCTCCTACATCCTCTTTGGCAGTCAATCTCCCACCACCTTCCTGTGAACACAAGGACACTGTAGCCATCTGGATAGTCCAGACTACTCTCCGCATTTTGAGAACCTTGGTTTAATCACACTTGCAAATAAGGTTAACACCCACAGGTTACAAGAATTAGGATCTGGCTCTCTTCGAAGTCATTATTCAGTCAACCACAGTATGTTAATCATAAAAATCTCTCTTTTTCAGACAGAATCTTACCATCGCCCAGGCTGTAGTGGAGCTCACTGCAGCCTTGACCTCCTGGGCTCAGGTGGTTCTCCTGCATCAACTTCCTGAGTAGCTGGGGCTACAAGCACATGCTACTATCTCTAGCTTTTTTTTTTCCCCCTGTAGAGACAAGGTCTCACTATATTGCCCAGGTTGGTCTCAAACTCCTGGCCTCAGATCCTTCCATCTCAGTCTCCCAAAGTGCTGGGATTACAGGTGTGAACCACCATGCCCAGCCACATTCTATAATACATTTTTTAGGCGGCTCTAAGAGAGCACTGTGAAATCTGTCACTACATTGGCTGAAAAATGCCAGTACTACCACTTAGTGGTCCCTTCATACATAAAGGAATTGATTTTTGAATTCAGTCCTAATAAAAGCTTTATTTCCTTAGAATAAGTATCGGATAAAGGTAACATAAGTCCTTTTTTATCTTGACTGGTAGGAAGCTCATTAGGGTTGACCTCAATGTTTCCTGTGATCCTGATTTTCTATTTTCACCTTCACCAACTGACATATTTACCTATGTATGTATGCATGTATGTGTTTAGCTAGATTTTGTTTCTCCACACCTTGTATTTTAGACCACTCTAGGTTACTCCTGGCAAAAAGACAAAAAAGACTCACCACTGCCATCACCCAAACTTTCACCGAAATGGGGAGAGCTAAACATTTGGGATTCACTGCTAAGCAACAGGCAAAAATCATGACATAGGCTGTTTCCCAGTTTTTCCTACTAATAAAGACCTTAAGAAAGGATACCATCATTATTAAGTACCCGTTTCGTTCTGGCAACTGCCACGTTTCTTGCAAAATCTTTAAAGTATTAAACTCTATGTTTTTGGCTGAAGAAACTGACCTCAGAAATAACAAGCAATGCATCTAAAGAGCAGTAAGTAGCAGATCTGATATTTGAGTCAAAGATTGACTCTAAAGCCCATGATGCCTCTAAAACGGAACACTTCTCCACCTTCTCTCTATTGCTAATACTTGTTTTCCATCTATACAGAAATAGACCAAAATAAGTATTTTGGTATAAGCACTGGATTCTGCCTTACAGACAATTCCATCCATTCATTCACTCAATATTCAAAGTCCAATACTCTCCTGAAAAGAGAGGTCCTGGCACCAACAGAACAGCTTCTTGCACAGCAATGGCAGCCCCTAACCCTGCTTCACAGATCTATTTGAGGAGAAGAGTTAATTTACACAAGAAAGCTGGGTGCAGTGGGCTCAAGCCTGTAATCCCGGTACTTTGGGAGGCTGAGGCAGGCAGATTACTTGAGGTCAGGAGTCTGAGACCAGCCTGGCCAACATGGTGAAACCCATCTCTACTAAAAATACAAAAATTAGCCGGGTGTGGTACACGCCTACAATCCCAGCTACTCAAGAGGCTGAGGCAGGAGAATCACTTGAACTCAGAAGGTAAAGGTTGCAGTGAGCTGAGACTGTGCCACTGCACTCCAGCCTGGGCAACAGAGCGAGACTATCTTGGAGGAAAAAAAAAATTACACAAGAAACAGTCCATCACAAATAACCATTTATATTTTTTAAATTGTAATTTATATTGTTTTAATGTTTAACCACATCTGAAACCACGGTGTAAAACTAAAGTAAGTGAATGGCTATTAAGAATTTTACTCAAGCTGCGTGGAGTGGCACACACCTCTAGTCCCACTTACTAGGGAGGCGAAGGCGGGAGAACCGCCTGAGCCCAGGAGTTCAAGGCTACAGTGCACAATGATCACACCTGTGAATAGCCAGCACACTCCAGTCTGAGCAACATAACAAGAACCTGTTTCCAAAAAAAAAATTTTTTTTTTGCTCAAGAGTTCCTAATATGCCATTTGCCAGGTCATGTTTAAATGGAAGAGTTTTGCTTTAAGAAACTGAGTAAGCTGGGTACAGTAGCTCACACCTATAATGTCCACACTTTTGGGAGGCCAAGGCGGGGAGATGACTTGAGGTCCGGAGTTTGAGACCAGCCCTGGCAAAAACATGGTAAAACCCCTGTCTCTACTAATACAAAAAGTTAGCCAGGCATGGTGGCACATCCTTGTAATCCCAGCTACTCAGGAGGCTGAGGGAGAAGAATTGTTTGAACCTGGGAGGCAGAGGGTGTAGTGAGGCAGATCAAACAACTGCAATCCAGCCTGGGTGACACAGCAAGACTCTGTCTCAAAAAAAAAAAAAAAGAAGAAAAATTGAGTATGTTGTTATATTTGTAAAGGAATAGAATTTTCTTGTTATAAAGATTGAAAGTGACTTTCAGGGTACTGCTATCCCAACTCATTTTACAAAGATCCCAAGGTCACTGCCCTATAGAGAGGAAATAAGATGCTGCTGGCTTTGTTACTGGTAATTATTCATGAAGTTGAACACAACTGAGAAGATACTTAGAACTAGGAAATGGCTTGGCTCCCCGTATGTGTTGTTATTAAAGTTCATCATACATGAAAAGGTGCAAACCTATCCAGCAGTCAGCTAACTTCTAAAATTTCCCTTGGCTCTTCCTAACAATCTGCTACAACAGTAATTACATTAGTGTTATTTTCTAAATCCAAGTCATGATTCTGATAACTCTGTCTCTACAAAAAATTCGCCGTGCCTGGTGGTGCGCGCCTGTAGTCCCAGCTCTTGGGGAACCTGAGGCAGGAGGACTCCTTGAGCACAGGAGGTGGAGGCTACAATGAGCTGAGATTGGGACACCGCACTCCATGCTGGGTGACAAAGTGAGACCCTGTCTCAAAAAAAAAAAAGAAAATTCACTTTTGCTTACTTACTCTTCCTACTGGAAGTATTAAGAGCACAGAGAAAATAAATTAGTAAATACCCTTTCTTAAGTAATGCTCATTGCAATAATTGTTTTACTAATATAATCTAAGTTTTCCAGCCTTAAAACACACTGACCTTGTTAAGCAGGTTTCAAAAACAAACTAGAAATGCCTTTTGTAAATATTCACCTAGGAGACGGACATGGATGTTTTAAAAATTTTACCCTCTTCCAAAAGCCTCAAATGCTAACTGTGGATGACCTCTTCCTGATGCGGATTTTTTTTCCCCCACTAGGGGGAGTGAGTCGTTGATAGTAGGAGGGAAAAGGAAAGGTTAATAACCTGGAGTGGAGAGTCTGACAGCACAAGGGGCTTTATCCGGAAGCTAAAGCTTTCAGAGCCACCAGATCAGGAATCCAGATCTATGACTTAGGCTGCCCTATGTAGGTCATGAGGTTGAAGTGATTACTTTGGATGGCTTTTTGAGCTTGGCTCCATGGAAATTCATGTTTATAGCATCTCTACTTAGTGATAAATAGCACAGTTTTACTGGGGGGATGAAAAACCCAGAGACTGAATGGCAAACGATCGTGACTAGTGATTTTCGGCAAACCTGCATCTTCCAAACTTATAAAATTGAGAAAAATTCAATGCATTTCAACTTACTTGCATTTATTGATTTTAGTATCAATGGTTTTCTGGTCATACACGTTTTGCTTAATCCAGAACAAGCCACTTCTCTATTCAGTGTAACAGAATAGTAATTATTATTTTTGCCTCTTCTTCAGCAATTTTATTTGTCTGTTCTCAGAAGGTCACAGCTCAGGTAGGGTCTGACCACCCCACATACCAAACAAGGTCCCACCAAAGGTTTTCTACCTGGGGCATGAGGCTGCCCTGGGCACACCAGAGGAGGGACCACCGATTCCCAGCCGTGAAGGAGGTGCCACTCAGCTGCCGGCACTTTGAGAAGGCACAGCCCCCACCCAACCTAAGCTGTACTGGCTGGCAGGGCACAGGATTGGGGGGGGATGACACAGTCCCAACTGTGCACCTGTCCCTGCACCTGTGCCATCCTCATTAGCCACGGACAGGCAGTATGCACATGCTGGCCTCGCCTCACAAAACACATGTATGCAAATGGAAACGGGACGGGGTGGCCATGGACATGTTGGCTCCTTCCCACAGTTCCAGGCATCTATGTAGCAGTTCACGCACATGGCAATGCAACATCTGCTCCAAATTAGTTAACTGCTCTGAGTTAAAATATCAACAGCCTTAGAGAGGTGCAGTTTCTCACCACCTGAAATCTCAAGATTTTAAAATCACCTAGATTTCTCACTAAATGTTTTAATTCTCAGTTTTTAATCATTATCTTCCCTATTCAATGCAATAAGTGGTTTAGTTTATAATTAACTAAGTTATAAAACAGTTATTCCTATGTAACAGCATGACTATCTAGGGAAAAAATACATAGTACTGTACCCAAAATCTGTCAACACTGAAATGTTTATTAATTACATATAGTGAAAAAGCCCAAAGTAAACACTGGCATTAAAGCAACTGATTAAGATTATTCAAAACACAGTTGAAGCTGGGTGTCTGTAGTCCCAGCTACTCAGGAATTTGAGGCAGGGGGATAGTCTGAGCCCAGGAATTCAAGGCCAGGCCTAGACAACAAGGCAAGACCCCATCTCTAATTTAAAAAGCAACAACTAAAAAACTCCCAGATGCACAGAGGTCCCAGCTACTAGGAAGGCTGAGGTGGGAGGATTGCTTCAGCCCAGGAGATCGAGGCTGCCGTGAGCTGTTGATTGTGCCACTGCACTTTAGCCTGTGTGACAGAATGAGACTGTTTCAAAAAAAAAAAAAAAAAGTGTGTGTTGGGGGATGCAGGCCGGTAATCCCAACAATTTGGGAGGCTAAGCGGGGTGAATCGCCTAAGCTCAGACCAGCCTGGGCAACATGGTGAAACCTCATCTTTACCAAAAATAAAAAATTAGCGGGGGCCAGGCGCAGTGGCTCACACCTATAATCCAGCACTTTAGGAGGCCGATGCGGGCACTGATCACAAGGTCAAGAGATTGAGACCACCCTGGCCAACATGGTAAAACCCTGTCTTTACTAAAAGCTGGGCGTGGTGCCGCACACCTGTAGTCCCAGCTAGTCAGGAGGCTGAGGCAGAAGAATCACTTAAACCCAGGTGGCAGAGGTTGCAGTGAGCCAAGATTATGCCACCACACTCCAGCCTTGCAACAGAATGAGACTGTCTCAAAAAAAAAAAAAATTAGTACCTCCCAGGTACTCAGGAGGCAGAGACTGCAGTGAGCGGAGATCTCACCACTGCACTCCAACCTGGGTGACAGAGTGAGACCCCCATCTCAAAAAAATAATAGTAAAAAGAGAGCGAAAAAAGCAGATATCTAGGGACCCTTTAAGGCTTAAAACTACTAAAAAAACTATTAGATTCCTATGCCGATGTTACATTCAAAAGATGCCTACCAGAGTGCTGTTACTGTGGGAAATTAAAGGAAGATGACATGCAAGCAAAAGAAACCCATAAAAATCCAAATATTTAGTTTCCAGAAATATGGTGACTCCCACTATTTTTTTTTATAGCATCTCACTCTTTCCCTCAGGCTGGAATACAGTGGTTTAATCACAGCTCACTTGCAGCCTCGATCTCCCAGGCTCAGGTGATCCTCCCACCTCAGCCTACCAAGTAGCTGGGACTGACTACAGGCATATGCCACCACAACTGGATAATTTTTATTTTTATTTTGCAAAGATGGGGGTCTCACTATGTTGCCAAGGTTGGTCTCGAACTCCTGAGCTCAAGCGATCCTCCTGCCTTGGCCTCCCAAAGTTCTGGGACTACAGATGTGAGCCACTGCACCCAACCTAATTTTTTGTTTTTTAAACTAGCTAAGAAGTACCTAGACTAGTAACTACGTGTACAGCTATTTTTACAAGGACTTCAAGTAACTCAGCTTGGGACTTATGAAAACTGTTACTTCACAGTTCATTCCAAACTAAGGGGCTATTTTAGTGAAAATACAGTGTAGTTAAAACCTTCCTGCCTAGGATCAAATGAGATCAAGTGCACAAAAGTAGTCATGCTGCCTACCATACTCAACCTATATGTACATATACATACAAATTTAGCCCAACTTTCATTCCTCCGTTTGTTACAGAATTATACTGACTGTATCGCGTCATTTCAGTTCTGAAGATAAAATCATTTTCAGAATTGGAACTTGGGAAATGCATTATTATCCACAAACTCTCGCTTCTCTTCAGTAATAATTTCAAACCACAAGGACAAGGAAGGGGTATAGTCTACCACAAAACACATGCCCGAGGAAACAGGCCATCCTATGTTACTGCCATTAAATACTTATAACCATCTTTATGCAGAATATTCTACCACACTAACTAGACAACCAACACTTTAAAGAAATGGACAGTATAGCCAGAGGTGGTGGTGGACGCCTGTAATCCCAGCTACTTGGAAGGCTGAGGCATGAGAATCACTTGAACCCAGGAGGGGGAGGTTGCAGTGAGCCAAGATCGTAACACTGCACTCCAGCCTGTCTCAGAGCAAGACTGTCTCAAATTAAAAAAAAAGAAAAAGAAATGGACGTGAAAACAACCTCAAACTGTGCCACCTTAATAGCAACCTCTTGCACAGGGGAAGTAAAGACTTTTAAATGCTTACTTAATTGTACATTAACTTCCATCAGTCAAGCCCCTCAGACTTTTTCCCCTAACTGGCTGACTTGATACTTACCACTTCATCAAGCAAAGCCATACACTACCAAGTTCTCTGGGTGTAAAAAAAGTGGGCCAGCAATTTGCTAAGATAAAATGCAGAACATGTAAAAATACGTCGGTTTTCTCAATTACTCTAATTCCACACACGAGAAAAAATATACTCTTTTAGTGGTTAATGTATCTTAAAAAAAGACTTTTTTTTTTTGAGACAGTGTTACTCTGTCACCCAGGCTGGAGGGCAGTGGCGCAATCTCAGCTCACACAACCATCTCAGCTCACACAACCTCTGCCTCTTGGGTTCGAGTGATTCTCCTGCCTCAGCCTCCAGAGTAGCTAGGGTTACAGACGCCCGCCACCACGCCTGGCTAATTTTTGTATTTTTAGTTGAGACAGTGTTTCACCATGCGGGCGAGGCTGGTCTCAAACTCCTGACCTCAAGTGATCCGCTGGCCTCTGCCTCCCAAAGTGCTAGGAATAAAGGTGTGCGCCACCGCACCCTGCCAAAACCATGACTATTAGTTCCAATATGATCAGTGTTTAATCTCTTGAGCTACCAAAATACATGGAAGTTATCTTCTGACAACCATTAAGTAAAATACTCATGTTTCATTTAAACATGGTTTCTGCTAAACTCAAACTACTTGAATTCTACTAGGCACCTTGGAGGCAGGAGAGCGCCTGTTACCACTTCCTATTAGGTTTTGACAGCTCCTCGACTCCTTTGCTCTGGCCTCTTTCAATCACAGATCCATCCAGCGGTAGTTGTCTCACCTCGAGACTTTCACTATATACAAGCAAGCTAGCTTTTTCAGTGCAGCCTCTTCATTTCTATCTCATACATTTCTCTGAAGTCTATCTTTTAATACTCACCATATTTTGAGTCTCCATCCAGTTCTAAGAATTTATGAAGTAGCTTTAAAGTAACTATAGGGGAAGGGGCTCCACCACTTAAATGGAGTATTAAACGTAATCATCACAGGCGTTAGATTAACTACTATGTCAGAATTATTCTCAGTCTTTTTAGTATCTCAGCAATTTAGCTAGGTAGTATATAAATATACTAATAGGATACTGACATTAAAATCAGCACTGAATTAATAATTACCTTTGTAAAGAAAAGATAAAGAATTTACACCTGCAGATAATATCCTTTTGCTATATAGATGGCTTTTCTGACCTTCGTTAAAAGTATTAAAACGGTAAAACAAAACCCCCCAGAAAAACTTTGCTTTCTGGCATCTTTCTTTTCATGGGGAAAACAGGTACCTTTCTACATACAAAGTAAAACGCATAGAGGCCTAAAATTAAACTACCCGATTTTATTTACTAGCAAAGGTCCACAGTCGAGTAAACTAACCCAACCTATTCACAAAGAGCTAAATACTTGGGCGGGGGGGAAGCTTTCCCAAAATCTAAGTGACTAAAAATTATCCGCTAAGATTCACAGGCCCTTTCCACTAGGTACTGCAGGACGACGAAAAGGCCAGGAATTCGCTGGCAACGGCGGTGACAGGCTCAGACTGACGCTCGGAGCCCGCACACGCGAGCCCTACGTGCAGCCCAAGTCCCGCCCCGCAGCAAACGACGCCTCAGGCGAGCGTGACCGCCGGGGCACGGTCCAGCCCGGCGCTGGGTGGGCGGGGAGCAAGGAGGCCCGAGACGCCCACGCGCGCCGCGTCGCCCCTTCTGGAAAGTGCCTCCCGCGAGCAGTTGGGAGTCCCGAGAAGTTGGGGGCGGGCGGGGCAAGCGCCCGCGGCGCCCCCGAGTGGCCGGCGGGGGAACGGCAGCGCCGGGCGGGGGCGCGCGTCCCGGAGACGGCAGTCCCCGGCCCGCGAGGCCGCGGCGCAGCCCCGCCAACGCCCGCCCGGGCCGGGGGCGCGCGGCGGCCGCCACAACGGGCTGGCGGGCGCGCCCGTTGGTGCGGGCGCGGGGGAGCGAGCGCGCCGGCCCCTCCCCCGGCCGTCCCCGCCCCACGCGACGCTTCCCCCTCTCGGAGAAACTACGCCATTGCGGCCTAGCCGGGCGGCGCCGGCCCCTCCCCCCGCCGCCCGCCGCCATCTTCGCGGCCCGCCGCCCGCCGCCGCCGCCGCCGCGCCCCCGCCGCCGCACGGCCCGCCATCTTTTGGGGCCGCCATACTTGCCCTGGCGAAGAAGATGGCGGCGCCCATCACACACATAAAACATGGCTTCCCTTCAAAACAAAAACATCCCGGGGCCGGGGCGCGCGGCCGGCGCTCACCTGAGGACCACATGGTGACCGAGAACTCGCCCTCCAGGGTCTTGATCTGCACCTGCTTCTGCTCCCACTTCTTGTTGCCCGGGTCGGCGCCGCCGCCGCCCGCCGCGCCGGCCCCGCCGCTCAGGTAACTCTTCTTGCCGCTCTTCTTGCCGCCGCCCTTCTTGACGCGGCCGCCGCCCGACGACGACGAGCCGCCGCCGCCGCTCTTGCCGGCCGCCGCCACGGTGACCAGCGTCTGCTCGATGTAGTCGTCGTCGCCGCCGGCCGGCGCGGGCACCGGGATGAGGATCTGGTCCTCGAAGCCGTCCTCGGCGCGCAGCCCGTCCGAGTCGTCGCCGCCCACCACCTCCTCGCGCGTCTGCACCAGGATCACCTCCTGGTGGTGGTGCACCTGGGTCGGGTCGTCGGTGACCAGCGGCTGCAGCGCGATCATGGGCGGGTGGTGGTGGTGGTGGTGGTGGTGGTGGTGGTGCACGGCGTGCCCGTGGCCGCCCCCGCCGCCGTGGTCGCCGCCGCCGCCGTCCTCGTCGTCGTCGTCCTCCTCCTCCTCCTCGCCCACCACCGTGGTCTCGATGGTCTCCACCGGGATGGTCTCCACCTCGATCTCGTGCAGCTCCACGATCTCGGCCGGCATCTCCGAGCCGTCCGTGGCGATGTAGAGGGTGTCGCCCGAGGCCATGGCTGAGGGCTCCGCCGCCACGGCCGCGGCGGCCTCGGCTCCTCGGCTGCGGGCGGGCGGGCGAGGAGGCGGCCGGCCGTGGGGAAGGAAGGCAGAGGGAGGAAGGCGGCGAGCGGGCGGGGGGAGAGGGGGCGGGCGGCGGGGGAAGGGGCGGGCGCGGCGGCCGCGGCGGCGGCGGGGCTTCCCCGCCTCCCTCGCCTTGGTGCGCCCCGCGCTCGCTCGGCCGCTGCTCGTCCCGGCTCCCCGCCTCGCCTCGCCGCAACCGCCCGCCCTGGCCGCGCCTCCTCCTGCCCTCCGGGCCGGCGCTCCGCTTCCCCCTTCCTCCTGCGCCTCCGCCTCCTTCCACACAAATACCAACTCCTCAGCCCGAGCCCAGATCTCGCCGCCGCCGCCGCCGCCACACTCTGCTCGGGCCGGGCCTCGCGAGACTTCCGCGCTGGCCTCAGCCCGCCCCGCCTCACTGCCACTCGCCCGCTCGCCCTCTCGCTCCTCCTTCTCTGCCAATCGATCTGCCCGCTGGCTGCCGAGGCCCCGCCCACTCGCCGGGCTCCTCCTGGATTGGGGCCGGTGGGACCGGGGGCGGGGCCGCCCGCACGCGCGCTGGCTGGCCGGCCCGCGGCGCGTGACGTCAGCGCGCCGCCGCCGCTGCCGCTGCCTCCCGCCGCTCGGTGTCGCGCGGCTCCCGCCCTCCGCGGTGCAACAGCCACAAAACGCGCTGCCTCGGGCCCGGGCCGCACTCGGGAGCGGGGTGTCGCCGCTGCAGCCGCCGCCTCGGGAGCCGGTGAGCGGTCCGCGCGGCCCCGGGCACCACGGGGGCGGGAGCCCGAGGAGAAGGGAGGAAGGGGCCGGCCGGGAGCGGGGTTGAGGCCGGTGGGCGGCGCGGGGGCCGCGCGGGGAGCGGCCGGCGCGCGCGGGGCGGCCCCGTCGCCCCAATAAAGTCTGCTTTGACGAGAAACGCCTCTGATTCCTTTTTCGCGTCGGGCGGCGTTTGCTCTTGCCGCCTGGCTTCGGGCGAGCGGTGGCCGCCGGGTGAGTGTGGAGGGCGGAACGGACAAAGACGGGTGGCGCGGGCTGTGTCCCGCATCTTGCCGCGAGCGCCCGTTTGGGTGCCGTGCAGAGCGCGTGGGGCGGCGCGGGCTCGACGGAAGCGCCCGCGGAGCCCCGGGGCCACCGTTGGGTGGATGTCCGTTATTCTTTTGTGACCCGCGGAAACCTGAGACGCAGCCGTTGGGTGCCTGTTTCCCCGTAGATCTTAGAACTACAAGGTCCTGGCGGCTCTGCTGTGGCTCGGCTATTTATAGCTTTCTAAAATTTCCTCCTGAGCTTTCCCTTTTTCGCTCTCCAGCCATTGTTTCCCTTGCCCACCATTTCCCCCTATTTGTCACTTTCATAGGTGCTCCTTCTTAGGCCTACCAGGTTTTGCATTTGTCTCATCATTGAAAATTCCACATTTTTACCGCCGTGTCCTCCGTTATACCTGCCACAGAGCCTAGTTTTTTTGTTTTTTTTTTTTTTTTTTTTTGTGGCACGGATTAACGGCAAGTTAAACCTTCCTGAATAAGATATATTGCATCGAAGTGTTTTTGCTCTTAATCTGTCCTTTTGGTCGACCTGACAGTTTGCCTTGAAGCAAAACAAAGATCTCGTGATTTTTTTTTTTTTTTTTTTTTTTTTTGAGACGGAGTTTCGCTCTTGTTACCCAGGCTGGAGTGCAATGGCACGATCTCGGCTCACTGCAACCTCCGCCTCCTGAGTTCAAGCAATTCTCCCGCCTCAGCCTCCTGAGCAGCTGGGACTACAGGCGTGCGCCACCATGCCCAGCTAATTTTTGTATTTTTTAGTAGAGACAAGGTTTCACCACTTTGACCAGGATGGTTTCGATCTCTTGACCTCGTGATCCACCCGCCTTGGCCTCCCAAAGTGCTGGGATTAAAGGCGTGAGCCACTGCGCCCGGCCTAGATTTCGTGATTTTTAAGGAAACCATGACAAATTGGAGAGTGAGAAAGGTGTGTCTTTGTTATACTCGTTTGGCCGATTTAACTCCTGTGTGAATTTGTTCAACTTGAATATTCTCAACATTTACTGTTTTCTAATAGTGTTGAAGCAGTTGAGTCCCATGATTATTCTGAACAGTACTCAATACGTTAATCTTAGACTCATCTTGTTAACACAAGCAGACTTCTTACGTTTGGGAACACACTAAGAAACAGTATATACACTCTCATTAAAAGGCGACTTTATAAATCCTAGTCCCTACTTAACATTGCTAAATGTCATTGGACTTCATTTTTGAGAATATTAGTGTAAGGAGTGAAAAATTAGATCGTTTTCTCTTTGAGCTTTGAATCCTGAATAATTCCCCTTGGAGTGCTGCACCCACACAGTTTGGAGAAGTCAAATCTGTTGAATGAAGTCATTTCTGGCTTTGTAGCTTATAAACTGCTTAAGTATTTCACAAATGAAAACCAGTTGTGGGAGATTTTTACATGTCTTAATGATTTTTAAATTTCACTTTCCCCACTGTCTAGTAATTGATGGGGAAATGGCTTTGCAAGTAGTTGATACTCCCCCATAGACACCAGTTGAGAGCAAGAGAAATGAGGGAAGTACCCATTAAGCATCCTGGCTTCTGAGTTGTAGATCTGTAGATGTTCACATTCAAGTGGAGAAAGCTGAAAAGGATTCAAAGCTCTGAGGAATGGTGTTAGGTCAGAAACACTGAGATGCTCCTGAAGGCCATTCCGGTTACCTGCTCCAGAAACAGCTTTTTAAACTTGCCCCACAACAGATGACCTGTTAAGGCAAGCCTTAAGTTTTCTCTAGTGGGAGATGTTCTTCTACTGTTTATGGAGTATCTTATGACTAGACACACAAAGATAATGTGTTATATTGGCTCTCGCCTGCTTGCACTTGCTGCTAAAGGTAAAAATTACTTTAAAAGGACAGGTCAAATTGCAGTTTCAGAATCATGGGACTCTAAAAGTGAGGATAGGCCGGGCATGGTGGCCCATACCTATAATCCCAGCACTTTGGGAAGCTGAGGCGGGAAGATCATCTGAGGTGGGAAGATCACCTGAGGTCAGGAGTTAGAGACTAGCCTGGCCACCATAGTGAAACCTTATCTCTACTAAAAATACAAAAATAAGCCAGGCGTGGTGGTGCACACCTGTAGTTCCAGCTACTCAGGAGGCTGAGGCAGGAGAATTGCTTGAACCCAGGAGGCTGAGGTTGCAGTGAGCCGAGATCGCGCCACTGCACTCCAGCCTGGGTGACAGAGTAAGACTCTGTCTCAAGAAAAATAGTAGTAAGTAAAAGTGAGGATAATTTCACTGCTGTGTTTTTTGTTTTTGTTTCTGTTTTTCTGAAGCAGGGTCTAGCTTTGACTCCCAAGCCTAGAGTGCAGTGGCGCAATCATAGCTTACTGCAGCCTTGAACTCCTGGATTCAAGCAGTCCTCCCACCTCAGCCTCCCAAGTAGCTAAGGACTACAGGTGCACCTTCACCATGCCCAGCTAATTAAAAAAAAAAAAAAAATTTTTTTTTTTTTTTTTTTTGAGATCAGGTCTTGCTCTGTTGCGCAGGCTGGTCTCTTGCCTCGGACTCCCAAAGTGCTGGACCCAGCCTCCCAACTTGTATTCTTTTCTGTTTATACAGAATGCATTGGGATTCTCTCTGAACTCCTAGAATCCTTTTATTTTGGGAGCAAATGATTATTGTCACGTAATTAAACTGGTATTTATCTTACACCTATCTGAGCAAAGGCTGTGACTGTGTCTGTCAGCTCAGTGCCTTGTACGTGAAGGTATCGTTTGCTTGCTTGCTTTGTTGTTGAGATGGAGTCTCTCTCTGTCGCCCAGACTGGAGTGCAGTGGTGCGATCTCAGCTCCTTGCAACCTCTGCCTCCCAGGTTAAAGCAATTATCCTGCCTCAGCCTCCCAATTAAGCTGGGACTACAGGCATGCGCCGCCACGCCCAGCTAAATTCTTTTTGTATTTTTAGTAGAGATGGGGTTTCACCATATTGGCCAGGCTGGTCTCGAACTCCTAACCTCAAATGATTCACCCACCTCTGCCTCCCAAAGTGCTGGGATTACGGGAGGGAGTTACCACTCCTGGTAATGAGTCATTGATTCATTTTCATGCAGGAAAATGAATTTTAGGCCGGGCGCGGTGGCTCAAGCCTGTAATCCCAGCACTTTGGGAGGCCGAGGCGGGTGGATCACGAGGTCAAGAAATCAAGACCATCCTGGTCAACATGGTGAAACCCGGTATCTACTAAAACTACAAAAAAAAAAAAATTAGCTGGGCATGGTGGCGCGTGCCTGTAATCCCAGCTACTCAGGAGGCTGAGGCAGGAGAATTGCCTGAACCCAGGAGGCGGAGGTTGCGGTGAGCCGAGATCGCGCCATTGCACTCCAGCCTGGGTAACAAGAGCGAAACTCCGTCTCAAAAAAAAAAAAAAGAAAATGAATTTTAAAGCACCATGACAGAGGGGAATTCTGTGTGATACTGCTTGACCATTTCTTAGTCACTCAAGTTTTTCAAAAGTTCCAACTTTCTGTAAAGCTTCCATCTCAAAAAAAAAGAAAGCTTCAAGTTTACCCAGAAATTGAACATCAGCCAGGCAAGGTGGCTTACACCTCTAATCCTAGCACTTTGGGAGGCTGAGGCAGGCGAATCACCTGAGGCCGGGAGTTCGAGACCAGCCTGACCAACATCGAGAAAACCTGTCTCTAATGAAAATGCAAAATTAAGAAGAAGAAAAAAAAAGAAAATACAAAATTAGCTGGCTATGGTGGCCCATGGCTGTATTCCCAGCTACTTGGGAGGGTGAGACAGGAGAATCACTTGAACCCAGAAGGCAGAGGTTGCAGTGAGCCGAGATCGCACCATTGCACTCCAGCCTAGGCAAGAGCAAAAAACTCCATCATACACACACAAAAAAGGAACTGAACATCAACAACTATAGAAGAAATAGTATTAGATACATCACAACAGTTGTACAGCTTTCTGGAATCTCCAGGAAATCAGAGCTCACTAATGCCTGAGGAGATGCAGTGACAAATAACCTACAAGGGAATATTCCTATGGCTACCTTCTCAGTACAACATTAGGACAGGCCGGGCGCGGTGGCTCACGCCTGTAATCCCAGCACTTTGGGAGGCCGAGGCGGGTGGATCACGAGGTCAAGAGATCGAGACCATCGTGGTCAACATGGTGAAACCCCGTCTCTACTAAAAATACAAAAAAAGCTAGCTGGGCATGGTGGTGCGTGCCTGTAATCCCAGCTACTCAGGAGGCTGAGGCAGGAGAATTGCCTGAACCCAGGAAGCGGAGGTTGCGGTGAGCCGAGATCGCGCCATTGCACTCCAGCCTGGGTAACGTGAGTGAAACTCTGTTTAAAAAAAAAAAAAAGAAAAAGAAAAAAAAAAACATTAGGACAAAGATATGGACTCTTAGCCAACAGCTGCTTTGCCATCTCCTCACCTGCCTCATTTTCCGTTCTTTCATTTTCTGAAACTATCATTAAATACTCAAACTTGGATTTAAGGAAGGAGGGCAAGGGGTGAGAGTAAGCAGAACAATAAAGGCTAGTAAGAGATGCAATACCTCTCCTTCCTAGCCTAGTCTGGAGAGTATCTTCTTTATTACAGGGAGGCTGACTATCAAATCTGATTCGGCTATATCTCTAAAAGACTGGGATTGATTCAGGCCATGAACTCATGCTAAATAATTTCCCTTATCACTACTATTTTGGCTGCCTCATGAAATTGCTTTTTGGTTAATTCTAATGTCTAGTTCTTTTGCAGTTCCTTCAAGTAGGAAATTGGTGCTCTCCATCAGTTACAGTATTGAGACTGTTAGACCCAGATAGAGCATCTAGTCCAGACTTTATTTTGCAGACAAGGAAACCACCTAACAGAGGAGATGTGCTCAAGGTCACGTGGCAGTGTGGTAAAACCGTAGTGATTAAGGTGAAGCGAGAGCTTGACTTTCCTGCCTTTTGTGAGGCTGCAAAACCTATGTCAATTTCAGTAGTATGATCCTGTTCCAATTCAGATCCATGCCCAATTTTCAATGAAATGTTTTCAAAAATCAGAATGAAAATTTTATGCATGCATCTAAATTAGTTACCCCTAGTTTGGATCTAAGTTAAGTGAAAAACTAGGTATGCACATGTTCTTAACTGTCTAAACTTACAAATATCCTTCTTGGTTGTGGAATCTTTGAAACTTGGGCTATTAAGAGATACTTCTCCCACCAAATCAATGCATATATTAGATTAGGAGTTTAAATTATGGTGAAATACCCTTTGTTCCTTTTATTTTAGACAGGCCTCTCTGTGTCACCCAGGCTGGAGTGCAGTGGTGTGATCTCTGCTTGCTGCAACCTCTGTCCTAGGCTCAAGTGATTTTCCCAACTTAGCCTCCTGAGTAGCTGGGACTATAGGTGCATACCACCATGCCCTGATAGTTTTTGCATTTTTAGTAGAGACAGAGTGTCACCATGTTGCCCCAGGCTGGTCTCCAATTCCTAGGCTCAAGCAATCCACCTGCCTTGGCCTCCCAAAGTGCTGGGATTACAGGCATGAGCCACTGTGCCCAGCCCCAAACTACATACTACATATGTTTATATGGGGGTTTTTTGTTTGTTTTTTTGAGATGAAGTCTTACTCTGCCACCCAACCTGGAGTCAGTGGCACGATCTTGGTTCACTGCAACCTCTGCGTCTCAGGTTCAAGCAAGTCTCCTGCCTCATCCTCCCGAGTAGTTGGGATTACAGGCACACACCGCCATGCCCAGCTATTTCTTTTTTATTTTTAGTAGAGATAGTGTTTCATCATGTTGGCCAGGCTGGTCTCAAACTCCTGACCTGAAATGATCCACCTGCCTCAGCCTACCAAAGTGCTGGGATTACAGGCATGAGCCACGGCACCAGGCCTCCTAACTGTATATGTTAATAGGTGAAATCTCATGTCTGTAAAGCTGACACTCTTTATGTAGCATTTTATTTTATGTACTTTTATAAGACCTTAGATTCTTTTTCTTAGGCCAAGTGGTTTATTACAATGATTGAACCTGATTATTGCCCATAAATATAAAGAAAGTTGAAATCTTTAGTAATAGCTTAGCCTGTTTTTCTCTGCTTTGCTAGTATAATGTCCCTCCAAAGAGGCTAAATGAACTTACTTGTGCTTCAGTTCCTCCTACTGCCTGCCCATCCCAACAAATGTGCAATGCACAATTAAACAGAACGAGTTGAACTTTTGTTTTGAAACAGGGTCTTACTCATCACCCAGGCTGGAGTGAGTGGCAGGATCTCAACTCACTGCAGCCTTGACCTCTCCATCTAAAGCGATCCTCCCTCCTCAGCCTCCCAAGTAGCTTGGACTACAGGCATACACCACCACGCCCAGCCAATTTTTATATGTTTTGTTGAGACAGGGTTTTGCCAAGTAGCCCAGGCTGGTCTTGAACTCCTGGGCTCAAAGGATCTGCTCTCACAGCCTCCCAAACTGCTGGGATTACAGGCATCAACCTGGCCAAAAATTCTTTAATCCATGGTAACTTTCATAGCCACACTTGTTTTCACAGAAGCACGTGTATTGCATTGTGGAAATGCAGGAAGTCAGTTCATGTATTTTTGTGTGTGAGGCAGGTGAGCATGATGGAGTGGGAGAGCTTATATGATTTGGGAGTTAACTTACTTACTTGTTCTCTCTATGAAACTGGGCAGTAACCTTCTGATAGGCATTTTTTTTCTGTTTGTCAAAAAGGAGTGACACCACACAGGGAGTTAGGTGAGACCAGCTGTTCACCATTGCCTCATACCTGCAGTGCAAGGCCCAGAGGGTAGATAGAGTTGTGAACAAGTACAAGACAGGTATACTTGTCTTCACGAGGTCGACAGGCCAGTAGGAGTTCAGCTGTAAACAGATAGTTCACAAGTACATATCTAATTTTTTTTTTTTTTTGAGACGAAATCTGGCCCTGTCACCCAGGCTGGAGTGCAGTGGCACGATCTCAGGTCAGTGCAGTCTGCGCCTCCCGGGTTCAAGTGATTCTCCTGCCTCAGCCTCCAGAGTAGCTGCGACTACAAGCACCTACCACTACACCAAGCTGGTTTTTTTGTATTTTTAGTGGAGATGGGGTTTTACCATGTTAGCCAGAATGATCTTGATCTCCTGACCTTGTGATCCACCCGTCTGGGCCTCCCAAAGTGCTGGGATTACAGGCGTGAACCGAGTCTGGCCTTTTTTTAAATTTTTATTTATTTTTATTTTTTTGAGACAGAGTCTTGCTCTGTCACTCAAGCTGCAGTACAGTGGCATGATCTCAGCTCACCACAACCTCCCCCTCCCGGGTTCATTTTGTTCCTTTGCCTCAGCCTCCCGAGTACCTGGGCTTACAGGTGCATGCCACCACACCTGGCTAATTTTTGTATTTTTAGTAGAGTTGGCGTTTCACCATGTTGGTCAGGCTGGTCTTAAACTCCTCACGATCCACTCACCTTGGACTCCCAAAGTGCTGGGTTTATAGGCATGAGCCACTGCGCCCTGCCCATATCTAATATTCATTTATAGAAGTCCTAGAAAGAAGTGAGAGTTTGGGGACAGAATCTAGCCTAGCCTAGTAAGATAAAGGCCTTCATGAGAAAGGGACATTTCAACTGTGACTTGAAAGTCGTACAGAACACGAAGTGCCCATCCCAGCGCTTGTTTTAGTGTTAATACCTGTGTGAAACAAGAGTTGATAAAATAAGTCAGGTGATAGATCTGTAAATACTTGGGATAAACCCAGAGCGTGCAGTATAAAAGGGCTATTTTTAGCCTCGGAAAATCAACAAATTAGTTCACTGAAACTGCTACAGAGGATGGCTGAGGTTTTCTCAGCACTTGATTAACATTAGGTCCTACTTTTTAATTTTTACTTGTTTTTTATAAGCCATTCCTTCTTCCAAGTTCCCATTGATCTTGGGGGTTGATAATGGAAATCGTTTTTGGAGTTCTGGGCCTTGGAAGGTAGACCAGCTGCCAAGTGAATTAGAAAGGTACTTAGCTGCAAAGCTGGTCAGCGGGAAGTGCAGAATGTAGAGTCATACAAATCTGAGTTCAGGTCCTGGTTCTGCCATTTTTCATCTGTGTGACTATCAGAAAAGTCTTATAACTTCTCAACTTGTCATTTTGTCAGCTGTGAAACAGGAATAAGCCGGGTGTGGTGGCTGACACCTGTAATCCCAGCTCTTTGGGAGGCTGTGTCAGGGAGATGACTTGAGGCCAGGAGTTCCTGACAAGCCTGGCTAACATAGCAAAACCCCATCTCTGCTAAAAATACAAAAAAATTAGCTGGGTGTGGTGGCACATGCCTGTAGTCCCAGCTACCCAGGAGGCTGAGGCAGAATTGCCCATACCCGAATGACAGAGGTTGCAGTGAGCCAAAATTGCACGCCTGCATTCCATCCTGGATGACAGAATGAGACCCTGTCTCAATCAATCAATCAGTCAATCAATAAAACAGGAATAATAATACTTTTACCGGCCTTCAGGGGTTATAGAAATCTGTAACGGTAAGCAAAATACCTGAATTCAGTGTGCAAATTAAGGAAGAGGGCAAAGTGTTCGTACTCTCCAGGACTGGCTCTGTTTCCTTCTTACCCTTCTTGTTCCTAGGTGAACTGGCCTGCCCACTCATATCTCACTATCTGTGTGTGTTCTTTGCATTCAGGCAGTGCTAACTTCAGGACTAATGCTTATAGGCAGGACCCGGTGCTCACTTAGTTTCTTAGGACACACTGCTAGCCAGACTCTTTTTTATTATTATTATTTTTAAAAGAGATTTGCTATATTAATGCTAAGTTTTTAATCTCTGAGCAAGGTGAATTACTAATCAAAATGAAATAAATGGCCCGGTTGCAGTGGCTCACGCCTGTAATCCCAGCACTTTGGGAGGCCGAGGTGGGTGGATCACAAGGTCAAGAGATGGAGACCATCCTGGCCAACATGGTAAAACCCTGTCTCCACTTAAAAAAAAAATTAGCTGGCCGGGCGCGGTGGCTCACGCCTGTAATCCCAGCACTTTGGGAGGCCGAGGCGGGTGGATCACGAGGTCAAGAGATCAAGACCATCCTGGTCAACATGGTGAAACCCCGTCTCTACTAAAAATACAAAAAATTAGCTGGGTATGGTGGCACGTGCCTGTAATCCCAGCTACTCAGGAGGCTGAGGCAGGAGAATTGCCTGAACCCAGGAGGCGGAGGTTGCGGTGAGCCTAGATCACGCCATTGCACTCCAGCCTGGGTAACATGAGTGAAACTCCGCCTCAAAAAAAAAAAAAAAAAAAAAATTAGCTGGGCATGGTGGCATGCACCTGTAGTCCCAGCTACTTGGGAGGCTGAGGCAGGTGGAGGTTGCAGTTAGCCGAGATAGTGCCACCACCCCACTTCAGCCTGGCGACAGAGCAAGACTCTGTCTCAAAAAAAAAAAAAAACCCAGAATAAATGACCTGTTGTAGTGTGTTCTGTGCCAGTCAATGTCTCAACATTAGAGTTACTTTTGGAAGTGTTTCTGTGTCCAAGATCCAGCTGTTGGGGTCTGACTGGTAGTTTTTCCTTTGTGACACAGAGGTGCTTTGGCCAGAAAGGGTAAACCAAGAAGACTTCACAAGGGCATTTTCTTGATGGGGTTCCTCAGCTGCCCTCAGAGACAGAGCAGTCCAGAAGTGGGTGAGACAAGGAAAGAGGAAGAGACATCAGTCTTTTCTACATTCCTTTCTTGCACCTAGTATCGTGTGTTGCTCTATCCCTGGGACTCCTGCCTTGCATATCTTAACTGCTTTTTCCGTCGTTTTCTCGCTTCTAGCTTTTCTTCCTCTTGCCACTCGCCGCCTTCTGCATGATCCCCTGCATCATCTGATCCATTCATGTGACATTAACTGCCGCCTACATGCTGACCATTCTTTTTTTTTTTTTGTATTGATGAGGTCTCACTATGTTGCACAGGTTGGTCTCCAACTCCTGAGCTCACACAATCTTCCTGCCTCCTGGAGTGCAGTGATTACAGTTGTGAGCCTCTGCGCCTGGCCGGGCTGACCATTCTTAAACCTCTCTGTCTAGTCTGGAGTATCTGCAGAGCTCTCAGTCCATGTCCCACTGTTCTAGATCGCCAGACTCAGTGTCCCACAGGTACCTCAGACTCACTTACTGGGCCTAGCTGACCTGAGCCATCCCTTCCTCTCTGCACTGGACCTGCTTCCTCTCCAGCACTTGCTCTCACCCGTCACATTCAGTTGCTCAGGACTGAACTCTGGAAATCATCTTGACTCCTTTTGCTCACTTATTCTCCGAATGTAACCACCAAATTCTGATGCGTTTACCTCCTTGGTGTCTCTCAAACCCAACTCTTCTCCATGCCTGTGACTGCTGTCCTTACACGGGCCCTGGCTCACTCTCTCCTCTCGCCTCTGCTGACCAGCTGTTCTCCCTGCCTCCAGTCTTCCTTCCCCAAGGCACTCCCAGATTTTCCCTGCAATAACATGTAACCATATCACTGCCCTGATCAAAACCTTCAGTGGCTTCCCAGGGCTTCAGCTTCTCAGCAAGGCATTCCCAAGCCTTCCAGCCTTATTTCCCTTCCTTCCTATTACCTCGAGGTGTGTACCATGACAGTTCGTATCTTTGCTTTGAGACAGATCTTTTCCTCTGCCTAAAATATCCTTTCCCACCTTCTTCAACTTTATACTTCTTCCAAGACAGCCTGGACGACCTCTCTAGGACGCTTTCCTTGGAAGGGTATTTCCATAGCACTCTGCCCAAATTGCTATCATTGTACTTCCATTATAATACATGTGTCTGTTTTTTTTTTTTTGTTTTTTTTTTTTTTTTTTTTTTGAGACGGAGTCTCGCTCTTGTTACCCAGGCTGGAGTGCAATGGCGCGATCTCGGCTCACCGCAACCTCTGCCTCCTGGGTTCAGGCAATTCTCCTGCCTCAGCCTCCTGAGTAGCTGGGATTACAGGCACGCACCACCATGCCCAGCTCATTTTTTGTATTTTTAGTAGAGACGGGGTTTCACCATGTTGACCAGGATGGTCTCGATCTCTTGACCTCGTGATCCACCTGCCTCCGCCTCCCAAAGTGCTGGGATTACAGGCTTGAGCCACCGCGCCCGGCTACATGTGTCTGTTAATGCTTCTGTTTTCCCACAAAAGCACACAAGGTTCTTCGAGGGCAGGGATGGTGTCTCATTTGCCTCTTATTCCCAGAGGGAAAAGAGTCAGCCCAGTCTGGACACATGGTGGGCCCTACCTGAACAGAGATACCTGCTGGTGTACTGCCTCCACCCTCCTCCAGCACCTGTTGCCTGTAGGGTAGTCCAGAATCCTTAGCTGGGTTTTAAGCAAACATGGTATGCCAAAAAAAAACAAAAAAAAAAACACCTTATTTGAATTTTTTTTAATATTTAGCTGGTCCATTGACTCCCCAAACTCTCAGGGAGTTTCTGAATCTTTCTGGGCCAATTTCTTCATCTGTGAAAGAGGAATGTTACCGTTCAAGATTGTTATAAAGTGTGATTGAAATAATATGTATAACACATCTGGCATGTAATAGGTGCTACATAAATTTCCTCATCTCTTACTGTTTTTCTCCCTTTCTCCTGCACTGTTCTGAGCAGCCTCCATCCACAACACACACACACACACACACACACACTCTCTCTCTCTCTCTCTCTCTTTCTCTTTCTCTCTCTCTCTCTCTCTCTCTCTCTGGCATCACAGAAGCGCCGTCGTTGATGAATATTTCCCTCCATTTTCCATTCCTCCACTAAGGGGTGCCTTTTTTACATTCACTTACCTCTCTACTCTGTTCAGATCCTGCCTGGACTAAAGGCTTGCCCAGATCCTACAGTTAAAAGGAATTTCTTCTCATTCCTTTCCTGGTCTATTTCCCTATTGCACGTACTATTTCTAACTTAGTAGTCAGCTGTCTTATTTTAATCACGAAGATAGTTAACTGGGTAGGAAACTTCTAGGGGAAAAGGATGTTTCTTCTGTATTTTTGTAGCTCACTGTGGTTCTGAGCACTCTGGGCCTGGAACATGTAAGGCGTTAACGATTGTTCACTTTTAGCCAGGGGAGTTGGGATGATAGGAAAATGCTTCTCAACCTGGCTAAACAGTGTCCTCAGATTCTTAAAGGAATCAGACTCTTTTGGAACTCTGAATTTTAACTTACTTGTCCTTAAGATTTTGTCTTATTTGCAAGCAAATAAGCTACCGGAAATTAGACACAATTCTAGAAAATCTATTATTTCAAACACAATGAAAAATCAGTCTTGGAATTATTTTATAATGTGAGGAAGGTAAAGAAAATTGCTTGCCCCAAACATGAAAGTGATATATGTTTCTATTTATGTTCTCAAAGGGATATTCCAAAAGGAGTTGGTTCTACGGAAATCCTTGAAGTAGACTGTGTTTTGGGAAAATCATCTCATTTCGACCTGCTCAGATTCGGCTGTCACAGTCTTCCTTACAGCCCCCTGAAAGCAAATGGTAAAATCTTGTTAGAACAACTACCACAACAAAGAGGGAGTCCTTATAAAACAACGATTTCCAGTCTTACTGATTGATGTATTAAGCCAGCCGTTAGCAGGAAACAGTGTAATTTGTGTTACAGGTAGTTAGGGATGTTTTATAGATCTGCTCACACATACCTCTTCTAGCCATTAAGTAGTAACTTCCCTTGGACTCTGCTCATCCCTTTTTTTTCTTCATATCTTTAGATGTAAAGCTTCCTAGATGGAGAATAGAACTATTCCACTTCTGGCTTCTACTTGGAGTAAGTAGCCATGTCCAGCAGTGAGTTCATGCTGTAGGGATTCATTAGTACCCATCTCTTCAGTGTTCAGAGTTGCAAACTTGCCACTGCATGCCCTCACGCATGTATAGCTCTTAAATCACATTTCCTCACCCTCTATTTGGACTGTTGTATTTTTAGGGTCCAAATTTAGTAACTTACATGTTACATAATTAATGTGTAGATTTTCATCTTATTAGATATATCTGTCATATGAACCTACTGATGTTGGGGAGGGGGTGTCTTGATTCTCACTCAACATATCTTACCTGCCAGCTTGATATTAATAATAGCAGCTAACTTTCATGTAGCCCTTACCATGCGCCAGGCATTGTTCTAAGCACACATATTAACTCATTCAGTTGGCACAGCCATGAGGTATAGGTACTGTTAGCTCCAATTTATGGTTTACAGATGTGTGATCAATATACAGTTTATGGGGTGCTTTTTCAACTTTAAACCCAAGTGAAACCTGGGTTATGGATCATAAATACCTTTAGAAACCACGTGGGGGAAATGGTGGAATACGCTACTGTATGTCGTGTGCATGTATGTGCATTTGCTTAAAGAATGTGTGGGTGTGGGGTCCCTGTGGCAGTCACTTCATTGCCTGCCTAACTACTTTTTTTTTTTTTTTTTTGAGACGGAGTCTTGCTCCATCACCCAGGCTGGAGTGCAGTGGCCAGATCTCTACTTACTACAACCTACACCTCCGGGTTCAAGCGATTCTCCTGCCTCAGCCCCCTGAGGAGCTGGGACTAGAGGCGTGTGCCACCATGCCTGGCTGATTTTTCTATGTTAAGTAGAGACGGGGTTTCACCATGTTGGCCAGGCCGGTCTCTGACTCCTGACCTGAAGTGATCCACTTGCCTTAGCCCCCAAAGTGCTGGGATTACAGGCGTGAGCCACCGTGCCTGACCCCGACTATTCTTTCAACAACCAATGTTCCTTTATTACAGAGCCTCAGTTTTTTTCTTTTCAGATGTGGAGTAGAAATCTTCTGATCCCTTGAGGAGCGGGAAAGAGTCTACGTTAGCTTTAGGGGTGAATCCTGATTGGTTAAACAACCAGTGGATCTGCAGAGTGGGGGAGAATGTGACCCAATTCTGGCCAGTGAAATGTAAAGGGAAATGTGCTATTAGAGAGGCTTCTCTTCCCTAATAAAAACATAGAACTTCAGGATACAGCCCTCTTTGCCTGCCTGAAAACCTGTGTGATGGCCAGGGTGGCGGCTGCCACCTAAAGAATAGGGTAAGAGCCAGGCGCGGTGGCTCAAGCCTGTAATCCCAGCACTTTGGGAGGCCGAGGCGGGTGGATCACGAGGTCAAGAGATCGAGACCATCCTGGTCAACATGGTGAAACCCCGTCTCTACTAAAAATACAAAAAATTAGCTGGGCATGGTGGCGCGTGCCTGTAATCTCAGCGACTCAGGAGGCTGAGGCAGGAGAATTGCCTGAACCCAGAAGGCAGAGGTTGCGGTGAGCCGAGATGGCGCAATTGCACTCCAGCCTGGGTAACAAGAGCGAAACTCCGTCCCAAAAAAAAAAAAAAAAAAAGAATAGGGTAAGAGAATTACAGTCATTGGTCAGGCACTATCAAGCATGAACTTACTACCACTGGGCTGCACGTGTGAGCCACTATACAGGGATGCTGGTAACTCAAAGTGGACCTATTCCCAATTGATAGTGACACACATCAGACTGTCAACAGTTCCCTGTGGAAATGGGGGTGGGGCATTGTAAGAGGAGCTAACTCTGATGTATGGGAAAAGAGTTTCCTCTTGGGAATTTTATGGGCTACCTATGTGCTATCCACTGGATATAAAACCATAGATTTTATAAATGGTTTTAGCATGAAAATAGACTATGATAAAGTAAGCAAAAATGTAGCTTGCTTCTGCAAACTAAGATTTGGGTAACTGGGCTGATGTTTTATTTATTTTTTTTTTTGGGACAGAGTCTTGCTCTGTTGCCCAGGCTGGCTTGAACACAGCTCTCTGCAGCTTTGACTTCCCAGGCTCATGTGATCTTCCTGGCTCAAGCAATCCAGTCTTCTGAGTAGCTGGAATCACAGGTGTATGCCACCATGCCCACCTGATTTTTTTTTTTTTGAGATTGGGGTATTACTCTGTCAGCCAAGCTGGAGTGCAGTGGCGTTTTCATAGCCCACTGCAGCGTTGACCTCCCTTGCTCAAGCGATCCTCCTGCCTCAGTCTCCTGAGTAGCTGGAACTACAGGCAAACACCACCATGCCCAGCGAATTTTTGTATGTTTTGTAGAGACAGAGTCTCACTATGTTGCCAGGGCTGGTCTTAGACTCCTGGGCTCAGGAGATCTTCACATTTCCACCTTCCAAAGTTCTGGGATTCAAAGTATGAGCCACCATGCCCAGCCAATTTTTTAATTCATTTTGTAGAAATGGGGTCTCCCTATGTTGCCCAGGCTGGTCTCCCACTCCTGGGCTCAAGCAGTCGTCCTGCCTTGGCCTCTCAAAGTGCTGGAATTACAGATGTGGTTTATTTTTTATTTTGTATATGTGTAGTATACATGCATTTAAACATTTTTTTAATAAAATCCACAAAATTTACCATCTTAACCATTTTATTTATTTTTACTTACTTATTTTTTATTTTGTTTTTTGAGACAAAGTCTTGCTCTGTCACCCAGGCTGTAGTGCAGTGGCGTAGTCTTGGCTCACTGCAAACTCCACCTCCCGGGGTTCAACTGCTTCTCCTACCTCAGCTTCCGAAGTAGCTGGGATAGGCACATACTACACGCCCAGCTAATTTTTGAATTTTTAGTAGAGATGGGGTTTCACTGTGTTGGCCAGGCTGGTCTCGAACTCCTGACCTCAGGCGACCCACCCACCTCAGCCTGCCAAAGTGCTGAGATTACAGGCATGAGCCACCAGGCCTGGCCTATTTTTTTATTTTTGAGACAGAGTCTCGCGCTGTCGCCCAAGCTGGAGTGCAGTGGTGCAATCTTGGCTCACTGCAACTTCCGCCTCCTGGGTTCAAGCGATTCTTGTGCCTCAGTCTCCTGAGTAGCTGGGATTACAGGCATAATCATGCCCGACTAATTTTTGTATTTTTAGTAAAGATGGGGTTTCACCATGTGGGCCAGGCTGGTCTTGAGCTCCTGACCGCAAATGATCCGCCTGCCTTGGCCTCCCAAAGTGCTGGGATTACAGGCATGAGACATCATGCTTGGCTATCTTAACTATTTTTAAAAATGTACAGTTCAGTACCATATGAATTGAGTACATTCAGACTGTTGTGCAGCCATCATCACCATCGATCTCTAGAACTCTTTCCATCTTGCAAAACTGAAACTCTATACCCATTAAACAATAACTCCCCATTCCCTCCTCCCAGCCCTGGTAACCAGTGTTCTAATTTCTGTCTCTATGATTCTGACTACCCTGGATACCTCATTTATATTGGTAGACTTATACAGTATTTGTCTTTTGTGACTGTCTTATTAGGATTTAGCATAATGTCCTAAAGGTTATCCACGTTGTAGCATGCGTCAGAATTGCCTTTTTTAGGCTGAATAATATTTCAATGTGTATATACCATTTTGTTTATCCATCATCTGTCATCGGACACTTGGGTTGCTTGTATGTTTAAGCTATAGTGAATAATGCTGTTGTGAACGTGGGTTTATACCTATACAGTTTTTATGTGTTTTTTATTCAGAAAAAAATTTTTTAAGCTGTGAAAGCCAGCTGTGCACGGTGGTTCATGCCTGTAATCACAGCACCTTGGGAGACTGAGGCAAGAGAATCACTTAAGTCCAGAAGTTCAAGACCAGCCTGGGCAACATAGTGAGACCCCATAACTACAAAAAAAAAAAAATACAAAAATCAGACAGACGTGGTGCATGCACCTGTGATCCCAGCTACTTGGGAGACTGATGTAGGAGGATCTCTTGAGCCCAGGAGGTTGAGACTGCAGTGGGCTGTGATTGTGCCAATGCACTCCAGTGTGAGGGGCAGAGTGAGACCCTGTATCTCAAAATAAATAAATAAATAAATAAATAAATAAAAGCTGTGGAAGCCAAATCATCTATTTTGTATTTATGCTTTTTCCCTGACTTTCATTTTGTAGCCAGTCTTTCAGCTGCTTTAGCCAACTGTTACATTTCCCCACCAGAAGGAAAAATTACAGCGGAAAGCTGGTCTCCCTGTTTAAAACCTAACAACAGTGTAGTGGCTTGGTTAACTGTGTTTTGTGGTTAACTGAATTCAAGAGCTCTACCTACTTCCTACTTCCATCCCTCCCTCCCTCATAGCTAAAAAGTTTAGGTTCTCACCACCTGTATAATTCCCTAAAAAATGCTGGTCTTTGTCTCTGAAACCACTCCCTGGAGAGTCACTGCGTGCCCATAGTCTGGGCATTCCTTCATTATACCGACTATGTTGTAACGGAATTATCAGTCTGTTTCCCTCGTGGACTATACAGGAGACCAAAAGAGCAACTAATTCAGTTCACTAAATATCAAGTGCTCCCATGTGGCAGCCACCACTGGGTACCAAGACACTCTTCATGGAACCTCTCTTCTTTAAGGTGGGAAGGCATGGTATTTAGATTTACTGACTTGGTGGGCATCATAGTATTTGAGTCAAAGAGACCCTAGAGCTGATGTAGTTCAGTTACTTGATCTGTAAGCACGGTCCCGAGAGCAGCTGTTGAACTGCAAGGGCTTTTTCTGCCTTCATCCTGGTTGATCACTGCGCTGTAACAAACTCTGGTTTTCTTAAGTTGGCTCTCAGGCCCTGATCTTCCTCTACTCCAAAGCCACCAGCCCTCTGCAGATATCTTCCTTGCAGTCACACCATGTTATCTACCATGGCCCAGCTGTCTCCTTCCCTTGCCTTCTACCTGGAATGTCTTCCTCCCTACACTCTGCCTCTGGACACTTAATCCTTCAGTTTCCGCTTGAGATGCCGCTTTCCCAGCATTCCAGCCCAACATAAGCCCTCCTTGAGCGACCGTAATGTGTGTTACACATAGCTTTGGGCTTTGAACTGTACTTGTATGTCTGTTGAAACCTGCCACTCCTATCAGTCCAGCTAGCCGTATTGCTCTGTCATGTGAGCACAAAGAAAGGAATGGGAGATATACACTCATTAGTTAATAATGGTTACCTTAGGCAAGGCAGGGGAGAGAAGAATTAAAGATGAAACTCATCCACTGACCTCCCAGCAAGTATGTGCAATAAGAGCTCACCATTCAAAGCTAGGAGACGTGGCAGGCCACATCTGGGTCACTGGGAAGCGGATTGAGAAGTGCATCTAGGCTGTTCCAGCTGGTACAGGTCACGTTGGCAACTCAGCTGAGGATTTAGAGACTGCTTCCAGAAGCATGGGATAGCCTTTACAGTGAATCAAACAGAGCTCCTACTTAGGGACAAAGAGCACAGCCACTCCTCGGACCTCCTTGCGTCTCTGTCTTTATTTGACTGCAGCTGCCTGTTCACTAGTTCTCATCCTGCCTGCGCACCCAGCTCTCCCGTCTTCCCCTGTAGGTCTTGCAGTCTCTTGCTGTTCTCCTCATGGTGTGTCAGTTTTTTCTTTTCCTGTCCCTGGTATGTCTTCCCACCCTGCTGCATCCCCTCCTCCCTTTTACAGAGCCACTGTGTGTATTTCACACTTGCTCTGTTTATTGGCAATGGCTTTGTGTGTTATTAATAGAGCCAGTGGCCAGGAGATGCATCGTGGCTTTGGGGCTTTTTTTCCTCCCTTGAAAAATTCCAGCCTAAGTTACTTTTCAGTGAGTAAATAGGCTTTAGTTGATTTCTCTCCCCATGGGTCCGTGATCTGTAGAGAAGCTCTGCCCCCCAGCCCCCATGAACCATGGGGCTAGAAAAGGCCAGAGCCTCTGGAGCTCCGCATGGACTGCCACAACTGGACCCCTACCTGCCCTCACACCCTGTCTTCCTTCCTTCCTTCCCCCCATCCTCCCACTGTACAAATCCGAGCACTAGGGGCCAGCCTGCATCTCCACACGAACTCCATGGACAACAGATCTCTGTGGTGTTTCTCCTCCCCTTTTGGGTGCTGGGAATGGGATGGGCTGAGCCCTCCTCTTCTGCATTTCTTCTGGGTCTGCAGACTGGCAAGGTAAAAACTGTTTCCCAAACTCCCTGGGAACCGGTGTCCCGGGTGAAAACTGGGCTCCTTTGATCAGATGCCCAATTTGGGAAGGCTGAAGTCAGGTAGATTAACAGTCTTCCTGTATTCTGTTTTCTGGCAAGTTCACAGAGACATGAGGCTCATTCTGTGTCTGCACTTCGGTTTTGTGGGTGCCGAGAGGCAGTTGTTGCAGGAGTGGTCACATTGCTTTTTGACCACCTGGCCTCCCTGCAGCTGCACACCCTTTAACTCAGTAATGCCAGTGGTGGCATGATCCCACCTTCCTGACTTGGGCTCTTTTTGGTGGATCAGCCATTCCTGGATCCCCAGGGCATTGTTTTCAGCCTATCCAGTAAGCTCCTAATTCCCTGTATTAACCCTTGTCAGTTTAATGCCCAGAGTAATTTCCTATACTTCCCACGTCAGACCTGCACCCCAAGCCCCACCCCCGGGGCTCCCTTGTGGCCTCCCAGCTTCCGCTCATCAATCATCCCCACAGCGGATGGCATTTTAAAGACAAATCTAATTGTGGAATTTCCTTGCTGAGAACCCTTCAAAAGACACGTTTTATTGAGAAGCAAATGCAAACCCTACTAAGGCTTAAGGCATGGCTCCTCCCCTGCCTGCTTCAACTCCTGTGGTACTTCACGCCCCACACACACAGGCCAGATTCTTCGAGCGCACCAGGCTCCTCCTTCCTTTGTTGTCTTAGCACATATGTTTCCCTCTGCCTGGAATGCTTTTCCCTTGCTGTCCCGTTTCTTTGCTCTGCCAGTTCATCTTCTGCAGGTCTCAGCTTAAATACCCGCGCTGCAAAGAACTCTGCTTACCAGGAGGCAGGCAGCTCCACCCTCCCCCATTATTCCTTCTCCCTCACCTAGCCGCGCAGTTTGCAGCTCTTGCTGGTTTGGGTGCTTGGTTTTCTCTCCCTGTTGATTGTGTTGGTTGCTACTTGATTCTACTGTTGCTTACGAAGAGCAGCTCAATCAATGCCCCTGAACTGAAAGCCTGCAGTGGCAGTGAGGCCACACCCAGTTAAGAGCAGCCTTTGGGGCTGCAGATGTCGGCAAACAGCTGGTATCCCAAGCCTTGCACAGAGAAGGGCTCAATATCTGAACTGGACTGAAAGTCACTTCCCCTCTGGGAACCTCTGTTTTTCCAGTTCCCAAAGCTCAAGGGCCTTGGGTTTTGGGGAGGGGAGGAGAACTAACTTCCTGGTATAAATTCAGCCTGTTTTTTTTACACACTGAGTATCCTTGGGCTTGGTTTAAACTGTCCAAACTGCTTTGAACCAAGCTACAAGGGTCAGTTCCTACAAACAACCAAAAGGAACTCCTTGGCTGAGTGGGGCCTGGGTCATGTATGTAACTCTGTGCTAAGGGCAGATTTATGGGCCTACCTTGGGGTCAGAGTAACAACTCAGCCTTAAATCATCATAAAAGTTGTGAAAGCAGTAAGGCTACTTCCGGAGTGGGCGACTGTCTTAGAAGCTCTATGGTGATGGGGAGCTGCCTGGATGAGCTGGAAGAGGTTGGGGCAGATGTGAGGGAGCCAGCTTCCTGGGGCACCTACTGGGCAGCAGCCTCCAGTGTCAGCTATCCTGTGTCTGCCTGTATTTTATTTTTTTATTTTTTAACAGTCAGGGTCTCACTCTGTCTCCCAGGCTGGAGTACAGTGGCACAATCATGGCTTACTGCAGCCTGGCACTCCTGGGCTCAAGTGATCCTCCCATCTCAGCCCCCTTAGTAGCTGGGACAACAGGTGCATACCATCACCACACCTGGCGAATTTTTTTAAAAATATGTTTTTGCAGGCTAGGTGTGGTGGCTCACGCCTGTAATTCTGGTACTTTGGGAAGCCCAGGTGGATGGATCACATGAGGTCAGGAGTTTGAGACCATCCTGGCCAACATGACAAAACCCCATCTCTACTAAAAGTACAAAAATTAGCCGAGTGTGGTGGTGCATGCCCATGATTTCAGCTGCCCAGGAGGCTGAGGCACGAGAATCGCTTGAACCCGGGAGGCGGTGGTTGCAGTCAGCTGAGATTACGCACTGCACTCCAGCCTGGGCAACAGAGCAAGACTTGTTCTCAAAAAAAAAAAAAAAAAAGAAAAAAATTTATGTATGCCATGATTAGTGCCACTGCACTCCAGCCTGGGCAACAGAGCGAGACCCTGACTGTTGAAAAAAAAAAAAAATATATATATATATATATATATATATGTATATAATTTTTTTTTAAGAGGCAAGATCCTACTGTGTTGCCCAGGCTAGTCTCAAACTCCTGGGCTCAAGGAATCCTCCCACCTAGGCCTCCCAAAGTTCTGGGATAACAGGAGTGAGGTCACGCTCTGCCTTTAAAATGATCTTGGACTTTGCAACAAAAACACAGGCGTTAACTGGGACAAAGAGGTGTGAAGAAAAGGAAACTGACACCACAAGGAAGAGAGAACACAGGGCCCAGCGGTCTGGCCTTGCATAGCCCCGGGCCCTGTGCTCAGAGTCTGAGATGGCTTTACCTTTCGGGGGAGTGAGAGCTCTGAGTCTGGTAGTGCTTTGACATTTTACCAAACTGGCAACATTGGTGGCTCTTGTGTCTTCCCCAGCACCTGCTCCCTCCAGCTCAAATTCCTTGCTTCTATTGCTGCATCTGAAATGATGTCCGAGATGGAAATGAATAGAAAGAACACAGAACTGCTCTTGCTTCAGTCCTCACTCTTACTAGCTGTGTGACCTTGGCCAAGTGACTGTACTTCTCTGGGCCCAGCAGATAAGCAGGCCTGGCTTTCAAGGTGATTGTGAGAATGCAGTTAGATGGTATATATAAAAGCACCTTAGCTTGGCGCCTTCTTTCTGGTATATCCTAAGTGTGCTTCCTTGAAGAGCACTGGGATGTTGGTGTGGAAGCACAGAGCAGAGCAGAGGAGGGGTGAGCACTGGCCAACAATCGGGAGGCCCAGTTCTACTCACCGCTGCTGCCAATGCAGTGTGACCTTGGGTACATCCCCTCTGGGTTGAAATAGATTTATATGTATGAAAAATGCCCTAAAAAGTCACAACTGGGCTGGGTGCAGTGCCTCACGCATATAATCCCACCACTTTGGGAGGCCAAGGCGAACAGATCACTTGAGGTCAGGGGTTGAAGATCAGCGTGGCCAACATGGTAAAACTCCATCTCTACTAAAAACACAAAAATAATTCGCTGGGCTGTAGTGATGCACACCTGTAATTCCAGCTACTCCAGGAGGCTAAAGTGGGAGAATTACTTGAACCCAGAAGGTGGAGGTTATGGTGAGCCAAGATCACGCCACTGCACCGCAGCCTGGGTGGCAAAGTAAGACTCTGTCTCAAAAAAAAAAAAAAAAGTTACAACAAAAAGGGCCCGTTTCTGCCAGTTTCCACATCGGGTTTTATAATAGTTTACAGGAGCTCACTGGGTACACTCAGCACCAGGGTGGGGAGACTGAAGCCTGCGGGCAGGCCACAGCAGGACCAGGCCGGAGGGCCTCCCTCAATGAAGGCACCATCAGTCAGGCCATCAGCAGCTTGCCCAGAAGCTTGTGGCACCAGCAGACGAAGCCACTTCTCTTTCACCCTGTGCCTTGCCAGAGTCAGCCAGGGCTAGGAGATGGCAGTCGATGCAAACAGACATGAGCGGCGGTGGGTGGGCAGCTGCACTGAAACCAGGCTTCTAGCCCAGGCCCAGCAGGTTGTGTGAGCAGGTGCTGTGCTGTTGACTAGTGCCATCCCCGTTCCGGTGAGGCATTGAAGCTAGCACAGGGGGCTTTGCTGGGCTGCAGTGGCCGCTTAGGATGGGGCTCAGAGGTTGGCACTTGGCAAGCAGAAGAGGCACGGGCTGGCCAGTAGAACCGCGCTGGGGTGCAGGAGGCAGGAAGCAGAGATAAGGCACTGAGAAGGGCAGAAGTGGGGGGACCTGTTTCCAAAGCACTAGGGCTGGTGGCCAGAGCCCTGCTGGCTGCATCCACTCAGGAGTGTGCTCTCCTGGAAGCATGGGCAAGTGGGGAGATAAAATGGCCCTTTATTACACAGTTATCTTTGACTCCTCAAGCCCCTCTTGCTTTCACACAGAGTCACCAAATGCTGTCCTTTTTCTGATCTTCTCTACATTTTATTCTTTTGCTTTCAATTTGGTGAGAAAGGTACACATGCAGAAATGTATACATAAACTGTGCGAAGAAGTTAGAGAATAATTGTATCATGAACCAGCACCCAGGTGAATATATAAACACAGCCAGCACCCCAGAGGCTGTGCCCCAGGCTGACCATGACCTTTCCTTCCCCCTACAAGTCATAGTATAGTTTCGTGATACTCACAGCCTTACATTTCTTTTTTTTTTTTTTTTTTTTTTGAGACGGAGTTTCCCTCATGTTTCCCAGGCTGGAGTGCAATGGCGCCATCTCGGCTCACCGCAACCTCCGCCTCCTGGGTTCAGGCAATTCTCCTGCCCCAGCCTCCTGAGTAGCTGGGACTACAGGCACGCGCCACCAAGCCCAGCTAATGTTTTGTATTTTTAGTAGAGACAGGGTTTCACCATGTTGACCAGGATGGTCTCGATCTCTTGACCTCGTGATCCACCCGCCTCGGCCTCCCAAAGTGCTGGGATTACAGGCTTGAGCCACCACGCCCGGCCTGCCTTACATTTCTTTATAGTTTTTTTTACCATTGGGGTTTTAATTGGGATTGCATTGATCTTATAAATCACATGGAGAAAGTGGACTTCTTTTAATGTTAATCTGGACACAGTGTATCTCTCTCATTACGATGTCCTCTATCTCACAATCAAGGTTTATGATTTTCTCCATAGAGATCTTGTACTTTAAAAAAAAAAAATTGTTTTCTTGGCCAGGTACAGGGGCTCACACCTGTAATCCCAGCACTTTAGGAGGCCGAGGTGGGTGGATCATGAGGTTGGAGTTCGAGACCAGCCTGGCCAACATAGTGAAGCCCCATCTCTACTAAAAATACAAAAAATTAGTCGGGTGTGGTGGTGGGTGACTGTAATCCCAGCTACTTGGGAGGCTGAGGTAGGAGAATCATTTGAACCTGGAAGGTGGAGGTTGCAGTGAGCCAAGATTGTGCCATATTGCACTCCAGCCCAGGGGACAGAGCAAGGCTCTGTCTCATATAAAAAAAAAAAAAGTAAAATTAGCTGCGCATCGTGGTGGGTGCTTGTAATCCCAGCTACCCGGAAGGCTGAGGCAGGAGAATCACTTGAAACCAGGAGGCAGAGGTTGCAGTGAGCCGAGATTGGTCCACTGTACTCTAGCCTGGGCGACAGAGTGAGACTGTCTCAAAAAAAATTGTTTTCTTTCTTTCCTGAGATCTTTGCATGTACTTGTTTTATTAAGAGGTCTGTGATGCTATTATAAATTATTTTTCTTACTGGATGTTTTAACTGTTACAGCTAGAATTTTAAAATGCAGCTGAGAGTGCCTATAGTCCCAGGTACTCAGGAGGCTGAGGTGGGAGTACTGCTTGGGCCCAGGAGGCTGCACTCCAGCCTGGGCAACATAGCAAGACCCCAAACCAAAAAAATAAAAAAACATTTTAAAAAATGAAAATGCAGTGGGTTTGTGCATATTGATTTTTATATCTAGCATACTCACTCAACTTTCATGGTAACTTACCTTCTCATTCTTTGCCTTTTATATCATCTCTAAATAATGATAGATCACTTGAGGTCAGGAGATCAAGACCAGCCTGGCCAACATGGTAAAACCCTGTCTCTACTAAAAATACAAAAATAATTCCGTTATTATAAATAATGGCAGTTTTTTTCCTTTGATATCTTTATATGCTTTTTTTTTTTCCTTGCCTTTCTGCCATGGCCTGGACTTCCAGTACACTTTGCAGCCTACTGGAAGTGGTGACAATAGGCTTTCATTGTTCCACCAATATCTGTGATGTCTGTTATGGGCTTTTACAGTTATCCTTTGTCAGGGTAAGGAAGTCATCCTTTCCATTCTTAGGTTGCGAAGAGTTTTTCTCATGAGTGGATCTTTAGTTTGCTCTAGGAGGCTAGAGAGGATGGTGTGACTTTTCCTTTTTTCTATTAAAGTGATAGATGATGCTGAGCTTCCCAAGGAAAACAGGCTTGACTGTGTTGTATTGTCTTTACAAGCTGCCAGATTCAGTTTGTTACCCATGTGGGATTTCGTGTCTATTTTTCATGAATGAGATTGCCCTGTCCTTTTTCTTTTTCATATTTCCTTATCAGGTTTTGGTGTCAAGGTTATAGTTGCCTCACAGAACCAGTTGGGCAGTCCCCTTTTTCTGTGTTGTGCGTTTGTGTAAAAGTGGAACTCTGTTCCATATATGTATGTTAAAACTCACGGTGACGCCGTCTGGGCCTGGAGTTTGCTCTGCGGGAAGGTCAACTCCTGATTAACTTGTTCTTTCATGAACCTCCCATCCTCCCAGACCACACCACCTCACCAGTGGACCTGGTGGCACCCTGAGGGGCACTGCCCCAGGCCTCCTCCCCATCCAGTCTTCCTGATCCCAGCTCTCTCCAAATGTAGATTTACTGTCAGACTCAAGGCCCTCACCTGTGGCCAAACCTCCCTTCTGCTGTGCTCCGCTGAACTGGAGGCATGCCTGGGCCTCCTGTGCTGGAGCCTCCGCCCACTGTGGCCCATCCAGAGTTCTCCTGCAGCTAGGGCCACCTCTTCCGGGAAGCCTGCCCCTTCCCTTTAGCTGCAGGGCCCTGTCTCCTATAGCTCCCAGTTTTGATGTATGATCAAAACCACTCTGGGCTAGAATTACAATCACTCCCTACTCAAGTGAGTGATCGGAGAGGGTGGGTATATGTTTCCAATCATTTGTTTCTTCGTCAACAAAACATAGGAAGCCCCAGGCACCATGTGGGGCTAGAACAGATCAGTAACCAAGACTCACAGCTTCCAGTCTTTCCAGAGTTCTCCAGTGAGTGGAATAAGACAGCTTTCACTCAACAGGTGAATCACCCAGAATCCCCCTGCTAATGGATGAGAGCATTTCTTCCCCGCTTTAAAAAGGCGTAAAATTACGTATCTGAGTAGGTACAAGCTACATACCACCCTAATTTACGGATGAGGAAACTGAGGCGTGGGGTACTGAAGCCAAAGCTGGCCCAGCTGGATTTTGACTCAGCAGCCTGACTCGCAGCCTCCCTGCCTTCGTCAAAAAATATGTGTGTTGAGTTGTGTCCTCGTTGGGGCCCCGAGTGTCACTTATCTTGCTACAGACACATTGCCTTGGGAACACGAAATGTGCATTCGCCCCTATCTCGGTGTCACCCTCACGGGCTCCCCGTGCTTCTCCGGCTGTAGGGGCGGAACCCGGCCTGGAGTCCGGAGCCTGCGTTCTCCCGGCACTGCTTCCAACTCCCTGCGGTCCCAGCTCGTCACTGGGCCTCTCTGCGCCTCAGTTTCCACCTGTTAGGCGGGGCTGGGATTCCGCCCCCCGTGATTGGCGTCGAGGATCCCGCGCAGCGGGAGCGGGGCTGGGCCGGCGGGCGGGGGCGAGGGGCCCAGGGAGCCGGAAGCACGGGGCGGGGCCTGGGCCCCGGGGGTGGTGCCGGCGCCGGGTGCGCCCTGCGAGCTCGCCACCGCCGCCGCGCCTCTGTCCCGGCTGTACCTTCCGTCCTCCGCGCCCAGAGCCGCTGCCGCCCGGGGCCTTCAAGGGCTCCTCGCCCCTGCTGCCTGGGAGACCCTCCCGGCTGGGAGAGTCGCGTCACGGAGCCGGGGGACACCTGTATTGGCAGGCGGCGGCGAAGGCCGTGCCCGGGGGAAGCTGGTCCCAAACGCCTCAACTGCCGGGGAAGCGGCTTTGCGTGTGCGCGGCGGGAGCAGCGGAGCCATCGCCGCAGCACCTCCGCCCTTCTTCCTGCCGCGGCTTCCTCGTGGGCTCGGGCTGGGGAGACGGGAACGCAGGCGCTGCGCCGGGCGAAGGCCGCGGCCTTGCTCGCATCCTCAGCAGTTCCGAGTCCAGGCCTGGGCCCCACATCGATTGGAGTGGAGCTGGGCGCGGGCCAGGCTCCTCCCTCCTTCCTTTCCGGCTCCGTGGGCCGCGGGGCCGCCCCTTGGCAGGCTCTGCGGGGGTCCCCGTCCCTGCCAGAGTAGTGTGCGCCCTTGTCTTCCCGCCGCACGTCAGGCCCTGCGGCTGGGGGAACGCGCCGCCCCCGCCCCTCGCTGCCCGCCCCAACCTGGTCCTCGCTCCAGATCTACGACCCTTACGCAGCCTGGGGAGGCCTAGAAAGCACTTCTCAAAGTATTTTTAAATTAATAACAAGATTAGGAAGAAAGGATACTACGGTATATAGTTGGCCTGGTGCAGGGCTCTCGTCTTTAATCCCAGCACTTTGGGAGGCCCAGGCGGGAGGATTGCTTGAGCCCAGGAGTTGGAGACCAGCCTGGCCAACACAGACACCATCTCTACAAAAAAAAAAAAAAAAAAAAAAAAAATTAATTAGCCGAGCGTGGTGGAGCACATCTGTGGTCCCAGCCACTTGGGAAGCTGAGACAGGAGGATCCCTTAAGCCTGGGAGGTTGAGGCTGCAGTGAGCCGAGATCGGTGCCACTGCACTCCAGCCTGGGGGACGGAATGAGACTCGCAGAAAGAAAGAGAAAAGAAATATAGTAACGCCGTTAATAAAATTCTTAACACACGTGAAATAATGGATTTTATTCACACATTAAATAACAAGACTAAAACTGCAAGTCTAATAATATTCATCATAATGTTGAAATACCATGAGTATAAATGATATTTTGAGATTTCTGTAACAGCTGAAATGTGATATGAAAATATCTGGGTTTCTCTTGGTGACAAAGTCACAGGGACAGCTAACACCTACTCGTCTGGCTTGCTGCCGTGTTCCTAGCTGATGGGAATTTAACATCAGTTAGAGGTGGGTGAAAATGAGATTGCAAACATTCCTTCAGTCCAACTTCAGAACCTCCTGGCTTCTGTCCTCTGACCTCCCTTCCCCTCCCCTCTCTCTGTGGATTCTAGGTTAAGAACTCCCACCCAGGTATGATGAGCTCAATGTGGGGGCAAGGAGGAAGAGCTTCCCTGACCCTGGTGTTTACCTGAGGGGAAGTACAGGGCCAGTTTTCATACTTCTGGGCCTTTGCACATGCTGTTCCATCTGCTGAGCCTTCCCATCCCCCAACCCTCTCTGCCACCCCAACCTCCTGTCTCCTTGAAAGTACCCTACCCCACCCCACCCCACCCCCAGCATGGGGTTTCCTCTCTTCTCTTGCTGTCTAGTATCTTACCAGCTCCACTCAGAGCCTGTGTGTTGATCTGGGGTGGCGAGTGTTGTGTTCAGGCCTGGCCTCCTGCTAGGCTGAGCTAGGAAAGGCTAGGGCTGGGGCTGCTCCATCCCTGGAGCCTATTTCAATACTGGTGTTCAATGTATGTTTCTTGAATGAATGAATGAATGGAAAAGGTCAGGCCACCATGTTCTCTAAACTCCTTGCAGTCAGCAGCTGCCTGACTCATCTTTGGGCCCCCTCCCCTGGCAGCAGCAAAGTCTGGCTCACCAACCTCTCTGGCCAGGCTCCTGAGGAGGTCTTGCGCACCTTCTCCCAGGTCATGTCCCAAGAGCCCATTTCACCACCCAGTGGGGAACCTGGCTCTGGGAAAGGTCAAGGCTGGCTCCCTTGGTCTGAGAGCTGGCAAGTGATGCATGAGGGATTCCACCCAGCCCACCCTGGCCACACTGCTCTCTGGGTACCTAGGCTCAAAGGGACTCTGCAGAGGCCATGGTGATGGGAGAGTTGGCCACATGTGAGAATAAGCCCATGCCCCGAGGGGACTCTACTTTGAGTGATAACATTTCTTAAAATGGTTATGTCATCATTAAAACCAAATATGCTTCTGATTTCATTCACCCTGTGCACCTGTGGTCACCCCAGCCAAGGGAGACTCAGCAATGCAGGGGACTGAGAAGCAGCCATTGTCTCAGTGCTCCCAGCATTGTGGGGGCACCAGGGGTGTGAGCTGGAGGGGGAAGGAGAGGGCAGGGACCACTGGGGCAGGCTGAGAGGGCTTCATGGAGGAGGTGCTGCTTGGGCAAGGCATAAAGGTCAGTAGAAATTTGCAGGAGAGGTTGGAAGGGAGGAGGAGGACACAGCAGAGCAAAGGCCCGAGGGGTGAACCTGCAAGTCCCATTCGGACAACTGTGAGCTCAGTTTTGGAAGCTCCACCCTCAGGAGCCTCCATTACAGCACACAAAACCAGTCAGCCACAAACCAGGAAGTGGGTGTTAAGCTTCTTCTCACATGCAGGTGAAGTCGAGAGAACCGTGAACTGGTTTCCTTCAGAGAGGATCCTGGAGCAGAGTCCATGGCCATGCGCCTCCAGACATCAGATGTGAAAGGTAGTGACGGAGTGGAGGGGCACCCCAGGCAGAGGACACAGCCTGGACACAGGAGTAGAGGCTGGATTGGGAGTAGAACAGTGAGGCTGCCTGGTGCCTCGGAGCTGGAGGAAGAGTGACAACTGAGCCTGGACAGCTGGGCTGGGGCAGGACACCTGGGACACTGGGAAGAGCCTGGGATACCAGGCTGAGGCACCTAGGGCTGGTGGGCAGGAGGGGCGTGTGGGGGGAGCCACAGAGGCCTTTGGAGCTCTGGCACTGTATGGAGGATGGCAGAGAAGCTCCCGGCAGGCCCCTGAGCCCGGCATGGGAACCCTGGGTAATAACCACACCTACCCACCTACCCAATGGGTACAGACGTCTTATCTCACTGGATTCGCCCAGCATCCTGTGAAGATGGTGGAAAACTTTATTCACTTACCCAAAAACATGATCCATTTAGATCTGAGCTGGAATAACAGAATCTTTTTTCTTTTCTTTCCTTCTTTTTTCTACTCCCTCCCTCCCTTCTTTGTTTATTTCCTTTCTTTTCTTTCTTTTTTGACAGGGTCTCATTCTGTCACCCAGACTGGAGTACAGTAGCACAATCAGGGGTTGCTGCAGCCCCAACTTCCTGGGCTCAAGCGACCCTCCCACCTGAGCCTCCTTAGTAGCTGGGACAGCAGGTGCGCACCACCACACCTGGCTAATTTTTGTATTTTTTTGTAGAGACAAGGTCGTGCTATGTTGCCCAGGCTGGACAGAGAACTTTCACATGCTGTGTTATATAATTCTGAACTGTGGTAACATTTGATAATGAGCATATATTACCTTTATAATCAGAAAAAAGACAATAAAGATGTTTTAAAAATGTAATATAATATCCAGGCTGGATGTGGTGGCTCACGCCTGTAATCCCAGCACTTTGGGAGGCCGAGGCAGGCAAATCATTTGAGGTTAGGAGTTCGAGACTAGCCTGGCTAACATGGTGAAACCCCGTCTCTGCTGAAAACACAAAAATTAGCTGGGCGTGGTGGCAAGCACCTGTAATAAAATCCCAGCTACTCCGGAGGCTGAGGTGGAAGAATCACTTGAACCCAAGAGGTGGAGGTTTCAGTGAGCCAAGATTTCGCCACTGCACTCCAGCCTGGGCAACACAGTGACACTACATTAAAAAAAAAAGAGAAGCCGGGCGCGGTGGCTCAAGCCTGTAATCCCAGCACTTTGGGAGGCTGAGGCGGGTGGATCACGAGGTCAAGAGATTGAGACCATCCTGGTCAACGTGGTGAAACCCCGTCTCTACTAAAAACACAAAAAAATTAGCTGGGCATGGTGGCGCGTGCCTGTAATCCCAGCTACTCAGGAGGCTGAGGCAGGAGAATTGCCTGAGCCCAGGAGGCGGAGGTTGCGGTGAGCCGAGATCGCGCCATTGCACTCCAGCCTGGGTAACAAGAGTGAAACTCCGTCTCAAAAAAAAAAAAAAAAAAAAGAGAGATTCAGGACTAGGACACAAAGTTGACTATCTCCCCAGATTAGCTGGAATTTCCAGATGTCCACATACCACAATGCACACCGTCTCCATTCACACAGGCCCCTTTATGGGGACCCACAGCAGAAGTTGCCCTGAGGGCTCAGTGATTGATAAGATTCTTAACCTTAGGGTCTCAATGTAACCCTTTTTCTCTTTTATACTGGCCACGACGAAGCCGGATATCAAACGTCAAATTCCCCTCCTTTCCACCTCTAGCATTTGTATAGGGCCTTCTGCCATGCATTTTTGTTGTTTGTTTTTAGAGACAATGTCACTATGTTGCCCAGACTGTTCTCAAACTCCTGAGCTCAAGGGATTCACCTACCTCAACCACCCAAAGTGCTGGGATTACAGGCGTGAGCCACCGAGCCCAGCCTGCCATGCACTTTTGCATACTAACTATATACTCCTTTGTCTGACTCCTCTACCTTTACTTTATACTCATTTTTACTGAAGCTGCCTCAAATTCCTTTTGGAATGAGACAGCTTTTTTTTTTTTTTTTGTCTTTTTGAGACAAAGTCTCACTCCATCATCCAGGCTGGAGTGCAGTGGGTTTCAGCCTCCAACTCCCCAGATTCAGGTGATCCTCCCACCTCAGCCTCCTGAGTAGCTGGGACCACAGGTGCACACCACCATGCCTGACTAATTTTTGTATGTTTTGTAGAGACAGCGTTTCACCCTGTTGCCCGGGCTGATCTTGAACTTCTGGGCTCAAGTGATCCTCCCACCTCAGCCTCCCAAAGTGTTGGGATTATAGGCATGAGCCACCATACCCAGCCGATACATTTTTTTTTCCTTAAAAAACAAAGAAAAGCAACTGAAAGGAAAAAAAAAAAAACCCAACTAAAAGAGAGCAAGCACATTTGCTGGGTGCAGTGGCCCATACCTGTAATCCAAGCATTTGGGGAACTGAGGTGAGAGGATCCCTTAAGACTGGGAGTTTGAGACCAGCCTGGGCAACATAGTGAGCCTTCATCTCTACAAAAAATCGAATTAGCTGGACATGGTGGTGCACAGCTGTAGTCCCAGAACCTTAGGAGGCTGAGGTGGGAGAAACGCTTGAACCCAGGAATTTGAGGTTACAGTAAGCCCCAACCGCACCACGGTGCTAAAGTCTGGTTGACAGAGTAAGACCCTGTCTCAGAAAAAGAAAAAAAGGCTGAGCATGGTGACTCATGCCTATAATCCTAGCACTTTGGGAGGCCGAGGCAGTTGGATCACCTGAGGTCAGGGGTTCAAGACCAGCCTGACCAATATGGTGAAACCCCATCTCTACTAAAAATACAAAAATTAGCCAAGTGTGGTGGCAGGTGCCAGTAATCCTAGCTACTCGGAAACCTGAGGCGTGAGAATCACTTGAACCTGGGAGGTGGAGGTTGCAGTAAGCCAAGATTACACTATTGCACTCCAGCCTGGGCAACAGAATGAGACTCCTTCTCAAAAAAAATAAAAAAAGAGAAACAGGTTCTTGGTAGGAGGCCTGGCATAATTTACCTGGGCCAAAAGTAGTGTCCATCCATTTCCTTAAAAAAGAGTATGTTTGGCTGGGCACGGTGGCCCACACCTGTAATATCAGCACTTTGGGAGGCCGAGGCAGGAGGATCACCTGAGGTCAGGAGTTTGAGACCACCAGCCTGGCCAATATGGCAAATCCCCTTCTCAACTAAAAATACAAAAAAGTAGCCGGGCATGGTGACAGGTGCCTGTAATCCCAGCTACTTGGGAGGCTGAGGCAGGAAAGTCACTTTAACCCGGGAGGCGGAGGTTGCAGTGAGCTGAGATGGTGCCACTGCACTCCAGCCTGGGCGACAGAACAGGACTCCATCTCAAAAATAATAATGATGATGATGATAATGTTTTGGGAGGTTGAGGCAGGCAGATGACTTGAGCCCAGGAGTTCAAGACCAGCCTGGGCAACATAATGAGACCCCTATCTCTAAAAAAGTACAAAAATTAGCTGAGCATAGTGCCATCTACCTATCCCAGCTACTCAGAAGGCTGAGGTGGGAGGAGGCCTGAGTCCGGGAGGTGGAGGTTTCAGTAAGCCAAGATGGAGCCACTGCACTCCAGCTTAGGTGACAGAGCCAGACCCTGTCAATAAATTAATTAATTAATTAAAAAACAAAATGAAAAAGGTAATGCATTTACATGATACAACAATTTAAAGGCACAAAAGGCTAGTGTTTCAGAAAAACTATCAAGCCATGTTTTTCCCCTGCTCTCACACCAACACGGCAACAACACAGAAGACTTCTGTGATCCCCAAAATATAGGGATTTCTTCCCATCAGCAAGCAAGCAATTAATTCTGCAGCAGATGCCAGCTGGGTATCCTGCGATTCAATTCCGATACCATCTACCTGGGGTTAGCATCAGATCCCACAGGGAGCCGCCCCCTTCTCACACCAGCTGCTGGGGGTCTGGGCCTCTGGAGCTTCTGGCTTCAAGTTGGGGTTCCCACAACTTCTGTTTTGGGTTTAATTTACTGGCATGGCTCACAGAACTCTGGGAAACCTGTACATTTGCCAGTTTACTGTAAAGGATATTATGAATGATACAATGAAGAGATGCATAGGCGCGGTATCGGGGAAGGGGTGCAGAGCTTTGTGTCCAGCTCGGTGCACCACCCTCCAGGAGCCCCCCACCCTCAGCTATCCAGAAGCCATCCCAGGCCTGTCCTCTTGAGTCTCTGTGGAGGCTTCCCGAGGTCAGCATTTGTTCCCCCAGGGTATAGGGTGGAGCCTTCTCTGGAATGAGGGTCTTATGACCCAAGATCAGAAAGGCAGACAAAGATTAGGGTCCTCCCTTGGGCAGGTGAAAGGAGGCCGAAGGTCAGAGAGATTCTGTTTCCTGAGGCCTAACACTCCCAACATTCTTTATTATTATTCTTTTTATTTATTTGTTTTCCACCTTTTCAGTGGTGTTGACACTCCCAACATTCTAACAAAAGACTAACAAGGGCTCTGGGGTTTTGAGACAGGAACCATGGAACACACACACACACACACACACACACACACACACACACAGCCATAGATAATATGGCTAAACGTCATCTCTACAAAAATAAATAAGTAAATAAATAAATTAATTAATAAGCTGGGTGTGGTGGTGCAGCTGTTGTCCTAGCTACTCGGACAGCTGAGGTGGGAGAATCCTCTGAGCCCTGGAGTTCGGGGGTGCAGCGAGCCAAGATCACACCACTGCACTCCAGCCTGGGTGTGGGAGTAAGATGCTGTCTCAAAACACAAAACAAAACAAATGTAGACTCACAATACCATAACCAGTCAGTGAAGAGCCAGTCTTCCCCCAACTCTTGTCCCCCAGCTCACCTTTCCAGAAGGGACCACTCCTAGCAGTTTCTCGGGTATCCCCTCCAGAGATGGTCCTCCAAATATATGAAAACACATACACAGTATTCTGTGCTTTGCTTTTCACCTAATAGTGGAGTGAAGATCTTTCCATATTACAGCACAGAGCTTCCTCACTTTTCCTGGCTGTCAGGGGTCATTGGGGTACACTGAGGTACTAGGAGGGTGGTGCACCTCAATTCCAAGGGACAGACGCTCTTGCATTTGGGATCCTTCCAGACCTTGCCCTATGCACCTCTTTGGGTGTTCATCTGTATCCTTTACAACCTCAACCTTAAATAATGACATTCAGATATTATGGTTGGGCCAGGTGCAGTGGCTCATGCCTATAATCCCAGCACTTTGGGAGGCTGGGGCAGGTGGAGCAGCTAAGGTCAGGAGTTCAAAACTAGCCTGGCCAACATGGGGAAACCCTGCCTCTACTAAAAATACAAAAATTAGCCAGGTGTGGTGCCACATGCCTGTAATCACAGCTACTCGGGAGGCTGAGGCACGAACCTGGGAGGCAGGTTGCAGTGAGCCAAGATTGTGCCATTGCACTCCAGTCTGGGCGACAGAGCAAGACTCTGTCTAAAATAATAATAATAATAATAATTGTGATTGAATTAAGAGTTTACTCCAGCTCAAAGCTTGAGGCTGTCCACCTGGTGAACACTGACTTCAGAAGCATGAATGGAACAGGTCAGCTTCCAAAGTGGAGAAGGTAAGATTTTGCTTACTAGGCAGTTAACAGGATTGCAACATTTTCCATGCAAGGTCAGTACGTACATTGTAGCAATCTGACTGACAGCTCCTCACATTCCAAGGAAGATTGCTTTCATATTCTGTGAGGAGGGGTACTGATTTGAGGGGATATTTATCTCTGGAGCCATAATGCTTTTTCTGATCATTTACAGGAGAAGGCAGAAGCTGTAACTACGTGTTGCCTGACTCAGGCCACAGAGCCACATTCCTGTCAAGGCTCAAAATAATTTTGGCTGGGTGCTGTTTCACCCTGTAATCCCAATGTTCAGGGAGGCCAGGGTGGGTGGGAGCTATCTTGCACCCAGGAGTTCAAGGTCACAGTGAGCTGTGATCACACCCCTGCACTCCAGCCTGGGCAACAGAGTGAGACCCTGTCTCTATAATAATAAAGTTCCAATAGCTTTAAGTTTGAATTACTTAACTCCATAATAATAAACCAGCATATATAAAGTGTTTCCTTGAGTTTGTTTGTTTAGAGATGGGGTCTCACTATGTTGCCCAGGTTGGAGTACAGTGGCTACTCACAGCATGACCATGCGCACTGCAGCCTCAAACTCCTGGGCTTGAGTGATCCTCCCAGCTTCTCTGTTACCTGTGAGTATAGGTGTGTGCCTCCATGCCTGCCTGGCTCTGTTTCCTTAAGCTCTGTCACCAGGCTGGAGTGCAGTGATGCCATCTCAGCTCACTGCAACCTCTACTTCCTGGGTTCAAGCAGTTCTCGTGCCTCAGCCTCCCAAGTAGCTGGGATTATAGGTGTGCACCACCATGCCTGGATAATTTTTGTTTATTGGTTTGTTTTTGAGACAGAGTTTTGCTTTTTCCCCCAGGTTGGAGTGCAGTGGCAGAATCTTGGCTCACTGCAACCTCCACCTCCCAGGTTCAAGTGATTGTCATGCCTCAGCCTCTGGAGTAGCTGGGATTATAAGCATGCGGCACCACACCCAGCTTATTTTTGTATTTTTTGTAGAGATACGGTTTTGCTCTGTTGGCCAGGCTGACCTCGAACTCCTGACCTCAAGTGGTCCACCCACCTCAGCCTCCCAAAGTACCTGGATTACAGGCATGAGCCACTGTGCCCAGCCCTATTTCCTTAAGTTCTGTGAACCATTCTAGCCAATTAATTGGTCTTGGAAACCTCCAGCTTATAGTCACTCAGTCAGAAATACATGAGGACGGATTTACAATTGGCTTCTGAAATGGGGGCAGTTTTGCAGATCCCTTAACTTGTGGGATCTGATGTTAATTACAGGTAGATAGTGTCAGAATTGAATTGAATTCTAGGACACCCAGCGTTGGTCAGGTGGGGAAAATTTGCACATGTTGTATCAGAAGTGCTTTATGTGAGTGTAGATAAACTGTTTTCACAACATGTGACCCAGGGATGCTTCTGAAACTTCATCACCCATGGGCATCTTTCATTTACAGGGCTTCTTTGGCACAGAATTTAGGTATTGGCTGCTGACTGGTGATTGACTTGCGACTCTGAGCAATGGCTATGTTGAATTCACACTCTGAAATCCACAGTGCTGAAGCCTACGACCCATAGTAAAAACTCAGGAGAAAAACAGCCTGATTCTAAATAGGGCAGCTCAGCTGGGAGTTGGTAGATAGGACACCCAAACTGCAGAGAAAACCTGGAATAAAGTGAAGCTTATTTTAAGAACTCTTGAGTTCCAAAACCTTAAAAACACATGCGCCTTTCGGCCCAGCAATTCCGTTCTAGGACTTTCAGGGTGATAAACCAGAGACTCAGATACTCCCCCAGGGTTGTTTCCAATCACCCAAATTGGAAAAAAAAAAAAAACAAAGCACAGAACTCAGTGTCCACAGAAGGAGGGTCCAGAATGGGGGCAGTGCAGTTGTGGTTAAGTAAATGGAGATGTAGCCCTGGAACTGGGTACCCGAAGCCAAGGGGCAGCATCAGCAGGAAATGGATAAATAGAAAGATAATCATGTTCTGAGCTCCTAGAGAGAAGGCTGATTACAAAACAGTATATACAATGTGATTATTATTATTTTTTTAGGAGTCTTGCTCTGTCACCCAGGCTGGAGTGCAGTGGTGTGATCCTGGCTCACTGCAACCTCCACCTCCCAGGTACAAGCGATTCTCCTGCCTCAGCCTCCTGAATAGCTGGGACTACAGGCATGTGCCACCATGCCCAGCTAATTTTTTTTTTTTTTTTTTTTTTTTGAGACGGAGTCTTGCTCTGTTGCCTAGGCTGGAGTGCAATGATGCGATCTTGGCTCACTGCAACCTCTGCCTCCCGGGTTCAAGGAATTCTCCTACCTGTATCCTGAGTAGCTGGAATTACAGGCAAGCACCACCACGCCCGGCTAATTTTTTTGTATATTTAATAGAGGTGGGGTTTCACCATATTGGCCAGGCTGGTCTCAAACTCCTGACCCTGTGATCTGCCCACCTCAACCTCCCAAAGTGCTGGGATTATAGGCATGAACCACCGCACCTAGCCTTTTTGTATTTTTAGTAGAGACAGGGTTTCACTATGTTGGCCAGGCTGGTCTCCAACTCCTGATCTCAAGTGATCCACCCACCTCGGCCTCCCAAAGTGCTGGGATTACAATCGTGTGCCACGGTGCTCAGCCTACAATGTGATTCTAATGTAAGGTAACAAATATGCACAGAAAAGAAAAGATTGAGGCCGAGTATAGTGGGTCATGCCTATAATACCAGCACTTTGGAAGGCCAAGGTGGGTGGATCACCTGAGGTCAGGAGTTTGGGACCAGCCTGGCCAACATGGTGAAATCCCATCTCTACTAAAAATACAAAAAAGTGAGCTGGGCTCGGTGGCGGGCAACTGTAATCTGAGCTACTCAGGAGCTGAGGCAGGAGAATTTCTTGAACCCAGGAGGCAGAGGTTGCAGTGAGCCAAGATCACACCACTGTACTCCAGCCTGGGCAACAAGAGTGAGACTTTGTGTCAAAAAAAAAAAAAAAATGTGTGTAAGGCTGTTTGCCTGAGAAGGAAGTCTACACACGGCCGATGAAGCACACTTCAGTGATACAGGTGCAGCTGAGGAACACCTCCCAGCATCAGTGTCCTCCATGGTACCCATGTTACCCTGGGGCCAGCAGCATCACCGGGGGACCTGCTGGGAATGCAAGTCCTCAGGTCCCACCCCAGAGCTACTGAGTCAGATACTGTGGGAGGAGGCCCAGCCATCCCTTTGTCAAGCCCTTCCAGAGATGCCCACTCTCCTCCAAGGACCACAGCCCTAGACCCAACCTGGGCAGCAGAGGGAAGCCAGCAGCACGAACAAAGAAAACTCCCCACCACGCCGCAAAACCCAGCCCTCCACGCCCAGGTGAAAAGCAATCTCGTACAAGAATTTCTCTGAAATTCTGCATCGCTTTATCACTGTGGCTTCAGTGTGGTTCCAGCTCTGAGTCCCAGCACATGTGCAGACAAGTCTCATCAGGGCTTGGGATCTCTGAAGCAGCTCCTTATACACCTGGGCCTGTGACTCCCTACAGTCAAGGGCCCCCGATGGACAGAGCGTGACAACGGTGAAGACTCCAGTGTTCACAATGATTCTGAAGTACAGTGAGGAGGAGAGGAAACAAGAGGACAGTTCCTTGGTTCTGTTCTCTCTCTTTTTTTTTTTTTTTTGAGATAGGGTCTCAGTCACTCTGTGGCCCAGGCTGGAGCACAGTGGCATGATCATGGCTTACTGCAGCCTTGACCTTCCTGACTCAAGTGATCCTCCCACCTCAGCCTCCTTAGTAGCTGGGACTGAAGGTTTGCCACCATACTCAGCTAATTTTTTATTTTTTGTAGAGACAGGGTCTCACTTTCTTGCCCAGGCTGGTCTGCGACTCCTTGGTTCAAGCAATTCTCTTTCCTCAGCCTCTCAAAGTGCTGGGATTACAGACACGAGCAACTATGTCAGGGTTTTTTTTTTTTTTTTTTTTTTAATTGAGAAAATACCACCACCACTACTCTCTAATCTGGACAGTTTTTGTACTCCAAAGAGAAATTTGGACCTTTTAGCTGACACTGACACTACCTTTCCCCCTTCCACCCAAACCTTGGCAAACACTCATCTCTCAGCCCTGCCCTGCCCTGTCCTGCCCTCTTGCCTTCCCTTCCCTTTTCCCTTCCCCCTACCCCTTTCCTCCTACCCCTTTCCCCTTCCCTTTTCTTTCTTTCGCAGAATTTCACCCTTGTTGCCCAGGCTGGAGTGCGGTGGCACAATCTCGGCCCACTGCAACCTCCGCCTCCAGGGTTCAAGCAATCCTCTTGCCTCAGTCTTCCAAGTAGCTGAGATTATTTTTGTATTTTTAGTAGAGATGGGGTGTCACCATATTAGCCATGCTGGTCTCGAACTCCTGCCCTCTGGTGATCTGCCCACCTCGGCCTACCAAGGTGCTGGGATTATAGGCATGAGCCACCACACCCAGCCTTCTGCTTTCTGTTTCTATGGATTTGCCTCATCTGGACATTTATATAAATGGAATTCTAGGATAAGTGGCCTTTTGTAACTGGCTTCTTCAATTTAGCATAATAAATGTGTTTTGTTCTTCTAAAAATGTATGTAGCAAAATCTCCACACTTCTCTGTCAATTTCCACATGCTCCTTCAATGTGGCTCCTGTGTAGAGCTGGGCAGTGAGATTATAGGTGTGTGTGTATTTTCTAGATTTTCTACAAATATGTGCTAGTGCTATATTTCTAATCAGTTTTTTTCTTTGCTTTTTGTAATCAGTTTTTTAAAGTTTACTAAAAAAAGCAAAAACAAAAACCTTGATTCTCCTATTGCTGCTGTAACCAGTAAAATGAAAAAAACAAACTAGCCGGGCGTGGTGGCTCACGCCTGTAATCCCAGCACTTTGGGAGGCCAAGGCAGGTGTATCACTTGAGGCCAAGAGTTTGGGACCAGCCTGGCCAACATGGTGAAACCCCATCTCTACAAAAAATACAAAAATTAGCTGGGTGTCGTGGCGCGCAGCTGTAGTCCCAGCTACTCTGGAGGCTGAGGCAGAGAATCGCTTGAACCTCAGAGGCAGAAGCTGCAGTGAGCAGGGATTGGGGATTGCGCCACTGTACTTCCAGCCTGGGTGACAGACTGAGACTCCATCTCAAAAAAAAAAAAAAAAAAAGAAAACGAATTTTTAAAAAACCATGATTCTTGTGTATGTCATCATTTATATAAAAAGAGGTAGGAGAATACAAACAGATGCATTTTTACTTACTAGAGAAAGAAACATGCCTCTAATCCCAGCGTTTGGGGAGGCCAGAAGTTTGAGATCAGCCTGAGCAATGCAGTGAGACTCCATCTCTACAAAAAAAATGTTTTTTTGTTTTTTTGTTTTTTTTTTTTTTGGGACGGAGTTTCGCTCTTGTTACCCAGGCTGGAGTGCAATGGCGCGATCTCGGCTCACTGCAACCTCCGCCTCCTGGGTTCAGGCAATTCTCCTGCCTCAGCCTCCTGAGTAGCTGGGATTACAGGCATGTGCCACCATGCCCAGCTAATTTTTTGTATTTTTAGTAGAGACGGGGTTTCACCGTGTTGACCAGGATGGTCTCGATCTCTTGACCTCGTGATCCACCCACCTCGGCCTCCCACAGTGCTGGGATTACAGGCTTGAGCCACCGCGCCCGGCCCCCAAAAAAATTGTTTTTAAATTTTTTAAAAAGAGAAAGAAACAGCAGAAGGAAAAACCAGGATATAGGTGAAGTGGCTGCCAGCGGCCTGTGCGTCATGACTGCTGTCCTGGTGGTGGGTGCTGAGGGATCCATCACACCTTTTTTTTTTTTTTTTTTTTTTTTTTTTTTGTTTGGGGGCATCCTCTTTTTGTCTCAGTGAAGTTGGAGTGCAGTGGTGCAATCATAGCTCACTGCAGCCTTGAATTCCTGGGCTTAAACAATCCTCCCACCTCAGCCTCCTAAGTAACTGGGACCACAGGCGTATTCTACCTCACCCAGCTCATTTTAAAATTTGTAGAAGCAGGGTCTCGCTGTGTTGCTCAGGCTGGTCTTGAACTCGTGGATTGACGCCATCATCCTGCCTTAGCCTCCCAAAGTGCTGGAATTATAGATGGAAGCCACCAGGCCCAGCCTCATGAGACTCTTGACTCTACTTTTGTCTATGTTTAAAACTGCTCATAACAAAGATTTTATTTATTTTTTTGAGACAAGGTCTCATTCTACTGCCCAGGCTGGAGTGTGGTGGCACAATCTCGGCTCACTTTAATCTCCACCTCCCAGGTTCAAGCGATTCTGCCATTTCAGCTTCCCCAGTAGCTCTACCAGCATGTGCCACCACACCCAGCTAATTTTTGTATTTTTCGAGGGAGAGAGGGTTTCACCATGTTGGCCAGGCTGGTCTTGAACTCCTGACCTCAAGTGATCTGCCCGCCTTGGCCTCCCAAAGTGCTGGGATTATAAGCGCGAGCCACTGCACCTGGCCCAAAATGTTTAAAATTTACTTACACAATTCAGCTGATGTTTATGACTGAGCAGCTGCATTGATTGAGCGCCTGCTGGGTGCTGAGTACTGTGCCACGAGCTCCAAGTATCCACCTGGAGGTCAATTCATCCTCACACCGGCCCAAGGAGAGCACACAGGTTACAGACGAGAGTCCCAGAGGTGGGGACGGGGCACGGAAACGTGTAGGTATGTGAAGGTTTTTTTCTTTCTTTCTTTCTTTTGAGAGGGAGTCTTTGCTCTATTGCCCAGGCTGGAGTGCAGTGGCGTGATCTTGGCTCACTGCAACCTCCGCTTCCCAGGTTCAAGCGATTCTCTTACCTCAGGCTCCCGTAGCTGGGATTACAGGAACCCAGCACCATGGCCAACTAATTTTTTTGTATTTTTAGCAGAGATGGGGTTTCACTATGTTGGCCGGGATGGTTTCGAACTCCTGGCCTCAAGTGATCCACTTGCCTCACCCCCCCCCCACAGTGCTAGGATTACAGGTGTGAGCCACCGTGCCCGGCCTGTGTGAAGGTTTATTTAAGTCCTCACGTCTCAGTCATAGGTAGTCATTCAATAATACTTCAATGTGAAAAAGTCTGTAACTGTTAGTATCATGTAAACTGGTTACTTCCCTGCATGGAGGTGAGAATCAGAAGAAACATCTAGAAGAATACAAAATGGCTGCCTCTTTGGGAAGACCCATCATGGGCAGAGTGAGGCACGGGACTGCCGTTTTTCATTGTAAGCCTTGTAGTTCTACATGTCTGTTAAAGATAGGCGCCTGTTGTTAATTTTATTGAAAAGCTAAAGTAGGAAAGGAAGAAAATGAAGGGTTCAGGAGGTGAAGTGATTTGCCCCAGGCGGCACAGGATGCGGAACTAGGCGTGTCTGATTTCAGACGGGACAGCAACAGCCCTGCAGCCTTGCCCAGCCTCTGGGTTGGGGTCGGTGGGGCCGCCCTCCAGTCTTGAAGACAGATCACCTTCTGCTGTGAGATGTTGCTGAAGTGAGAGCCTGCTGGAGATGTTAACTTGATGAACATTTATGAAAGAGAAAGGCCTTTTCACATGTCTGACCTTGCAGACTGGTTTGTGGAGTTTCAGTGTCCACCAAAGCCCCAGCTCAGTGCCAGCAAATCCGCAGTGTGTTCTCTAAAGTCGGCAGCATTGTTTTGCGAGGCCATGGATGAGCTGTTCTCGAAGGTCAGCCACAAATGTGTCAGGCAGAGGGCCTGGGTCTCAGTTCAGGTCTCAGTAGCGGATGGTTCTCAGTGCAGCGGTGGGGCCGGTGCTGAGAAACATGGAGTCTGGAAAGTAAGGCCTGGTCTTGGCAGTGTGGTGGAGGTGGGGGTGGATGGACCCTGGGGAGAGCAGCATGTGAAAGGCCCAGGTACACAGCCTGGGGGCTGACATGGGTCACTTTGGCCGAGGAATAGGGCACAGGGTGGGAGAACCAGGGAGCTGCAGCCAGAGGTGGGCGGACGTGGAAGCAGGACTTTGAAGGGCCTTGCAGGGTGCTGTCGGTCCCTTTGGCCCTGATGTCAGGGTAGCAGTGAAGGCTCGTGGCCTCCACAGATGCCTGTCTATACTCACCTCTCTCCCTTCCGCTTTCCTTCCTAACCTGCTCCCAGGCCCTGACTCTCCCTTCCAGAGGCCTGCTCATCAGTTTTCACCAGCAGAGCTACAGAACCCAGGCTGTCTGGTATGAGGGCGCCCTCAGCTCCCCAGGGCTGTCTCAAGCGGTCCAGCTGGGGAACCCAGGCAGTCATTCAGCCTCTAGGGGCCTCCACTGACTCCCCAGGAACAAGGGAGCCCTGTGCTTCCCTTCCAGGGCTGCCATGGGACTGAATGTCAAGCAGCCTCTGAAGTGCCTGGCAGAGGACCTGGTACTCAGATGATGCGCAGAGATGTTACTTTCTTCGCTGTCGTCCTGCTCCTTGGTTTATATTAATACACAGGTATTAAGTGCCTTCGGTGAGCCACTCTCTGCTTACTGGGGAGACAGAGATGAAAAGTCAGTGGCTGCAGACAAGCAGATGGCAGCCCAGGGTGGGGTGGTCGGTGCCAGTAGGAGGAAGATGCACAGGGTATGAAGAAGCCCCAGAGGGCCCTGAACCCAACCCCAGCCGGGACTGCAAAGAACTGTCGGAGCAAGCGAGGGGGAGGGGAAGCGGGGAAAGGGCGTTCTGAGCAGAGGGCACAGCCTGAGTGAGTCTAAGCCGGCAGGGAGCTCGTGGCAGGCCAGGGGGTCTGGCGGGAGGTCTGGCAAGGATTTGCCTCTTTATCCCCAAAAAGCCACTCCGGGGTGTGAAGCAGCGCCGCTAGGTGGAGGACGGAGGCGAGAGCTGCGGCTCCAGGGCGCATGGGCCCAAGTCCGAAGGCCCGGAAGGGCCTCCGGCCCCGCCCCTGGCCGAGGTGTCCTGCCCGACGCCCCGCCCACAGCCCGCTGAAGCGCTAGGGGTAAGACTTTGCCTCCCTTGCTGATTGGCCCGAGCAGAGGACACATGACCAAGTGCGGCCAATCCCGCGCTTCTGGGAGCCACGCCCACTGTTCAGGAGCCCGGCCCGCCTGATTGTCCCGCGCGGGAGCCGCCGGGAGACTGGCCGGCAGGGGGCGACAAAGGGCAACTTGAGTCACCGGGACTCGGTGGAGCAGGCCCCACGGCTGCCGGGCAGCAGCGATTTCCGGGACGGCTGGGCGGCCACGTTAAGTGACCTTCCTATGGTGTGTGTGGTCGCCGGGGCTCCCCTGCATCTGACATCCCCGGGGCAGTGGGCCTTCCTTGTGTGGCCTGGCACATGTTGCTGGCCCACCCCGCCCTGCCAAGCCTCAGTTCCTGGCCTCTGAGGTTCTTGGCCTCTGCAGGGACATAAGAGTTACAAAACATCCCCTCTGCCCATGTCCCCCCATTTTTTGAGGTCTTGACCTCTACGTCCCAGAGCTCACGCTGCCTCCTCCAGGAAGCTTGTCCCAGAGCCCCGGGACAAGACTCGAGCCCCACCCCGACCCCTGTGGGCCCACAAACAGGCTCCTGGGCCTTGACACATGGTCATCTGGGAACGCCTGTCCCAGAACACAGAGCCTGGACAGACCCCCATCCCCAGCCAGGGCTACAGGTTCACTGGGGGTCCTGAGGCTGGAAAAGACCGCCTTTCGTCAGGCTGAGGCCATGAACTTGGCACGGGCCATCACCACCCACAACCGACTAGGAGGAAGATGCAACTGGAGAGGCGCCTGCCAAGGCCTGAGGTGGCTGTGAGGCGCCAGGGTGCTGGGGAGCTGTGAAGCGTCCCCTGACTTCCCCTACCCCGCCCTGAGCCCATCCCCATCTGGACTTACATCCTGGACCCTTTCAGAAGTGGGTGGGGTGTGATCATTTGCCAAAGACATGCACAAATCAAAGCTTCTGGAAACAGGCTCTTCCAGAATTCAGCAGAGCCTGCTGAGAAGGCTATTTTTCCCTGTGGGAGCAAGGGCTTTGCCAAAAACACTGGACATGGAATTAAGCCTTACTGATTTATTTTGGTTATAGCCTCTCCCAGAGAAGGTCAGCTCTAAAAGGGAAGAAAAATCTATCCGCTGTTATAATTTTATTTATTTATTTATTTTGAGGCAGTGTCTCACTTTGCTGCCAAGGCTGGAGTGCAGCCGCGCAATCTGGGCTCACTGCAAGCTCCACCTCCCAGATCAAGCAATTCTGCCTCAGCCTTCTCAATAGCTGGGATTACAGGCACCTGTCACTACGCCTGGCTAATGTTTTCGTATTTTTAGTACGGACGGGGTTTCACCATGTTGGCCAGGCTGGTCTCGAACTCCTGACCTCAGGTGATCCACCACCCTGGCCTCCCAAAGTGCTGGGATTACAGGTGTGAGCCACCCTGCCTGGCCTGTTATCATTTTATTGAGTGTCGTACTTTATGTTTTATTCCTTTTTTTTCTTGACCAGCTAGATCAACTCGATGTGTACACACACACAGACACATATTTTAGATGAATAGTTCTACTGTTGGCCAGGTGAGGTGGCTCATGCCTGTAATCCCAGCACTTTGGGAGGCTGAGGTGAGTGGATCACCTGAGGTCAGGAGTTCAAGACCAGCCTGGCCAACATGGTGAAACCCCATCTCTACTAAAAATACAAAGATTAGCCAGGTATGGTGGCAGACACCTGTAATCCCAGCTACTTGGAAGGCTGAGGCAGGGGAATTGCTTGAACTCAGGAGGTGGAGGTTGCAGTGAGCCAAGGTTGCACTACTGCACTCCAGCCTGGTGAAAGAGCGAGACTCTGTCTTAAAAAATAGCCAGGCTCAGTGGCTCATGCCTGTGATCCCAGCACCTGGGAGGCTGAGGCAGGCAGATCATTTGAGGTCAGGAGTTCAAAACCAGCCTGACCAACATAGTGAAAACCCATCTTTACTAAAAATACAAAAATTGGCCGGGCATGGTGGCAGGCGCCTGTAGTCCCAGCTAGCTGGGAGGCTGAGACAAGAGAATCGCTGCTAGGAGGTGGAGGTTGCAGTGAGCAGAGATCGCACCATTGCTCTCCAGCCTGGGCAAACGTTCTATTGATTACCTCTCTTCTAAGTCATTATCTTACACTTTTCGTTATTTATTTCCTTCTGTCTCCATCGGTTTTTGTTGTTTTTTTAGCCCTAACTTGTTGACTTAGATGTTTTTTCATTAATTTCCATTCTTATTAACATAGTATTTAAAGCTATGAGTTTCCCTCTGAGTACTGCTCTAGCTGTTTACCTTGGGTCCTGATATGCAGTGTTTCAAATGTTGTTTTCTAGATGTTCTGAAATTGCAACTCGATTGCCTTTTTGATCCAAGAGCAGCTTAAGAGTTCTTCAACATACAGGTAGTTAGGTCTTTTTGTTTTCTAGTTTCATCATTAATTTCCAGTTTGATTTGTATTGTGATTAGGGAATGCAGGCAGTATGTTTAAAATATATTGATTTTTTTTTTTTTTTTTGAGACAGTCTCACTCTGTCACCAGGCACCAGGCTGGAGAGCAGTGGCACGATCTCAGCTCACTGCAACTTCTGCCTCCCAGGTTCAAGCAATTCTCCTGCCTCAGTCTCCCAAGTAGCTGAGATTACAGGCACGCGCCACCACACCCAACCAATTTTTGTATTTTAGTAAAGATCGGGTTTCACCATGTTGGCCAGGATGGTCTCTATCTCTTGACCTCATGTTCCGCCTGCCTTGGCCTCCCAAAGTGCTGGGATTACAGGCGTGAGCCACCGCGTCTGGCCAAAATATATTGATTTTTTAAAAATAGGTTAATATATAGTTGATCTTTGTGATTATTCAACTGTCCATTTGCAAAGGTGTAGTCTGTTTTTAGAGTAGAGAGTTTGATATAAATTAATTAAATCTATCTCAACAATTATTAAGTCTTCTCTAAACTTGCTTAACTTTTTGTGCTTATAATCTGTGAGAGGTGAATTAAAATTTCTTACCACTGGTGTTTTTATTCTTTCTCCTTGTATTTCTTTGGGTGTATAAATGCAGATGCTGTGTTGTTTGGCACATATTAGTGCATGTTGTTTGGAATACAGTAGATGATTGTATATAGTAGGTGATGAATGCAAGTCATTGTGACTGACCTTCATTATTATTATAAAGGGCTCTTCTTGGTCTCATGTTTTGTCCTGAATTTGTCGTCTGCCTTCTGTTTGTGCACATTTGACTATTGCTCCATGTAGCAGTTTCTAATTTTTATTCTTTCTGAGTTGACTTGTTTGGGGAGTGTCTTTTGCTTCCTGCTTAGAGTTGAATGTGAGCAGGCATTTCCCCCTGAAGATGAGTTTAATCCAGCCGGTGCGGAGGCTCACACCTGTAATCCCAGCACTTTGAGAGGCTGAGGCAGGCGGATCATGAGATCAGGAGTTTGAGACCAGCCTGGCAAACATAGTGAAACCCCATCTCTACTAAAAATACGAAAATTAGCCGGGCATGGTGGGGTAAGCCTGTAGTCCCAGCCACTTGGGAGGCTGAGGCAGGAGAATCACTTGAACCTGGGAGGTGGAGGTTGTGGTGAGCCAAGATCACGCCACTGCACCCCAGCCCGGGCAAAAGAGTGAGACTCCAAAAAAAAAAAAAAAAAAAAAAATGAGTTTAATCCATTTACATATAGCAACGTGACAAAGTTTATCTTAGTCACAATGAGGTCATCTTCTATTATGCTTTCTGTTTTTGAAAGCTATAAAATATTTGCTTAATTTGGGTACATGTGTTTCTTCTGATAGTTTGGAAACTTGAATTTTTGTATTTGTGGTTACCTTTATATAATACAGTTAATTCTTTATTTCTCTAAAGAGTATCTTTAGACTCCCAACTATGAGTAATCATTACACTATTATGTTATCTCTTCTGCCTTCCTTTCCTCCCTCCCCTCCACCATCCTTACCAAAATATAATTTTAAGTTAAAATATAACAATACATTACTTTTATACCATATGCTATAGTTTGAATATTTGTCTCCTGCAAAACTCATGTTGAAATCTAATCTTCAGTGTGGCAATATTAAGAGGTAGGGCCTTTAAGAGATGACTGCATCATGAGGACTCTGTCGTCAACAATAGATGAATCCATTCATGGGTTAATAAATTAATAGGTTAGTAAACTAATGGGTTATCTTGTGAGTAGTACTACATACATGCCTGAGAGCTTTGTGGAAGGCCAAACTTGAGAGGAATAAATTAAGGTATCTGGCAGGCCAGGCGTGGTGGCTCATGCCTATAATCTTAGCACTGTGAGAGGCTGAGGTGGGCAGATCACGAGGTCAGGAGTTCAAGACCAGCCTGGTCAACATGGTGAAAGCCCGACTCTAATAAAAATAAAAATACAAAAATTAGCTGGGCATGGTGGCCGGGCACCTGTAATCCCAGCTACTCGAGAGGCTGAGGCAGGAGAATCACTTGAAAACTGGAAGGTGGAGGTTGCAGTGAGCCAAGATCATGCTGCTGCACTGCAGCCTGGGCAACAACAGCATAACTTCGTCTCAAAAAAAAAAAAAAAAAAAAAAGGGCAGAAGAAACTTCTTTGTTTCTTTCTTTCTCTTCCCCCCACCCCTCTTTCACAGAATCTTGCTCTGTTGCCCAGGCTGGAGTGCAATGGCACCATCTCAGTTCACTGCACCCTCTACTTCCCAGGTTTAAGAGATTCTTCTCCCACAGCTTCCTGAGTAGCTGAAATTACAGGCATGCACCACCAAGCCCAGCTAATTTTTTTGTATTTTTACTAGAGACAGGGTTTCACCATGTTGGTCAGGCTAGCCTCAAACTCCTGACCTTGTGATCCACCCGCCTCGGTCACCCAAAGTGCTGGGATTACAGGCATGAGCCGCTGTGCCTGGACTTTTTTTTTTTTGGAGACAGAATCTATTATAGCTCTGTCTCCCAGGCTGGAGTGCAGTGGCACGATCTCCGCTCACTGCAACCTCCACCTCTTGGGCTCAAGTGATCCTCCCACCTCAGCCTCCCAAGTAGCTGGGACTACAGGTACAAACCACCATGGCTGGCTAAGCTTTTGTATTTTTTAGTAGAGATGAGGTCTTGCCATGTTGCCCAGGCTGGGATGGAACTTTCGGGTTCAAGTGATCTTCCTGCCTTGGCCTCCCAAAGTGCTGGGGTTACAGGCTTGAGCTACCTCGCCTGGCTAGGAAATTTCTAAGTGTGAAGTGAAGTACAGAGACAAATCTCTAAATGTAAAACGTTTCATTTGAGAAGGAAGAATGGCAATTTGGGGCATTCAAACAGACCAGGTAGTTTTCAGTTATGTCTGAAGATCAAAGAGAAGGTTGGCGGTTTTATAAAAAAATGTGTGGCCGGGCGCGGTGGCTCACGCCTGTAATCCCAGCACTTTGGGAGGCCGAGGCAGGTGGATCACGAGGTCAAGAGATCGAGACCATCCTGGTCAACAGGGTGAAACCCCGTCTCTACTAAAACTACAAAAAATTAGCTGGGCATGGTGGCGCGTGCCTGTAATCCTAGCTACTCAGGAGGCTGAGGCAGGAGAATTAGATCACACCACTGCACTCCAGCCTGGGCAACAGAGTGAGTCTCTGTCTCAAAAAAAAAATTAGCCAGGCATGGTGGTATGCTTATAATCCCAGCTATGCAGGAGGCTGAAGGAGGAGAATCGCTTGAACCTGGGAGGCGGAGATTGCAGTGAGCTGAAATTGTACCACTGCACTCCAGCCTGGGCAACAGAGTTTCAAAATAAAAAAAGAAAGAAAAGAAATGTTATGAGTTGTTTTAAAAAGGAAGTTCATGGCTATTAGTAAGGCTTTGGGGAGCTGACAAGCTCTGGTGAGCAATGATGATGCTGTGGGTAAAACTAGTCCTAGAGCTGCACCACGGTGTTTCAATAGCCAGTAGGTAAACTGGTTTCAGGTTACAACGAGCAATTTCAGGAGCCAGGTTTGCAGAGAATGACATTCTTGGAGCAATGTTTTCTCTCTTTTTTTTGGAGACCATTTCTTGCCGTCGCCCAGGCTGGAGTTCAATGGTGCGACCTCGGTTCATTGCAACCTCCACCTCCCAGGCTCAAGTGATTTTCTGCCTCAGGCTCCTGAGTAGCTGGATTATAGGTGCCCAGCACCATGTCCGGCTAATTTTTGTTTGTTTAGTAGAGACAGAGTTTCACCATGTTGGTCAGGTTGGTTTTGAATTCCTGACCTCACATGATCTGCCTGTCTCAGCCTCCAAAAGTGCTCGGATTACAGGCGTGGGCCACCACACCCAGACTGAACATGCATTTTGGAGGGGACAAATATGAAAACTGTAGCACTGTGCCCCTAAGTTCCCCAAAACTCATGCCTTCTCACATACAAATAGAGTCCTTCCATCCTCGTGGCCCCAGTGCTATAACTCCTTGCAGCACCAACTCAGAAGTCCAAAGTCCAGAGTCTCATCTGTGATCCTGTGAAATCAAAACAAGTTATCTACTTTCCAGATACAGCAGTGGCACAGGCATAAGGCAGACACGCCCATTCGAAGGGCAGGAAGAGGCAACATGAAAGAGTAACAGGCCCCAAGCAGGTCTGCAACCCAGCAGGGCAGGCGTTAAGGGTTGAAGCTGGAGAATGATCTCTTTTGACTGTGTCCTGCACCCTGGATACACTAGGGCAGGCTGCATCCCAGGCATCCTGGCTCCTATGGCTTTGCTGGGGGCATGTATGGCTCTCTGGGTTGGAGTACAGAGCCTGGGGCTTTCCCAGGTGGATGTGGCATGCTGCCGGGGGCTCTGCAGTTCCAGGACCTGCCGAGGCCCCACTCCCATGGCCGCACTAGCCATTAGCCTGGTGTGGACTCTGTGCTGCAGCTCAGACCCCACACTTCCTCTGGGCATTGCTCTACGGGGGCTGTCTGTAGTGGCTCTGCCCTTGTGATGAGTCTCTCTGCCTTTGTGACAAGTCTCTGCCTGGGTCCCCAGGAGTTTTTTTGCAAAATGGGGGGAGGCTGCCAAGCTTCACAGCTCTTGTTTTTTGCAAGTCTGCAGAATAAGACCAGTCACGGTGGCTCATGCCTGTTATCCCAGCACTTTGGGAGGCTGAGGCGAGTGGATTACCTGAGGTCAGGAGTTCAAGACCAGCCTACCCAACATGGTGAAACCCTGTCTCTACTAAAAATACAAAATTAGCCCAGTGTGGTGGGGGACACCTGAAGTCCCATCTACTTGGGAGGCTGAAGCAGGACACTTGCTTGAACTTGGGAGGCAGAGGTTGCAGTGAGCCGAGATCGTGCCATTGCATTCCAACCTGGGCAACAAGAGCTAAACTCCATCTCCAAAAAACAAAAAAAAGTCTGCAGAATGAGCATGTGTGAACCTCCACCAAGGTTTACAACCTGTTCCTTCTGATACTGCAACAGGAACCGCACCTGGGGCTCTCCTGAGCCACAGGTGAACCAGGCAAGGAGTGCTGTCCAGGTGGGTGGGGAGCAGAGTCCCAAGGCAGCCCTGGGCAGCAAGCCCATGGAGGGCCAGTCTCGACCCCAGCCCTGCCCCCTGGCACCACTCTCCCTCCCAGGTCTCTGGGCCCGTGACGACGGGCAGCCTCCACTCTGCAGTGCGCTCTGCATGCCTTTGCCAGTGTCTTTCCTTTGTTGTCTTGAGGCTTGGCACCTGGCTTCCTTCTAGGCGCTAATATCTTTAGCAAATAGTCTCTGCGTTACACCCATGGTTTCCTCTCCGGAACACACTTTTTCACGCTCTATATGGCCGGGCTGAGAGTACTCCAAATCCTTTCCAAATCCCCTCTGCACTGCTTGCCTTTTTTTTTTTTTTTTTTTTTTTTTGAGACAGGGTCTCACTGTGCTGTCCAGGCTGGGGTGCACTGGTGTAATCTCAGCTCACTACAGCCTCAACCTCCTGGGCTCAAGTGATCCTCCCGCCTCAGCCTGCAGAGTAGCTGAGACTACAGGTGCACACTACCGCACCTGGCTAATTTTTGTATTTTTAGTAGAGACGGGGTTTTGCCATGTTGCCCAGGTTGTTCAACTCCTGGACTCAATCCACCTCCTCCCCGCTCCCAAAGTGTTGGGATTACAGGTGTGAGCTACTGCGCCCTGCCTCTGCTTTCCTTTTAATAACTAAATTCTGTCTTTAGATTATTCCTCTGCTCCTGAATTTTATACTAAGAATACTTAGTGGCTGGGTCTGGTGGCTCACACCTGTAATCCCAGCACTTTGGGAGGCTGAGGCAGGAGGACTGCTTACACCCAGGAGTTTGAGACCAGCCTGGGCAACATAGTGAGACTCCATCTCTACAAGTGATTTAAAAAATTAGCTGGGTGTGAGGCTGGGCACAGTGACTCACGCTTGTAATCCCAGCACTTTGGGAGGCCAAGGCGGGTGGATCACCTGAGGTCAGGAGTTCAAGACCAGCCTGCCCAATATGGTGAAACCCTTTCTCTACTAAAAATACAAAAATTAGCCCGGCGTGATGGCAGGTGCCTATAATCCCAGCTACTCGGAAACCTGAGACAGGAGAATTGCTTGAACCTGGGGGAGGGGGCGGGAGAGTTTTCAGTGAGCTGAGATCAAACTGCTTCACTCCAGCCTGGGCAAAAGAGCAAAACTCCATCTCAAAAAATAAAAAATTAGGGCCGGGCACAGTGGCTCACGCCTGTAATCCCAGCACTTTGGGAGGCTGAGGCGGGTGGATCACGAGGTCAGGAGATCGAGGCCATCCTGGTCAACATGGTGAAACCCCGTCTCTACTAAAAATACAAAACATTAGCTGGGCATGGTGGCGCGTGCCTGTAATCCCAGCTACTCAGGAGGCTGAGGCAGGAGAATTGCTTGAACCCAGGAGGCGGAGGTTGCGGTGAGCTGAGATCGCACCATTGCACTCCAGCCTGGGTAACAAGAGTGAAACTCCGTCTCAAAAAAAATAAAATAAAATAAAAAAATAAATAAATAAAAATAAAAAATTAGCTGGGTGTGGTAGCACATGCCTGTGGTCCTAGCTCCCTAGATCATCTCTCTCTTTCCTTTTTTTTTTTTTTTTTTTTTTCCATTCAGGCTTTCATTCTGTCACCCAGGAATGCAGTAGCGTGATCTCGGCTCACTGCGACCTCTCAACTGATTCTCCTGCCTCAGCCTCCTGAGTAGCTGGGACTACAGGTGTGCACCACTATGCTCAGGTATTTTATTGTATTTTTCCTAGAGACAGGGTCTTGCCATGTTGCCCAGGCTCATCCCAAACTTCTGAGCTCAAGGGATACACCCACCTCAGCCTCCCAAAGTGTTGAGATTACAGGCATGAGCCACCACGCCTGGCCTGAACAACTTTTTAAATGAAAATGAAACTCTGTCCCTCAAACAATCCCTGCAGAGGTTCACCAGTGGTCATACTGTAACAGTGGAAAATAACTGATACAGCCAACTCAATTTTTTGTTTTTTTTTTTTGTTTTTGAGATGAAGTCTTGCTCTGTAACCCAGGCTGGAGTGCAGTGGTATGATCTCGGCTCACTGCAACCTCCATCTCCAGGGTTCAAGCAATTCTCCTGCCTCAGCCTCCTGACTGGCTGGGACTACAGGTGCACGTCACCATGTCCAGCTAATTTTTTTTTTTTATATTTTTAGTAGAGATGGAGCTTCATCATGTTGGCCAGGACGGTCTCAATCTCTTGTCCTCGTGATTCACCCACCTTGGCCTCCCAAAGTGCTGGGATTACAAGTGTGAGCCACGGTGCCCAGCCTTTTTTTTTTTTTTTTTTTTAAGGCTGGTCAAGTGAAGCAGTGGGAGTGGAGAAGGAACAAAGAAATCTGTAACTGGTTGTGTTCATGGCCTTTACCCATTCCTGCTCATAAGCTGGGATAATTTACAGATAAAATGCACAAGTTATTACCCCTGAGATAAAATCATGGTAAAAATGAGATAAAATCAGAGACAATTCAGAGTCCATTGAGGTCTATGGGGAAACCCAAACACCCTGCGATAAAAATTATAAAGAAGCTATCTGAGAAACCACTTTGTGATGTGCGGGTTTATCTCACAGAGTTAAATGCCAAGATCACCCCATTGCACTGCAGGCTGGGTGACAGAGCGAGACTGTGTCTCAAAAAAAAAAAAAATTGGCCATACAGGTGGTGCACACCTGTAGTCCCAGCTACTCAGGAGGCTGAGGCAGGAGAATTGCTTGAATCCGGGAGGTGGAGGCTGCAGTGAGCCGAGATGGTGCCAATGCACTCCAGCCTGAATGACGGAGCAAGACTCTGTCTCAAAAAAATAAATAAATAAAAAATTAAGTTCCACCTTCAGGTTTTCAGTCTAGTGAGAGGTTTTTTGTGGGAAGGGGATATGGGGAAGCCATCAGGAGGTGACCGAGGACCACAGATATCTGGGAGCCAGTGAGGATCTGAGGAGGTTGGGAACTTCTTTGTCCTTAGGAGGTCGCGATGCTCCTATAAATCCTTAACAAAACATAGTTACTGGCTTACCTACTCCCCTCTAATCCCAGAGTTAGTTTTATGAACTACATGATTGCTGTTAGTGCTTTTTATCTCAGTTAGAAATAATCATGATTTTAAAAATCTCAGCCACAGCCTCCCAAGTAGTTATGATTTTATCTCATTTTTTAAATCTCCTGCTTTAGCCTTCAGAGTAGCTAGGATTACAGGTGCCCACCACCACGCCAGACTGATTTTTGTATTTTTAGTAGAGACGGGGTTTCACCATGTTGGTCAGGCTGGTCTCGAACTCCTGACCTCAGATGATCCACCCGCCTTGGCCTCCCAAAGTCCAGCCATGCCTGGCTAATTTTTGTATTTTTAGTAGAGACGGGGTTTTACCATGTTAGCCAGCCTGGTTTTGAATTCCTGACTTCAAGTGATTCACCCACTTCAGCCTCCCAAAGTGCTGGGACTATAAGCATGAGCCACTGTGCCTGGTCTTAAGATGGTACTTTAGAACACAAGTTCCCGATCTGAGTTTTGCCAGCTTTCTGAATAAGCCTGCTTTTCCTTCCACCAACCCTCATCTCCTGTGTCTGGCTTTTGAGGGGTGAGCAGCCAAATCTAGGTTCAGTTACAATACCTAGGATGGAATTGGAGAACATCTTAATTTTCTTCCGTTTGGGGCCTGTGTCTCCTCCTGGGCTGCCCTGGCCACCCAACAGAGTACTGCCCTCCTTCCCTTGGGTTGCTTGAAGGAAGTATCTGGTGTCCTTGGCAATAATCAGTGTGGGTATCTCAGTGAGAGCCAGCTGGGTGGGGAGGCTCAGGCTGTGTCATCCCAGATTCCAGATAGCACAAGGCTCCATACTGAGGTGGATGACGTCAGCTCTGCCCTGCCATCTCCTTTCTCCAGCCTCTTTTGTGATCTTGGCATGGCTGATGCTAGCTCTAAAGCAAATCATGTTTGATATCAACTTATTAAAGCGTTCTAGAAGTTTCTCAGCTGCCTTAGTTTCAGGACCCCAGAGTTCTCGGAAGAATCCTGCATTGGCTGGTGCCAGCTGGTGGCTGTGACGGTCACACCTGCCCTGCTGAGCCTCCTCCAGCATCCTCTGCTCCAGCCCTGCCATCCAGACCACACCTTGTACATTCCTTCCTCCCAGCCTTTGTTTCTGCTGTTTCTTCAATCTGGGATGCCATCCACTGTCCAGTTTTGTTTTGTTTTGTTTTGGTTTGTTTTTTTTGAGATTGGAGTCTTGCTCTGTTGTCCAGGCTGGAGTGCAGTGGTGTGATCTCAACTCACTGCAACCTCTGCCTTTTGAGTTCAAGCAATTCACCTGCCTCAGCCTCCCAAGTAGCTGGGATCACAGGCATGTTCCACCATGCCCAGCTAATCCTGACCTCAGGTGATCCGCCCGCCTTGGCCTCCCAAAGTGCTAGGATTACAGGCCTGAGCCGACACACCTGGCTTACTGTTCCTCTTTTGCAGCTCTAGACCTCACCCATTCTCTAAGACTCAGCCTGACATCACTTCCTTCTGGAGAGCACCCGTCCCTCCTCCCAAGGCCCCATCACAGCCTGACCATGGTAACTGGCCATGGTGCCACCCCTAGGAGCCCCAGCTTCCCTCCATCCTGACTTGTCTCGGCCTCCTCTCTGAGACATGAGTGTCCCTGGACACAGCTAGAATAGCCACAGAGTGTTCCGGGAAGAGCTTTGGAGTCAGACGAGAGCTTGGTTCCCCTGAACTGCAATTTCCATCATCATAACATGGGGATATTACTAGTTGTTCCCCAGTATGAGGATGGTTGGCCGCCTGGGCTCCGTGCTGGGGACGCAGCAGCAGAGATGTCTGGCCTGCCTGCACGAAGGGGCTCGAACACAGGGGAACTATTAGTAGTGGTGGTGTGGTGTTATTAGTATATTCATTTATTGGTGTATTTCTAGTAAAGGGCAAAATCTTAAGGGAGCAACCAGATGAATTTTTCTGTATGACCATGCTATGGCTCCATCCAGACTGCATCACAGCAAATTTCTAGCTCCCAGAAGCCTCCAACGGCAGCTGCTATTTAGACTTTTACCACCATGGATTCATTTTACCTTTGTTTTGTACTTTATATAAATTAAATCCTGCAGTGTAAATGTGGTCAAAGACCAGTAACCAAGTTGAGGGGTGGATTCAGGAGAGGCTGGATGGAAGCTGGGTCCCGGAGCCGCGTGGGGGCAGGGCCCTGGCCCTAGGCCCCCCTCCCCCCCGTGTGACGCCCCGGCTCTGGGCCCCCCCCCCCCGTGTGACGCCCTGGCTCTAGGCCCCCTCCCCGTGTGTGACG
>NW_022436960.1:3248626-3253959 GCF_009761245.1 Sapajus apella
GGCTCTAGGCCCCCTCCCCCCGTGTGACGCCCTGGCTCTAGGCCCCCCTCCCCTCGTGTGACGCCGCACTGATCTTCCCACAGCAGGGCTGGGCCTACTGGGCCTACACACTCAGTATGTTTCTCCCTGTGACAGGGAAGTGGGGCACAGTGAGTCAGGAGTGGGGTTTGAAGGGTATGGGTTAGGACCAGAAAGGCAGGTTGGGCAAATTGAGCTAGGCCCCTAAGTCTGTCAGTGCTGTGAGTAGTGCTGGTGGCATTAGTCATGTGCTCTGTTCTCACCTCCTGGAGCAGAACATTCCTACACTCTACTCTCCAGGGGCCCAACCTCAGTTTCCCTGGTGGGACCTTCGAGAGGCTTGGCTCAGCCAGTGATAGATGTATTCAGTTGCGTCTTTCAAGGTGTCATCCCCATGCACCCTTGTTCCTTGTCCTGCCCCAGCCCCTTCAGAGCTGGGACCAGGCCAAGGACCCAAGGAGGATTCTGCTCGAATGGCTCTCCCTTGTGTTACACCTCATCTACGTCCTCCCCACCCCACCTCCCAACTTCGTGAGCTCCTCCCTTGACCCTGGCAGGCCCTCCCAGGCCTCAGCACTCCCCGGCTCCCCAGGGCACTGAGCCCCTGATCCCTGCCCGACTCCCTTCCCCAGCCACAGTGGGCCATTGCCAGGCCTGTGTCCCAGCTGTGCCGGCTGCTGAGAACCTCCTCTCCTCTCCTCTTTCTGGTCAGGGACTTTCTTCGTCCTTCAAGGCCCTCAAGGCCTGAACACACACTTCCTGGATACCCCGTGGCCCTTCTGTCTGGGCACTCCCAGCCTTGGCACCAGGCCATTCACCCTCTGTGGCATCGTGCAGGCTTTGCACCGAGCCCTGAGCTAGCCCGAGAAGAAGCCTGTTGCTCCCCTCTTCCCAGGTGGGGACAGATGGGTTGATAGAAAAGAGATTAAAGTAAGAACTTCATGCCCACTGAGAGCTGGCCAGCGACTCCCCTGGCCTTCTGGGACCCCCTTATCTCAGGCCCTGGTCTGTGGGAGGTAGGGTGGGGTCCCACAGCCCGCCCTCGGTTCCACAGCTGCACGCGGGTCCCTGCGCCAGGGCAGGTGAGGTTCGCTGTCTTGGGCAGGGCAGGGCTGGGCTGGGCTGGGCAGCGGGGGCAGCCTGGGCAGGCCAGGCTCTGGGGCCCAGGGGGTGGGGCGATCGATGCTCCCGGGGCAAGAACAGCGAGTGCAAAGGGCCCTCCCCACATGGACGGTGCAGGATTGGGAGGCCTGGGGACCTGGCCGGCAGGGGCAATGGGTGGGGAGTGGGTGGCGAAGGACGGTGACCCTGCAAGGAGTCCACTCATTCAAATGAATTTAATTAGGTATCTTTTTATAACTGCTGGTGGCTCTCACCTGTGATCCCAGCACTTGGGAGGCTGAGGTGGAAGGATCCCTTGAGCCCAGGAGTTTGAGACCAGCCTGGGCAACACAGCATGATCCTGAGACCCCATCTGTAAAAAATAAAAAAGATGTGTGTATATATATATACTTTTTGTTTTGTTTAATTAGCTGGGCGTGGTGGCACGTGCCTGTACTGTATTCTTAGCTACTCTGAAGGCTGAGGAAGGAGGATTACTTGAACCCAGGGCTTAGGAGGCTATAGTGAGCTATGACCACACCACTGCAATCCAGCCTGGGCAACAGAGCAAGACCCTGTACCCTCCCCCCCGCCAAAAAAAAAACCCCAAACCTCCAAAGATACCTTTTAGGCCTTTAAATGACATTTGTAAAACTCAAACTGGGCAGATTAAAAGAAAAATCCTCATCCTGCAGCGCCTCCTCCAGTCCGAGAGGATCCTTCCAGGCCTTCTCCAGAACCTTCGCTCACACGCAGACACGCACAGATACCCCTGCAGACAGACACACGCACACCACACCGGCACACCTTCGCACAGACACGCGCAGCCACAAGGACACGTGGTGATTACGTAAGGAGGTGGGTCAGAACAGTCTTCGGCGTGGGTATATTTATGCAGACACATCTCTAGTGACAAAGCTACATGTATTTTATTTTTACAGGTTTTGCTGTAAGAGCAAATGCTATGCACGCGCCACCTCCCTGTTCTGCCCCTCCCAGCATGCCCTGGAGGCGTTTGGCTGTGTCTGTGCCATCTTCCACACTGTCAATGCGGGCGTGGTCCCACCTCGGGGGCTTGGTGCCAGGCTGTACACATCTAAACTTCATGCCTCATGACTCATTTGGCAAGGCGAAGGGGCGGTGGCAATGGGGTACCCTGGGGTTGTGGATATAGAGTTTCACTCACTGCTGGGATTCAGGAAGGTGCCCTGGGCATGATGCCAAGGAGAGAAGTCAGAGGTGAGCAGCTGGACTGGGGATGAACTTGACTCTCTTGTTCTTGTTTTGTGTTTTACAGACTGGGTCTTGCTATGTTGCCCAGGCTGCCAGGCTGGCCTTGGACTCTTGGGCTCAAGCAGTGGCCTCCCAAATTGCTAGGATTACAGGCCGAGCCACCCTATTTTTGTGGGTGCATAGTAGGTATATATATTTATGGTATACATGAAATCACATGAGATATCTTGATACAGGCATGCAAGCATAATAATCACATCAGAATGAATAGGGTGCCAATCAGCTTGAGCACTTTTTTTTTTTTTTAGACCGAGTCTTGCTCTATTGCCCCAGGCTGAAGTGCAATGGCACAGTCTCAGTTCAGTGCAACCTCCGCCTCCCAGGTTCAAGTGATTCTCCTGCCTCAGCCTCCCCAGTAGCTGGGATTATAGGCATGCACCACTACGCATGACTAACTTTTGTATTTTTAGTAGAGATGGGGTTTCACTATTTTGACCAGGCTGGTCTCGAACTCCTGACCTCAAGTGATCCACCCACCTCAGCCTCCCAAAGTGCTGGGATTACAGGCGTGAGCCACCATGCGCAGCCAGCACATGCATTTATCTTTTTCATCCTTGACATTCTTGAGGGACATGTCTGAGGTCTTTGGGGCTCTCCAGATTTGTGTCCACCACAAACATTGATTATCCACTGAAAATGCCATCACATTCAACTGGGAATAGCCCCTTGGAGGACCCTTAAGTCAGTGCAGGGAGCTGAGTGGGTTCCTGCCTCTCTGTCAGAATTTCCTCCCCAGCATCCTGTGTCCATGGGTGGCACTGGCATGGAGGGTGTTCCCGTTGGGTGGCAGCGGCAGCAGAGGCAGCCTCACACCTCACACACCATCTGAGCTTCAGAATGCGTCTCTGCATGCTGGCGGGGCCAGGAACCGGGCTGCCTCTGTGCCTGGCTGCCACGCTCAGTCTTTCTTGGGGCTGGGCTGGGGACCTCGCTGGGGAAACCAAGAGTATTTCAGAGCCGTGGTTTGGGATGTGGATACTCAGTGGAGAGCATGAGCCAGACGTGCCAGGGCTGGAGCATACCTCCCCTCCTGAGGAGTCCCTGTGCCCTCCACTGTAAAGCACAAAAATGTGGTAGCGAGGTCTCCCGGCTGGTGGGATGGGAAGCACCGTCCCTGTGGGCCCAGGGGTGAAGGTGGCACAGTTCAGACTGGAGCCTGGTTCTGCCTTGGCATTGGCTCTTGCCTGTGGGGCTGGCACCATGTCCCCTGCTCCGAATGCCCACACCTGCTTGGGTGTGTTTGTGTTTGTGTGTGGTGTGCAATTGGAATTCCGCCCCTCCCCACACACCAGTTTTAATTTTATCCTTAAGACACATGCTTGAAAGTGACTTAATCAACGAGGTGTCGTGAATGAAATAGCAACAAGAGTGCTCACGTCATGGCCCAAGGCTGAGACCCCTGAGAGGGAGCCTCCCAGCAATCCCCTGGGCATCACCCAGCCTCCATTCCCTGACACCTGGTTCTCCCAGCTGACAACTGCTGTGGCCTGAGGACCCACTCTGTGCCAGGCAAGGCTATGGGTGCTTTACATAGCTGTGGGTAGCTATCCTTGCTTTAAAGGGGAGAGACTGAGGCACAGAGGTAAAGTGATTTGCCCAAGCTCAGCTGGCGGGCAAGAGGGTGAGATGCCATCTCAGCTGGATCTGTGTCCAGGGGCTGTGCTACCCCTTGGGCCAAACAGGGAAGACAGAATTTAGCAAGAATACTGAGGTGGTGACCAGTGCTGGGGAGAGGGGGAAAGGGATGAGTTGTCAGTTCAGGCTGACAAACCAGGGAGCTTCTGGGAGCAGGTGGCACTTGGCCTCGACATGAAGGTTTGGAAAGAGATGCGGCAGCATGCAGGAGGAGAGGCCTGGGGATGCAGGAGAGTGGAGAGCAGTGAGGGGTCAGCACTGGAGGAGTGCCAGCCGTATGCAGCCGTGCAGGCTACAGATGGCTGCTCTGGGCCATGCCTTATGGGGGCCGGCTAGAGCGGACTAAAGTGGCAGACAGGAGAGGCCACGGTACGGTGGACATGGACGAGGCTGCTGCATGGCCTTGCTGTGCACAGCTTCACTCAGAAGTCTATGTTCCGTCTCACTCTTGTTCATTTGCAGGCAATTTATTTTCTGTTTCTTCTTGGAAGCTCTAGGGATTGATTCCCTCCTCTCCCCTCCCCTCCCCTTCTTTTTTTTTTTTGAGACAGAGTCTTGCTCTGTCGTCCAGGCTGGAGTGCAGTGGTGCGATCTCGGCTCACTGCAACCTCCACCTCCCGGGTTCAAGCAATTTTGCTACCTCAGCCTCCCGAGTACCTGGGATTACAGGTGCGCACCACCACACCCAGCTAACTCATTGTATTTTAGTAGTGACGGGGTTTCACCATGTCAGCCAGGATGGTCACAATCTCCTGACCTTGTGATCCACCTGCCTTGGCCTCCCAAAGTGCTGCGATTACAGGTGTGAGCCACCGCACCCAGCCCTAGTTTTTATATTTTTAAGACATGGGGTTTCACCATGCTGGCCAGGCTGGTCTCAAACTCCTGATCTGAATTGATCTGCCTGCCTCAGCCTCCCAAATTGCTGAGATTACACCGTTCCCAGCCTGTGCTCACTTTTCAATTACACTACACACATTTTAAGATTACACCGTGTCGGTGGCTCAAGCCTGTAATCCCAGCACTTTGGGAGGCCAAGGCGGGTGGATCACGAGGTCAAGAGATCGAGACCATCCTGGTCAACATGGTGAAACCCCGCCTCTACTAAAAATACAAAAAATCAGCTGGGCATGGTGGTGCGTGCCTGTAATCCCAGCTACTCAGGAGGTTGAGGCAGGAGAATTGCCTGAACCCAGGAGGCGGAGGTTGCGGTGAGCCGAGATTGCACCATTGCACTCCAGCCTGGGTAGCAAGAGTGAAACTTCATCTCAAAAAAAAAAAAAAAA
>NW_022436960.1:3273959-3287037 GCF_009761245.1 Sapajus apella
TCTCCTGCCTCAGCCTCCTGAGTAGCTGGGATTACAGGCATGAACCACCATGCCCAGCTAATTTTTTGTATTTTTAGTAGAGACGGGGTTTCACCATGTTGACCAGGATGGTCTTGATCTCTTGACCTTGTGATCCACCCGCCTCTGCCTCCCAAAGTGCTGGGATTACAGGCTTGAGCCACCACGCCCGGCATAATTTTGTATTTTTAGTAGAGATGGGGTTTCACCATGTTGGCCAGGCTGGTCCGGAACTCCTGACCTCAGGTGATCCGTCTGCCTCAGACTCCCAAAGTGCCCAGCCCCGATCCAGGTTTTTCTCTGGGTGCTTTGTGGCAGTGTAGCCAAGCACTAGATCGGTGCTGATGGAGTCTGAGTCCACATCAGGGCCCTGCTCAGGATTGTGCAGGCCTGAAGTTGGGGGTCCTGAGTTCAAGTCTTGGCTCTGTCAGCCTTGCTGCACCTTGGTGGGCCCTTCTTTGTGCCTCCCCGGACCTCAGACCCATCCTTTCTGTGTTCTGCCTGGACAGGGTAACTTCTAGCAACAGTTGTTTTTCATGGCCACCTGCCCAGATGCCTTGTGCCCCACTGGGGTCACTTCTGGAGACTGTCTGTGTGGGTCTGTTTATCTTGGTTCCAGGTGGCTGTGCAAGTGGGGCTCTGTGCTGCCTTATGGAGCAGGGAACCCTCAAGGCACATGTGTCCTCCTGCCATCCAGGCTGGAGGTCTGGGAGGCCAGAGTCACACCTGAGGTCAGCTGAGTGCCCACAGCAGGGCAGAGCCCCCAGGCTGGGCCAGATTTGGGTATCCAGCCAGAGCCCATGCTGGCCTGCGATTCCTGGTGGGGCTCCCAGGGAGCTGTGTCTCTCCCTGTCCTTCTCTGCCTTGATCTTTCCCCCTCTCCTGTGGCCTAGAGAAGATAGGACCCAAGGCCATGGAACTGACTGACTCCCCCCTCAATCCCACCCATTCTCCCTGTCCCCCTTTCCTTGAGCCCCTGGTAGAGGCCCCATATTAGTCAGTGTTCTCCAGAGAGACAGAACCAATAGAATCTGTCTCCTCTCTCTTTCTCTCTCCCCCTCTCTCCCCACCCCCCCCCCCCCCTCCCCCTCCCCCCCCCCCCCCCCCCCCCCAACACTCTCTGTTTTTGCCATTACTGTCATCCAGGCTGGAGTGCAGTGAGCTGCAGCCTTGAGCTCCTGAGCTCAAGCAATCCTCCACCTCAGCCTCCCAAATAGCTGGGACCACAGGTGCATACCACCATACCTGGCTAATTTTTAAACTTTTCACATAGATAAGGTCTTGCAATGTTGCCCAGGCTGATTCTGACCTCTTGGGCTCAAGCAAACCTCCTGCCTCAGCCTCCCAAAGTGCTGAGATTATAGTGTAAGCCACCATGCCTGGCTTTATCTATCCATCCATCCATCCTCCATCCATCCAAATAGTGGATGTATTAGGGGAATTGGCTCCTGTGATTATGGAGGCTGTAAAGTCCCGTGACAGACCGTCTGCAAGCTGGAGACCCAGGGGTGGCAGCAGGGGTAGCATGGTTCAGTCTGGGTCGCAGGGCCTCAGAACCAGAGAGCTTAGTATGATAGTGAAGGCCTGAGAGCAGATGGGGGTGGGGGGTAATGATGTAGTTCCTGGAGTCCAAAGGCTGGAGTTCTGATATCCAAGGACTAGAGAAGCGTACGTGTTGCAGCTCCAAGAGAGGGAGGGAAGGAGGGGAGGCGGGGAAGGAGGGGAGGAGGGGAAGGAGAGAGGGAGGAAGGAGGGAGGGGAAGGAGGGGAGGCGGGGAAGGAGGGGAGGCGGGGAAGGAGGGGAGGCGGGGAAGGAGGGGAGGGGAAGAAGAGAGGGAGGGAGGAGGGGAGGCGGGGAAGGAGGGGAGGCGGGGAAGGAGGGAGGGGAAGGAGAGAGGGAGGGAGGAAGGAGGGGAAGGAGAGAGGGGGGAAGGAGGGAAGAGGGGGAAGGAGAGAGGGGGAAGAGAGGGGGAAGGAGGGGGGGGAAGGGGGAAGGAGAGAGGGGAAGGAGGGGAGGAAGAGGGGGGAAGGGAAGGGGGAAGGAGGAAAGGGGGTAAGGAGGGGAAGAGGGAAGAGGGGGAAGGAGAGAGGGAGGGAAGGGGGGGAAGGAGAGGAGGGAGGGAAGGAGAGAAGGGGAGAAGAGGGGGGAAGGAGAGGAGGGAGGGAAAACCTTTGCCTCTGCTTTTTTGTTCTGTTGGGGCCCCAGCTGATTGGATGGTGCTGGCCCACATTGAGGGTGGGCCTTCCCCACTCAGTCCAATTACTTGCTCCCAGTCTGGAAACACCTTGGCAGACACACTCGAAAAAATGGGGCATGCCTGTAGGATGTGCCGGCCCAGTGGCTGTTTCTGGGGTCTGTGGGAGACAGGACCAGCCCACAGCTGGGCTGGGCGGGCACTGCTGTCCTCCTGTGTGCAGGTTTCTCCTCTCTCTGGTGGTCCAGAGTGGAGCCCCTGAGGGAAGGCTGGGGCTCGGAGGGGCAGCTGAGTCCTTCAAGGTGCTGGGAAAAGCAGGAAGGGCACGGAGCTCCCTGAAGGTGGGCTGTACAGGGCATGGTGAGGGACCCTGAGGGTGCCCCACACAGGTAGAACTTAGTATCTTGGTTCAGCAGATGGGGAAACTGAGGCCCACTCTCCAAGGTCAGGGTTGCCAGGCTCTGTTGTGGCTCTCGCCTCTGAGGGGCACAGGAGTGGCCTATGCTTGCCTGTACCCAAGCGCTGGAGGCCTGGGCCTACCCTCCCCAGAGCTCACCTGGGTGTGTGGCTCACCTGACCAGGTGTGGTCTGCCCCTCCCTCTTGCCCCGAGGCTTGGCCTCCTTCCAAGAGGAAGCAGAGACTGGTTGCCTGGGAAAGACAGGATGGGGTGGGGGTAGGCCTGGAACTGGCAGGTCCCCAGGAGGGTTGGCCACTGCCCTGGGGGTGGGGGGCATCCCTGGGTGAGAGGGAGGCAGTAGAGCCCTCGGGTTTGCAGTCCGCCTACATCCAGGCAGGCAAATGAGACTTTGCATGCGACTTCCTTGGTCCTGTGCCTGGGCCAGAGCCTTCCTGAGCGGGAGCTGCCGGTAGGCCCCCTTGGCCTGCTACACAGGAGACACTGCTTCCCTACCTGGGACTACTTTGCTGCAGGCGCTAGGCACGCACCCCCGGGCTGAGGCCCCCCCCCAGGAAGCACACAGGCAGCACTCAGGCACAGCCTCTGCGGCATCCCCGCTGGCCTGGACCTGCGGGGTGGGAACAGCTGGGATGTGGAAGGCCAGTGTGGGCTGCATGCGCCCCTGCTGGAGTCTTGCCCTCTGAGTCTGGCAGGATAAGGCTCGGCCAGGGCAGGAGGCAGCAGGCCCTCGGGCAGCACTGAGTGTGACTGGCCTCTGTGTCCAGGGGCAAAGGGACCAGCGAGGTTTGCTGGCTGCTCCCACCCTCTCTCCTCGGCCACTGCCGTGGGAAGAAGCGTGCGGAGGAGGGCGGGGAGCAGCCCCACTGGGCAGGGCCTCACACCTCCCCGTCTTCCCTGCAGCCAAGTACCCGGCCATCAAGGCCCTGATGCGGCCGGACCCGAGCCTCAAGTGGACGGTGCTGGCGCTGGTGCTGGCGCAGCTGCTGGCCTGCTGGCTGGTGCGCGGGCTGGCCTGGCGCTGGCTGCTGTTCTGGGCCTACACCCTTGGCGGCTGCGTGAACCACTCGCTGACACTGGCCATCCACGACATCTCACACAATGCAGCCTTTGGCACCAGTTGTGCTGCGCGCAACCGCTGGCTGGCCGTGTTCGCTAACCTGCCTGTGGGTGTGCCCTACGCCGCCTCCTTCAAGAAGTACCACGTGGACCACCACCGCTACCTGGGTGGCGACGGACTGGATGTGGACGTGCCCACGCGCCTGGAGGGCTGGTTCTTTTGCACGCCCACCCGCAAGCTGCTCTGGCTGGTGCTGCAGCCCTTCTTCTACTCACTGCGGCCGCTCTGTGTCCACCCCAGGGCCGTGACCCGCATGGAGGTGCTCAATGCACTGGTGCAGCTGGTGGCGGACGTGGCCATCTTTGCCCTGTGGGGGCTCAAGCCTGTGGTCTACCTGCTGGCCAGCTCCTTCCTGGGCCTGGGCCTGCACCCCATCTCAGGCCACTTCGTGGCCGAGCACTACATGTTCCTCAAGGGCCACGAGACCTACTCCTACTACGGGCCCCTCAACTGGATCACCTTCAATGTGGGCTACCACGTGGAGCACCACGACTTCCCCAGCATCCCAGGCTGCAACCTGCCCCTGGTATGTGGCTGGGGTGGCAGGGCTGTGGCAGGGCAGAGCAGGGCTGCGGCAGGGCAGAGCAGGGCTGCATGGCCATCTGAGGAGGTAGGGGCCCAGGAGGGCCTTGGGCCATGCCCAGCGACGTCTCCGTTTTGGTGCTGGTCATAGCATGGCCGCTCACACTTGCCCCAGGGCAGGAGGAAAGGCAACGCAACACAGGTGAGTCCTCTGCTGGAGGCTGAAGCAAATTCAGGGAGGCAGGGTCTGAGAGGCATTTCACAGTGGAGGCTGCTTGAAGCTTGCCATGAAGTATGCCAGAGGGCTGTGTTTCCTCTGGCAAGCTGCTTACCCTCTCTGTGCCCCAGCTTCCTCTTCCTTGAAGCAGGGCGGCATTAGTGACACTGTGTGGAAGCACCATCTGCAGACTCTGTCCCTGCTTATTCCTTGTCATTGCCCTGTGTCCCTCCAGGGCCCAGAGAGGACAGGGCAGGCCTTGCCCTTCACAGCCCAAGGGGCTTGGCCAGAGCTGATGGGGAGCGGAAGCCGCAGGGCTGGGCACCTCTGCCTTGAGAGACTGGGAGCTGGAGAATTTCCGAACAAGAAAGGACGAAGGGGAAGGGGAGGAGGAGCCATCCCTTAGCCATTGCCAGCCTGCGCCTTAGTGGCCTCTGGCTGCCTGAAAAGAACTGGAGTGGCCTGCAGCAAAGGGGGCAGGAGAAGGTGGCACTGGGGTGTTCAGGCACCTGAGAGCGCCTCTGTGTGCACATGTCTGTGTGAGCGTGTTTGCCCTGTGATTATGTGTGGGTGCCTAGTATTTGCACGTATGCAGGTACTTGCATGTGTGCCTGAGCGTGCATACATGCTCTGCATGTGGTTACGTGTGAGCACTTGCCTAGTTGTGCAGGTGTTTGTGCATGAGTCCCTGAACGTGTTGTGTGTGCGTCCTGGCCCGTGTGACTCGAATCCCTCCGACCGGTTCCAAGCCTGGGCTGTGGCCTGTGCCCTCCTTTCTGGCTGGCAGTACCAAGGCGGTGCTCTGCACTGGGGACTATCTCGCTTGAACCTCACTACAGCCCAGGAAGCAGCTGCCTTCCCATCCATTATCCCTGTTGTATAGATAAAAAGGCAGAGGTGCAGGGGGAGAGAGATGCCCACCTCGGGAGGTGACAGGGTACAGAGGGGAGTGGTGCCCACCTTGGGAAGCGACAGGGCATGGGGATAGCTGCCCGCCTCAGGAGGTGATGGGGTGCAGAGGAGAGAGGTGCCCGCCTCAGGAGGTGATGGGGTGCAGAGGAGAGAGGTGCCCGCCTCGGGTGGTGATGGGGCACAGAGGGGAGAGGTGCCAGACTCAGGAGGTGAGGGGTGCAGGGGGAGAGCTGCCCGCCTCGGGAGGTGACGGGTGCAGGGGGGGAGCTGCCCGATAAGGGAGGTGACGGGGCGCAGGGGGGGAGCTGCCCGCCTCGGGAGGTGACGGGGCGCAGGGGGAGGGGTGCCCACCTTGGGTGGTGATGGGGCACAGAAGGGAGAGGTGCCTGTCTCAGGAGGTGACAGGTGCAGGGGGAGAGGTGCCCACCTCAGGAGGTGACAGAGTGAGAGTGCTGCTGTTAATCACGAGCCTTTACCTCTCTCAAGCAAAGTGCAAGGCTTCGAGTGCCTGGTGCTGGCTTTGCTTCCCATGGCCCTGCTGTCCAGGTTTTGCGGCTGGATCCCCTGCATCCTGAGAGCATCCTTAGGAGGTGACGGGGTGCAGAGGGGGCAGGAAGGGCATCCTGTGATGGGAGTTGCTGAGCAGTGGGGTGGCATGGTGGTGGTGCAGTTGCAGGCACTGAAGCTGGGAGCACTTCCTGGAGGAGGCAGTGGGGGTGTTGGTGCAGAGCAAAGGCTGGAGGGGTTAGCAGGTGCTCAAGAGGCCTTTGGAAAGTGACAAGCACTTTCCTCGGCTCGCTGATGCTGAGGTCACTGTTGGCGGGTCACTGGGCTGAGGAGCATGGGTGTGACCCTGTGGCCTGGCAGGACTCAGGTGGGCTATGCCTCAGCTGCTACCCCAGCAGTGGGGTCTGTGGATCAGGAAGTGGGGTGGGGTCAAGTGGAGTGGTGCACTGAATTCTGCAACTACCACTTGGGGCAGGGCACTCCAGCAGGGAGCACCAGCCTTCTGGGTACCCAGGGAGGTGGGGGATGATGGTGGCAGGGAGGACTACAGGGGGTGGCCCCGTGTTTGGCTGAGCTGGACATGGGCACCCCGGAGGCTGTGATGTGTGTGCATGCATGTACACCTGTGTGTATGTGAGCAAACATGTCTGTGCATGAGTGTGTGCAAGAGCAGCACGTGCTCAGGTGTGCCTGTGTGCTTGCCCATGTGGCCCCGAGGGAAACCAGCCTCTGAGCCCCACCTCCTCTCCACAGGTGCGGAAGATCGCGCCCGAGTACTACGACCACCTGCCGCAGCACTCCTCATGGGTGAGGGTGCTCTGGGATTTTGTGTTTCAGGACTCCCTGGGGCCCTATGCCAGGGTGAAGCGGGTGTACAGGCTCGCAAAGGATGGCCTGTGAGGCTGCCTCCTGGTGGCCATCATCCCCCACCTGCCCCTCTGGCCTCTCACCCCAGCTCTGAGGGGATGTATTTCCTTCCTGCGCCCCGGGCTGCTGCCCTTGTCCCCTCAGAGCGTCCTGCACAGCACACCTGGCCACAGCAGTGTGGGCTGCAGGGCTCTATCTGCTCGTGGACTCACCCTGGACCTTCGCAGTGGCCCTCCCTTTCCGTCCCTCACCGGGCAAGGCCTGGACCTGCCCGTGGTGACCGGGGTGCTCTGAGCCCACAGTACCCACAGAGCTGACTTCTTGGGGTGCCTGCGCCGTCCATTAAACCTGGCGTCTGTTTCACAGCCCATGGATTGTGCTTCTGAGGGGGTGCTGTGGGCTGGAGCCTGGCCCCAGAGAATGGGGCACTGGGCTGCCCCGGCGGGTGGAGCTTGAGGCCTGAGTGCCGCTTCCTCCAGGCCAGGCCCAGGTCCCGTGTGCGCTCCTGGCTCTTTGCAGGATGGTGCCTGCTGCTGGGCAGTGTCCCTGAGGGCCTGCCACTACCATGTGAACACACACTGAGGTGTGGACAGCAGAAAGCTCATTTTGGTCATCTGTGTGGCCCCGAATCTCCGGCTCCTCCCTTGCCTGGCTGAGCCCTGCAGAGGCTGGCTCCCCAGCCTGGAACCCAAACTACCTGCCTCGTCCCCACTCCTTGGGTCTGTTCACTTCCTGCTCTCCCTGTGCCTTCCGGCACGGGGAGTGTCCTGGAGCCCACAGAGGGTCTGTCTCCCACACCAGCTTAGAGGAGGGGCTGGCTGGGCAGGTGAATGCGCCGGTGAGCCACAGCTCAGAGGGATGTAGGCCAGGCAGCGTCCTGGGAGTCTGTGTGAAGTGGGCTATGTGTGGGTCCTTTCTATAGAAAGGCAGAAGGCACAGCTGGAATGTAAGAGGTTGTCTTCTCCTGGAGGGCTGGGCTGGGGTGGGTCCTGATGTCCTAGAGGTAGGTAGGCAGTAGGAGGGGTGCCTGGGTGAGGCCCTCCCTGCCAGAGAGAGATGGAGGGGCCCAGTCCTGCTGCTTCCACCACAGCCCTGGGGAAGGCAGCCTCAGCCTCCAGGACTTAGGAAGGGAGACCGAGGCTGCAGTCAGGGCTTGAAGGCCTTGCCATGAGTAGGGTCCCAGGGGCTGTCCCTGCTGACTTGGGAGATGGAGGCCTTCCCCCACACCTGGGAGTGGCCTCGCATGGTGCCAGGCTCCCTTGTCCCTGGGCAGCCTGCTGAGTGGCACAGGGAAGCAACCTGAGCCCAGAATTTGTTCTGTGAAGGAAGCACCACTGGCCCCGCACGAAGACTTTGAGCTGGGCGGCCCCTCCCTGTACACACAGGCCCACTCACAGGCTGACGGGAGCCCCAGAGCACCCGCTCCTCCTGCTGTGTCTGAGGGGCGCCTTGTCCAGCACTTTTCTTCAGACAGCACAAAGGGGCATGTCCAGGCCTCGTCCACAAGCTGGAGGCCAGGCCCAGGTTTAGAGGGTGGTTCTGAAGATTGTCCTTGGAGCTCTCCGGGAGACTACAGGACTCCTGGCCTGGGGGGAAGCAGGAGAGAGCAGCTCTGAGCTGTGGTCTGCAGGTCCTGGGTTAAAAGTGCCACCAGACCGTGGTGCCTTGCCTCCTAAGGGGCAGAACAGTCATATTCCTGTCACTAGGGCTGCTGGGAAGCCCAGGGAGGTGCAGTGTGTCAGGAGCAGGAGCTGGCCCTTGACATCAGCCACTGGGTCCCAATACGCCAGTGCTCCCTTCCCTGCCATGGCCCTTGGGGGCTGCTGGGCACACTGCTCTTGGTGGCTGTGGGGGGTCATGTGGGAGAACTGGGGCATGAACGGTCACAGGATCTCAAGGCCAGCCTGTTGGTGACCCTGGGTCCTAGAAGCCAAGGGTCAGAGCCTCTGTCTCTGGCTGCTGCTTCAGGGCAGGGGCCTGGGACAGGCCATTGCAGGCCAGGTGGTCCTCCCCAGAGACTTTGTGGACCCGAGGAGCAGGCAAAGCTGCCTTGCATCTGCCCGGTGTCTACTGAGCCCCACGTCCATCCCTCCCCTGGACAGGGTGCTCATGGGGCCCTGTCGTCAGAATGCGCACAGAGTCCTGTGGAGCTCGGGGGTGTGGGCTGCACTTAAGGGCCATCTTCCTGGGGGTCCTGAGGCCCAGCTCCAGGACACCAGCCCACCCTTCCTGGGCTTGGGAATGCTCTGAGCCCAACTTTCTGTCCAAGACCACCATCTTGCTCCTACGACTCCTGGTCACGGTGGTCCCAGGCTCTTCACCGAGTGTGAAGGACCAACGTGAGATCCTGAGTGCGAGGGTGCGGACAGTAAACCTTTATTACTGTGTGAACACAGACACCGTGGTGCATGACAGACAATTTCAACACCATGATCGCTGGGGACGGAGCTGCGCTGGACAGCTCTGCAGTGCACGGTGGCGCCACACCGGGCCGCTGTCACTGCCAGCTGAGGCGCTAACAGCGTCACCTGGGAGAAAACCTGGAAACCATCTAATGAAGCAGGTGATTTAGGGGTGTCTCTCTATAAACCAAAAGAAATGTACACTTAAATAAGCAAATATAAAATACAAAAAAGACAAGTAGACCTGGTGTTCTGTGTCAGGTAGAATCTAAAAAAATCCAGGAGTTGCACTTGGTTTCCTCACTGTAACGTGTGATCACAGGTCGGGAGGTTTCTCGGCAGTGCACCTACGCTCCCGTGCGTGCTCTGGTGCGCTGGAGTCTGGGGCTGGCTGGGCTCCTGGCTGTCCTCCGTCGCCAGATGGGCTCGACATCTCAGCGCAGCGCGGCTGACCCCTTACGTGGTGCTGATCCCACTCAGCTCCTGCCTGATGGCTGTGGGACAGGTGGTGGCGGCTCAGGTGCAGCCATGGTGAGTGCAGTCCAGCTCCTCATCAGGGCCCCGCACCCCTGGCGTGGACCTGCCTGGCATCTGCCCCTGCCCCATTCCCTGGGAGCCCCACCCAGGCTTTGGCGCAGACCTCTGGGATGATGACAAGACGCTTTGGGGGCTCATCCGCCATTCCTCCTGTGGTGGCCCCTGCTGCCACTGCCCCTGTTAGGGGAGGACCTGGCTCAGGACAGATGCTGGTGCCCTGCCTGTGGCTCACTGCTGCTGAGGCATGGTGGGTACTGGGACCCTGGTGTGAGGAGCTGCTCTGCGTGGGGATGCAGGATCTTTGTAGGCTCTGGACAGGTGGCTATCGAGGTGCCAGGGGCCTGGGAGCCCTTCCCCCAACAGAGTGGAGGCTGAGGTTCCGCCCTCCCTGCTCCTGCAGGGGCAGCAGGAAGTCCTGGCCCTGGCTCTGCTCACTCCCCAGGAGACACAGGGGCCTCTCTTGTCTCCTGGCTTTCTCCCCACCCCAAGCTAGTGCTCCAACTCCCCGCCTCCCAAATTTGGGCCTTTCCCTCCTTGCTCTGCTATCTGTCTCCTCCCTGACTCCCCCTCCTCTATGCCAGCTCAGGCCTCTCCCTGGATGGACCCTGTTGGGGCAAGAGCCAACAGCCAGGGCAAGGCGGGGGGGTGGCATCCCCCAGCCACAGGGAGCTGCTTCGCAGAGCCCCTGGCATGGCCCATGCCTACCCCTTCCTGGGCTCTCAGCCAGGGTGGTTTCCTGGGGCTGTACCTGTGACAGGCAGAGGCTGTGGAGGGCCCTTGGTTTCTGACCAGCTATGCCTGGGGCTGGAGGGTGCCCAGCAGTAAGGCGGTGTTACCAGTTAGCTGGGTAGACTGCCTCACATTCCCTCATTTGTTAACTCCTTATCTCCCCAGCCCAGGCCTTTGGGCGAACTGGACAAACAGGAACTGAGTGCTCTCTGCTCAAACAAGGGCGGGCCGGCTAGGCGGGGAGGCCTGGGTCTTCGGACTCCTACCTGTCTCTTTCCTCTGCCATCAGCCTCCAACCCTGTGTGCTTGTGGGACCCTTTTGCCCAGGTCACTGCAATGTCCCCGGGGCCAGACCCAGCTGCACACCAGGTGTGAGCCTTCATCGCCCTAGTGGGGGAGGCAGGTGGGAGCTGGCACTGGCTGCACTGCACAGCTCTGACCCAGGGCTAAGCCTGCCCTGCCCAGACCCACCCCCTTTTCCTCTGGCTGCAGATCTGAGCCAGCGCCCTCAAAGGCTCTGGTGGGAACCGGAAGGACGGATGTAATGCACTGAGACCCGCCCTGCTCCGGAGCCAGAGGCTGCTCCCCACCTGCTCCCCAGCCCAAGGCCAGGCAGGCTGCGGCTCAGGCCTGGAAGGGGCTTCTGTGGCCCTTGGTCTCCCTGCACCCCCAGGAAGGCAGAGTGCTTCTCTCAGAACCCCAACACGAGTGACTGGAGGTGGCAGAATCAAGATGGCAACATAAACCATCGGGGGTGAAATGACAGATGCTCAGGTGGCTTCCTCCAGACCTGGCTTTGTAATGATGTGGGGTCTGCCCCTCCATGCACCTCCTACGTGGGACCTCGGGGAAGGTGCACAGGGCTGTGGAGGGTCTCAGATTCGGATGTCATGCCACCGGGAGCTGCACATTCTTAGGCAAGTCACTTAGCTTTCCTGAGCCTGTTTCCTCAACTAGAGATCGTAAGAAGAATGAAATTTCTTACAGGGTGGGCTCTGCTCAAAACTGCAGGCCCCCACCCTGGGTGACAGGGACCCCTGTCCTGCAGCCCCTGGGTGCCGCCCTCCCCAGCAGGGGTTCCACTCACCATCGATGATCTCCTCCTTCACCTTGTGGAGCTCTCTGACCACCTCCTCTAGGATCTCCTATTGGAAAGGAGCATCCAGGTGAAGGGACAGGCAGTGGAGACAGAAAAGCCAGCCTGGGCTGGGCCATGTTCAAAGGGGTCAGGGTTTCCTGGGCCTCTCCAGAGTCACATCTGTCACCCTTGCCTCCCTGCGGCCCCCTTCCCACGCTGAGGGGGGACAGTGTGCAAGGCCTGGAAACATCCTGCAGCCGCCTCCCTCAGGCAGATGTGGCTGAAACTAAGGGCTGCCCTAGGGAAGAAAACCCCCGAGGCGGGCCTAAGGGAGGTGCCCAGAAAGGTTGAGGGACGTCTTAGTTCTGGTGACAGCAGAGGCTGGGGACAAGGGACAAGCTTGGTCACCCCCTTTCCGTCATGGCTGCTCCCTGACTGGCTTTTTGGCAGCCACATGTGGGCCCCCAGGGCCTGCCTGGCCGTGCTGGTCAGAGACGGTCCCCAGCCTGCTGGCTGCTCTCAGCATCTGAGAAGGGCACAGGGCACACTCACCTGCTTCATTCGGTCCAAGTCGAAGGCATCCAGGGCCACGTCATTCACGCTCCCAGCAGGCTTCATCCTGGGAGAGGAAGGGTGGGTGAGGTAAGTGGGAGCAGGGCTGCGGGTGCCTGGCTGGAGGCGGGTGTGAGGCAAGCTGGCTGTGCAGAGGGCAAGCTCAGGCCAGGCCCATCTGCGCCCCTCACTCCACAGAGGCTGCTGCTTCGGACTCTGGCCACCTCACACTACTTGACCCCGAAAGGCTCTCCAGGGATACTGTGACCATACTTCCCAACCCGAAAGCCAAGGCTGGGGTAACAAAGGAACTGCTTTCTGATCAGAGCTCTTATGCAGAGGTAGCAACTTAAGCAACGACACTGAACCCACCCGTTGCCTCTCTGGAAAGAAAACAGTATCAACAGCCTCCTCCTCAGGGTGGGAGCTCATGCTCCAGGTTGAACTGGGGCTCAGGGAAGCAGCAGCGGCAGCAGGAAGTACAATGTAATGTTGCGGAGCTCACACCAGCTCGGAGGTGTGCTCCTGACACATACCAGCGTCCCTGGTGCTGGAGCCGGCTAGGGCACAGCACACCTCCCCTAAGAAACACCCTCCCATGTGGTTTCGCTTTTTTTTTTTTTTTGAGACAGTTTCACTCTTATCGCCCAGGCTGGAGTGCCACGGTGCAATCTCAGCTCACTGCAACCTCCGCCTCCCGGGTTCAAGCAATTTTCCTTCCTCAGCCTCCCAAGCAGCTGGGACTACAGGCATGCGCCACCATACCCGGCTGTGTATTTTTAGTAGTGACAGTGTTCTCCATGTTGGTCAGGCTGGTCTCAAACTTCCAACCTCAGGTGATCCACCTGCCTCGGCCTCCCAAAGTGCTGGGATTACAGTCGTGAGACACCTTGCCCAGCTGGTTTTGCTCTTTTGAAGTAGTTCTCATAGACTACTACTTTGAAAAGTTTCTGAACTAAGGTAACTGACTTGAATTTTATTTTTATTTATTTGAGACAAGGTCTCA
>NW_022436960.1:3287137-3397202 GCF_009761245.1 Sapajus apella
TAATTTTGTAGTTTTAGTAGAGACAGGGTTTCACCATGTTGGCCAGGATGGTCTCGATCTCCTGACCTCGTGATCTGCCCGCCTTGGCCTCCCAAAGTGCTGGGATTACAGGCATGAGCCACCGAGCCCAGTCTCTATTTTTTTTTTTAAACTTTTTGTAGAGATGGTATCTCACTGTGTTGCCCAGGCTGGTCTCGAAGTCCTGGGCTCAAGTGATCCTCCCATCTCGGCCTCCCGAAGTGCTGGCATGACAGGCATGAGTGCCACGCTGTCCTGATTTGAATGGTAATGTCTCTCAGGAGATCGAGACTATCCTGACCAACATGGTGAAACTTCATCTCTACTAAAAATACAAAAAATTAGCTGGGCATGGTGGCACACGCCTGTAGTCCCAGCTACTTGGGAGGCTGAGGCAGGAGAATGGCTTGAACTCGGGAGGAATAGGATGCAGTGAGCCGACATCATGCCATTGCACTCCAGCCTGGGCAAGAGCAAGACTCTGTCTCAAAAAAAAAAAAAAAAAAAGTTTAAAAAAAAAAATCTCATACGTGCATTTTCCCTGGAAGATCTTGGCAAAATGCCCATCTACCTGGTCTTTTAAACATAATTTGGTGCTGAAGGACACACTGCTAGGACCCAAGTTCCCTCCCACATGGAGAGGATGGAGGCGTGAAGTATATGTGGCCTCAGCCTGTGGCTATGACCATGGGCACATACACATTTTTCTGGCAGGGCCAGCCTTGACTGCTGAGGGGTCATGGGCACAAATGAGGACCATCTGGTGACACTGAGGACCAGTGTTGCCCACAGATAGGGAGAATAAGGATGAAGAATAAAGTGTTCTCACACCCCTCCGCATGAGCTCAAGAAAGAGGGCAAGCCTAGCCCTAAACAGGTCTGTCAGTAATTCTGGGTCCTGATAGGCAAACACATCCAGCCAGAGGCCCCTGGGTCCTTCAGGCCTCTCCTGTGGGTTCCAGATAAAACTGCTGGGAAAACTGGGCTGACTGCTCCACCTCGCCAGGCCTGGGCCCTCTCCATCTGCACCCCTAACAGCCACCCAGTGATACACACAGCAGGCTTCCTAAGCAATGGGACGCACTAGAGGGGTGGTGGTGGTGGTGTATGCTCCCTTTGGAGCCATCTAGAAATTAGAAAACAGATTTGTCTCAGAGCTGAAGACAGACCCTATTCCAAGCATGAATGGCCTTGACAATGCTCCTGCCCAGTGAGCGACCCTTGGCCCCTCAGAACACTGCAGCCCGCCTTCACTCCATCAGCAGATCATGACCAGGAGCACGGCAGGCTCCCCAGCTGCTGTGTCTGCTCCAGGGCCCTCGCTTCGCCCACTCTGGTTGCCTTCCCCTTCCCAGCCCCCATCATGGCATTCTGTGCCTCAAGCTCCCTGACTGGAGCCCTGCACATGAATCCAATGCAAACTTCTAACTCCGCGCTCCCTCACGCCCTCTTCCTCACCCTTCCCATTCCCATGCCCCATGGCCTGCTGTCTGCTCCGAGGTGCGGTGCGAGGTGGCTGCAGGCTCAGGGCCCTGGCACTTACCCTTCCTTCAGCTTGGAAGGCTGTCCCCATGATCTCCGCACAGCAGGCTCCTCCTCGTCCAGGTCAATGAAATGCCAGCTCCCAACAGAGGCCTGCCCTGCCCCACTCCACAAAGCACCCTGTCCCTTCCACCGTGTGGCCCCCGCCCTTGCTGAAGCACCCCGCAGGACCACAGGGGCCTTGTTCACATGTGACCTTTGCAGGCAGGGACTGTCCCCAGCACATGGCCTGGCTGGCCACAAGCCTTTGACAAACCCCAGCTGACCGCTAAGCCTTCCTCATCTCTGTCCCCCTGCCCTGTTCTTGGCCATTCCTGCCAAGGGACAGGCCAAGGCTTGCTCGGCTCATCACCTGTTTTGCTCTGCAAGGCCAGTTTCAATGCCTCCTGCTCTGTGACAAGGGTGGTTTCCCTTCAATTTCTGGTGGCAATGGAGACATTTGTTGATGCAGGTTCTAGAGGGATTCATATTCAGGCCACGTGGGCCTCCAGATACGACGTGGCTGCCTGCGCCTTTTTGGGCAACCTCAGTTCCAAATATTCTATCGTGTTGTCACGCCAGCTTTTGGTTTGGGAAATGTAGTCATCATGTCTGGGGGAAACTGGCTCTGTGCTGGACGCAGAGGAAGGACTCTGGGCTAGACGAGAGGGTGTGGGGCTCAGGGCCAGTCCTAGGACTAGCTGAGCTGTTGAGTGCGGCCACGTCCAGCTGTTGTTTGTACGGCTGTCCCCACTACTGTGCTGTGCAGCAGGGATTCACAGACCCTGTTTTGTGTGTGTGTGGGGAAACAGGCTTGGAGAGGTCCCCTAACGTGCTCACTGTCACAAGTAGTGAGTCCAGAGCTGGGACTCCAAGTCAGCCCCCTGCACTGGATCTGCAGACAGGTCACTGCCCTCCCCAGGCCTCGGTCTCTCCCTCAGAGGGAGGAGGAGGAGCTGACTGACAGGACCCCGAGGTCCTGGGTCTGAAAGAACAGATCACCTTCCCAGAGCAAGCTGTTAAACGCCAAGACATGAGACAGGGTGCAAGGTGTTAGTCACAGGACAGGGGACAGAGGAGCCCCAACCCTGGAGAACACGTGAGCAGGAGGGTTGTTTGGTACCTAGAGTGAGGCTGCAACTGAAGGGGGCTCTTAGCTTCGGGGCTCTTTGCCACAGACGGGGTTCTACGGCATGGAATGAAACAGACATGTGAATCGGCGCCAGCACCCGCCTCTGCCACCCCCAGCCTCACTGCTCAGGTTTTCCGGGCCGCTCACCTGGACAGAATCGAGGATACAGGCTTCTCCACCGAGTTGCTCCGCTCCCAGGGTTTCCGGCCAGACTCTGTCAATTCAGTTCATGGATGAAGAACCTCAGAGCAGAGAGGACTCAGTAGCCACCCCAATCCCCTCAATGCCCAAAAGGAAGCTCTCCCCAATGCCAAGGGTGCAGAGCCCCATGGCAGGAAGGTCTGATTTGAGCCGAGCCAAAACCTGGCTTCTTGTTCTCAGTCCCCCATGGCCTAGACCAGCCCCTTGAGGGCTTTAGATGGCACCACTGTCACTCTGTGTCTCCCCTACTCCAGGACTCAAGCTCCTGTTCCCTTGACCTGGTTGACCCTGACCTGTGACCTCGTTCTGAGTCCTTTCACTGTGGTCAGGTCTCTTTGGAACGTGGGCCTGCCTGGTAAACGACCCATCGAACAGAGCCGCAGGGCAAGCAGGCAGGACCTCCCAGGACACTCCCAACGCAGCCTTGCTCCCATGAGCTGTGCAGTGGCCAGGCCCCGAGGCCCAGCACCTGCTGTTGACGGGCTCCTTAGCTGGCCCCCATGCTGTGCCTGGCTCTGTCCCATTCAGCTGGCTTGTGTTTTCTTTTTCAAGGTAAGTGGTATTGGATTATATTTCATTCTACTCCAAAAGATTTGTTGCATTAAGTTGAATTTGCTGACTTTGCAGGATGAACAGAGGCAGAACACAAAATCTCTAGGGGTAGTGGGGAAGCTGCCTGGCCTCGAGCTGAGCTGTGGTACCCTGCAGACAAACTGTGGGACTGAGGTAGTTTTCCTCAAAGCCACCTTCTGGGACAGGTGCTGGGCCTGCAGGCACTAGACCTGGGGCCACGGACACGTCCCAGGTGTGTGGCCTTGAGCAAACCACTTGTCGCACAGATGGAAACACATAGCCCACTCACTGGACTGCTGTAAGAAGCAAACGGGGCAGGGACATTGTTCATGTTCATCAGCCAAGAACCTATGTATCCTGGCAAATCGACATGCCAGGCAAAGTCCTAGGAGGAGAGGACATGGCGTACAGTCTCAGAGGGAGGTGACACTCAACCTGAGCATGCCCCAGAGAGACACATGAACAGCTGGCAAGCGCCTCCCCTGCCCAGCTTGGGCAGCCTGACGCTCCTGCCTCTCCCCGCCATGCTCATGAGCACAGGCCTGGCACAGAGCAGGTGTTGCCCCAATGTCTGTCGAATGAACAACCAACCCTGGGGTCTTCCTCCCACTTCCTCTTAAGGCTTATGTAGAGAAATTCTGCCCTTGTCACCTCATCATTCTCTCCTTCCTCCTTCCCACCTGCCACAGCTCAGACAGGGAGAAACCTGAGCCAGGGAAGGGGCTGCGTTTCGGTGGAGCAAGATCCACTGCCATCTCTGTAACGCTGGTCACCAGCTGGTGTTTCACTGGAGACACGAGTCCTGACACTGAGCCTCTTAAGACCACTGGCCCCTGCCTGCACTCAGGAGCCCTAGACACAAACCCCCACCCTGGCTATGTGCCGTCAGGCAAGTGCCTTCCCTCATGCGGGACTCAGGGTCCTGGTGGGAAGCAAGGTGCCGCGCAGGCCACCCTGGGGACCCATCACGGTGACTCTGCTCTAGCACTTCCTATGCTCCCACATGGGCTCCTGGGGGACGCTCTGGGGGACTCATAAGAACTGGGCTTCCCTGTGGCCTGGCCCTCTGCTCAGGCATACTGAAGAGCCTGGATCAGAGAGTCCTCTTTGAAGGGTGCTCCCCCAACTCTGAGACCTCATGCCTCACATGCCCCCTTGCCCTGTTTGCTTCATACATGAAGTCGGGGGGGGGCGCCCTCTCACCTGAGGAGTTAGGTGGCTGGCTGGCTGCTCGGGTCCCTGGAGAGGGGGAGGTACTAGGATCTTCCTAAAATGGAGAAGAAGGGAGTCTGTTTAGGAAGGCTGCTTGGGGCCAGGGCAGGACACCACTGGGCACTCTATAAAACCTCAGTTTTCCACATGTTCCCAGTGAACACATACTTTTATAATTAGCAAAACATTAAATATTTAAAACTGAAAACCCAAAATCTCAGTGGGGAGTGAATCCAGCCTGTGGACAAAGCTGGGGAAGGGGAAGCCTGCAGGGAGCTCCAGGATCTTTGCAGAGGAGTGCGGAACTCCTTTCTGGCCCTCAATACTCCAAGCCCCGAGCCCCATGGGCCAGATGCCTCCTGTGTGTCATCTTGCTGACTTCTTGCAAGCACCCCGAGGAGGGACCTACTCCCCCATGCGGCACACACATAGCTGCCCCTGTAACAGGTCTGTGGCAACGCTCGAATAGTGGATGTGTTCATCCAACAGTGGGAACACCCAACACTCGCTGTGCATGGCATGTGCGTCAGGATGATTTTCAGCATCAAGAACATGCCACTTGTGAAGTAGTAAGGGTAATCCTCTTATTTGATGAAGCAGAATGCACAGCATTTGAGCTGCTGATGGGCAGCCACCCAACCTGACGTGTAACTCTGATCCCAAGCAAACAGCCTCTGCCCTTGTCACCGTGGGCAGAGGTCTTTGCTTTGTCTCCTCTGCTCACTACGTCCCCACACAAGAAGAGGCGTAGCACCTATCAGGAATGCCCTGCGTTATCTGTGGGGTGCATAAGTCCTGGGAGGCTCTGGTCGAGGGCAAAAGCAGGTACCAGGCTGTAGGTGTTGGGCTAAGGTCCTCAGGCCTCCTCATTTTAAAGATATTTGGAGAACAGATTATGTCAATCAACACACACGTGTGGGGGCCCAGATGAAAGCTATACAGGGTGACATTAGAGTCAGTAAAATATCAGATTTATTTTCTCTTTTTTTTTTTTTGGACAGAGTCTTGCTCTGTCACCAGGCTGGAGTGCAGTGGCGCAATCTTGGCTTACTGCAGCCTCCGCCTCCCAGGTTCAAGTGATTCTCCTGCCTCAGCCTCCCGAGTAGCTGGGACTACAGGCAAACACCACCACACCCAGCTAATATTTGTATTTTTAGTAGAGATGGGGTTTCACCATGTTGGCCAAGATGGTCTCGATCTCCCGACCTCGTGATCCGCCTGCCTTGGCCTCCCAAAGTTCTGGGAGTACAGGTGTGAATCACTGTGCCAGGCTGGGAGGCTTTTTTTACTTCTTTTTTTTTTTTGAGACAGGGTTTCACCATGTTGGTCAGACTGGTCTTGAACTCCTGACCTCAGGTAATCCATCCGCCTCAGCCTCCCAAAGTGCTGGGATTACAGGCGTGAGTCACTGTGCCCAGCCTTTTTTAACTTTTTTTTTTGGGGGGGAGGCGGAGGGAGGCTGTTTTTTAAGGAGTAAGGCTTATGTAGAGAAATGCAGGCTGAGTGGGTGCTGGTGGGTCAGGCAAAGGGACCCATATGCGCCCAGGGCCTGAGTGCAGGAGTGCAGGACGGGGCTGAGAGGCACGGATGAGCCAGGAAGGATAGAGCCCTGAGGTCACGCCAGCATGGCCCTGACTGATGGGAAGAAAGGGCAGGAAGCCTGCTCCGGTCCCTGGCAGTTGCATTTCCTCTATCATTCTGTACTTTATGCCATTTGTAGCTAAGGCTAAAGTTAGCCTTGTCAGTAGGAATCTTTTTATAGGAAAAGCTTAACAGAGAGAAAAAGAGAATTCGCTGCCCTAAGTGGAAGCAGCTGCTGGGAGCTCTGGCAGCTAGGCTGGCTCTGGTGGCTTGCTAAGGACAAGAGCCAGGAGTCCAGGGCTTCTTTACCACAGCTCACCTGAAGCTCCTGCTGGAAGAGGGGTCTTTAGAAACAGAAATAATCTGAAAATAAACACCTCTCTGAGCTTCTAGCAGATAGGCCCTACTGCAGTGTAATCTTGGAGTCCCAGTCCCCTGATGAGGCCCTGGCTGGTCTGTGCTCCCCGGGGTTCCTGGGCTGGCAAGGTAGCCCGGCGGTGTGATGCCAGGGCCCCAGGCTTCTCCCCTGCTGGGCTGCAGCTCCAAGGGTGAGCAGCGTCTGGTCGGGGGTGTTCAGTGAGGGCAGGCCTGCTGCTGGGGCCAGGGTGGCGCAGGGGCAAGTGATGCAGAGACCCTTCTGTGAATCACCTGATGAAGCGACCATCCCACCCATCCCATGCACGTCCCAAAGGCCTCGACTGTGACCGGGGAGCCTCCCTGCTGATGCACTGATCTCAGTGGGAAGCCTGAGGGCTGAGGGCTGCTTCCTCACCATTTGGCTTTCATCTTCCTTCTTCTCAGCTGGCTTGTCTGACTGGGAGGCTGCTTTTCTCCTAGGCATAGACAAGGGGAAGATACAGATCAGCCTCTCAGGTTCTCCCACTGTCCCAGAACTCTTCTGCCTCCTCCCTGCCAGACTCACCCCAGTCTTCAGGTAAACCTGTGCTGGAAAATGATGGCGTGAAGGAGGAGGCTTGTCCAGGCCCAGTCTGGTGAGGAGCCAGGCCCGGGTGAGTGTCCAGGCCCTCTGTGTGCTCATGGCCTGGGATATGAAACTGGCCTAGGCGGAGAGGGTGAGACGACCCTGTGTCTGTTTGGCTGTACTGGCAGCGGCTGTACCATCCACGGGGTGGAGGAGGCAGTTGTGCTCTGTTCCCAGGACACTGAAGGCCTGGCCACACGGGACAGACAGGCGCCTCTCCGGGCTGCAGTCTGTCCCACAGGTCAGGACACTGGACACTTTCTATGTCACCCTAAGGCCCTCCTGTCTTGGATTCAGTTAACCCAGCCACGCCCTCTCCAATCTAGAATCTAGGATGCCACTCAGGGCCTGGAAATGCTAAGAGGAGCCTTGAAATAGCTCATGTGATGTCCTTGAGTTGGTTCACACACATCCCCTGCTATGAATCCCTGTTTCATATATTCTAAAACCTCACCCGTATTTTTTTGGCCTCAGTGGTATCTGCTGACCTCCCACGTCTACACAGGCAGACCCTCAGTGTTCCCCAGAGATAGGTTTCTGTGGCTCTTAAACTTGAGATGAGCTGCCCGTCAAGCATGGAGCTGGTCTGAGGTGTGGTGAGGGGCCGTGGCCAGGCTGTCACCTGTCTGTGATGGGCCCACCTGGCAGCCTCCTCAGCTGCAGCAGGGGCCCCTTCTTTAGCTCTCATCTCAGCACAGGTCTGCCCCCCTTGTTCCTCAGCCCAGTAACCAGGGAATCATCCCTGCCACCAGCTTCTTTTAACAGTCAGCCTGGTCAGTTCTACCTCTGAACCTTTATTCTGTCTTCACTTTCAACACCTTCCTGCAAGCCCCCATCATCTCTTCCTGGACTCTCAGAGTCTTGTAACTGGCCTACTCACCATCACCATCTACTCCCCAGCAGCCAGCACCCCATCTCCTAGAAACAGAAAGCTGACCAAGCCACCCACTCGAGTGGAGTATAGGTGGGAGAAAGTGCTGCTGAACACGAGCTCTCCGTCCATATCATTTCCCTCCTGTCCTCCCCTGCTGCGAGAGACACTCAACTGCATGACCTCAGAGCACGAGACAAGAGCCTGCATTAAAAGAAACTTTGCAAGGGCAAGGGCACTCTCATCATCGGCTTCACCCAGTAGCCATCACTAAAGTGGATTTCAAAGGGCAATCTGATTGATCTCTGCTGAGCTATGCAAAGCATGTTCTTGGGAGGGCCTGGACCCTCCCACCAGCATCTGGCATCTCACTGGCTCTGGGCAATATCAGCCTTTTCCTGTTCTCAGAAAGGTGCTTTCCCTCAGCCTGGTCTAGGACTTAGGGAAAGCACTGATATTTTCTTTTCCAAAATGACTTCTACTCTCTGCAGCCTATCCTCGCCTCTGAGATGGAACCCGATGCCCTGCACCATGAGGCTCCCTCTCCCAGCCTGACTCCTGGTCCATTTCCTCCACACCCAGCTCACCAGCCTTCCTAGGTACCTTAACTCTGCCCACTGTCCCTCTTGCTGCACAGGAGTCCTCATCCTTCGGCGAGCCCTCCCGGCTCTCTCATCCATGCAGCCATGTGCCTCTGTGTGACCACTGTCAGCCCTGCACACCTGGACTTACTATCACAGGAAATTGCTCAGAAGCCTGCCTCCTGTCTTGGCGATTTACATACGCCCAGGCCCAGTGGAGGCTTGGGAGAAGCCCATGCTGCAGATCCACCTTGCTGCTCTCTGACACATGTGGAGCCTCCCTTGCCTGCCGTCTGTGATGCATACAAAGAAGCCCTTGGCAGGAAATCCAGGCTGTGCCCCTGCCATGAAGCACCACACCAGCTGCCTGCACCTGTGGGCCTCTGTCATCTTGCTTCATCCTCATGGAGCCATGGGAAGGTTATGAGAGGAACTAGGGCTGCAGTGTGAAAACTCTGGGCATACACAGAGTTCTCACTTGTGTCAGCCAATTGGAAGGCAGCCGGGAGGGCCAGGAGAGGGCAACAAAGCGGCGGGGGGGTGGGGGCGGGGTTACCAAGGGAGCAGGGCCCCTGGCGCAGCTTTCCGTATTCTGGCTGGTGAGGCCTGCTCCTGTGCCCTCTGGTGCCTCAGTGAGCCATGACATTGGTAGTCCAAAGTGAGCACATTCCTGATGCCAAGTCATATTTAAAAATAAAATCCAAGCTTTGCATCTCTTTTGAGAAAGACCTGGATGATCTCCCTACCTGCCTGGGTTTCAGCTGAAGAACAGCAGAGAGCAACAATGGCAGGCTGCAGTGACACCTGCTGCAGCAAGCAGACAAACACGATGAGGTCCTAGGCCCTAGAGGCCAGGATGCGGATGGAACTGTGCTCGCTCCGTTGCTCAGAGCAATGCCTTCTGGGCTCCTGCCCTTCATAACTCCTTTTCCCGAGCCCTCCATAATGAACCCTGGAGGACGGGACACCTTCGCCATACATTCACTAGAGTGTCCTCTGCAAACCCAAGCACTGTGGCCACATCTTATTTCTGTTAGGATCTTAGGAGCAGGGACGTTTTTCCACTCACATTTATCTCTGAAATTATCTCCAAATTTATCTCTGCTCAGGACAGGGCTGGTACATGGTAGACGCTTCAGAAAATACTTGCTGAGTTAAAATGAAGGTTTTGGAGTGTAGAGGACTCCCATGGGCTTGCTGCTTCAGACTAAACCCTTGGGAAGGGAAAACGTAAGTAACAGTTCCCCCTGCTTGGCTAAACCCAGGGAATGAAGGATTCTGGGGTCAAACAAGGATTCTCCATACGGTGCTGGGGCCAGGAGCTGCCTGCTAGGCACACCAAGTCTCGGGAGGTGCAGAGACCCACCTCTTGGCCAGCAGTTTGTTCATTTCCTCCATGAGGCCTCCTCCGCCACCCCCGCTGCTTGCCCGGTTGGCATCGGACTTTGAGGTCCCACTGGGACTAGAGCCTCCAGATGCATCTTCTGGCTGAGGGAAGAGGAGGCCACATTTTAGACTCTGCTGCTGATGGCAGAACAGGAGGCAGCACCTACGTGAGGGGATGCAGGAAACCGTGTGCGTGTGAATCCTACAACGGCAGTGCTGCAAGGCACCTCAGGGGCCATCTAGTCCATGATTCCCCAACACCATGGGGAGAACACCAAAATCGAGAGAAGGACAAGGACCAGCCCAGGTCATGCAGGTCGCAGACACTCCCCAGGCCTGCAGGCTGATGGTCGGTGTCTTTGCCAAGACCAGACACCACACATGGGGGGAAGGAGGGGAGAAGAGACTATTCTGTGGGAAGGAAACAAAATGTAAGCCAAAGGTCTGTATCAGAGCTATTCTTACAAGCACAGTTCCAGAACATATGAGCCGGGGTTAGGGAAGTTAACAGCCGGGTGGACCTGTTTCCACAATACAGCTTCCTACAGTGGAAAGGGCAATGGACTTAGATTCAGGAGACCCAGGCTTGAGTCCAAAATCTAAAACTTATAAATGGTGTGACTTGAGCAAATTACTCGAGCTCTTCATGCTTCAATTTCCTCATCTACAAAGGGGACATATTCTTGCCCCATGTATGAAGGTCAACGTGAGGCTCAATGGCTAACTAAAGCACCTTATAATTTCAAAGTGCTGTCCCATGAGTGTTCTTGTGTGAGAACAAGTGGCCAAGCTAGCTTTGGGTTGGGAAGCAGTTTGCTCAGTGTCTCGAAGATGGGGGAAGGAACACAAGTGCTCTGCAGATGGCGTCAGGGTCCCCCCGTCCCATTCCTCCCCGTGCACAGGAACTCTTACCCGTTGGACTCTTCTCAGCTTGGCCCCAGCTATGGCAGCAGCCAGTCCTGACATGGAGCTCTCGTCATGGCTGGCCCCCTGGGCTCCTCCGGCTGGCAGCGGGGGTGGGGGTGGTGGGGTAGCCCCCGTGGGTGGAGGTGGGACAGGGGGTGGGGGTGGCGGTGGAGGCCCACTACATGAGATGGGGGCACTGGCTGCAGATGAGGGATGCCCCGGTGGGAGGATGGGCCCTGAAAGGCAACAGTGAGGCTCAGCCAGCTCCAGCACCCAGCTGGGGGCTAAGTCTGCTGCTCTCAGCTCAGGTTCCCCGGAGGAAGGACAGAGGGCAGGCTGCTCCTCAGATGGATGAGGAACAGCTCCGGGCCTGCTTCATCCAGGAAGCCCCAGCGGGATGAACTTGGCCCTGGCACAATTATTCCCTATTCTGGTGTCCTTGGCACTCCGGGGCCTGGCTGAATTCACAGTGTCCTGCATTTGCTTTACATTTCTTGAGCCCAGGCAATTTCCTCTTGCTGCAATCACGTTTTTCCAGGGGGAGAGGAAGCTCTCTGGCTACACAGTTTGTGCTTTTTCTCTTCTCTACTACTTCTAAGCACCTAGCACCCCCTAGGCAGAAGCTGGTCACCAAGGTCCAACTGTGACAGACACTTGGCCTTTGGGGACCATGGCAGGTACTGCGGGTCCCAGGGCCGACTGGGGGTGTGGGTCAGGATACAATGCTAAGTGCGGTGCTGAGGAGAACCAGCCTCAAGCTCTCTGCTCATGGTGCTCACAGCCTGTGAGGAACAGGCAAAGCATCACACAGGTGCATGCAGATGGCAGACTGTGGCAAGCTGACACGTGCTACCAAGGGCAGGCACACGGCGCCATGTTGGCATACGCAGAAGGGCTGCAGCCTGGCCAGAGGTTCATGGAAGACTTCCTTACAGAAGTGACTGGTGGCACATGACTAGAGAGCAGGGGTTCAGTTAGGTGCAGGGGGGAAGCGAGTATGAGGAAGGAGAAGGATGGGAAATGCTTGAGGCACTAGAGGGAGAGAGGGTGGGCACGGGCCATTCCAAGAGTGATGGGGAAGGGACATGATAACAGCGTCAGACCTGCATGAGAAATGAAGAGTGGCTGGGGGCAGGAGGCCTGTGACAGCTCGGTGGGGTGACAGCGTCAGTCAGTATCTCATGGGCAGAGTGCTCCTGTAACCAGCAGGAGCTCGGGTTTCTCATCAGTAAACAGTGTAATAATCATCTGCTCACTTCATAAAGTGTTTGAGAAAATTAAACAAGACAAAGGACATGAAAGCACTTGGTAAATTATCAAGCCCTTTGCCTATCTGTGAACACAATTTCTGGAAAACCCTTGTCCTTCTCCTTCAATGTGCTAAGCTCCATGGAATGTCCAAGCTGGACGCATGGCAGGGCCTCCCATGGGAAGTCTTCCTGATCCAGGCTGGGCCTTCGGCACCTGCACCTCACATAACCTAAGGGTGGTTTGTTGTCTCCCTGACGGGGCAGGAACCGCAGCTGTCGTTGTGGCTGTGTCCCCAGCCCTTAGCACAGTGCCTGAGACACGGGAAGCGCTCGCTTATTATCCACTCCAGAGAAGGTTGGTTGGCAGGTGCCAGACCCGGCTGAGCGGACCCCCAAGCCTCTGCTCTCTTGCTCCCCTCCAACATCTGAAGTGGTGGTCACACTTGGAAATGTAAGCTCCCCTTGGCTACTCACAGAGCGCCCCATGTGCCCCTGGCCTTATCTGTGTGGAGGTGCTGCCGCTGGCACCAGCATGGGAGTTGGCCCTGGAGGAGGAGGGCTCTCACCTGTGGCCGAGGTTCTTCTTTCTAGAGATTCCTGACGCTGCTGCTGGTGCTGCTCCATCACTTGTCTGAAAAGCAACCACAGTAGGGCAGTGTGACTTCACACCAGAGAACAACATGCTCAGTGCCTACACTGTGCCCATCAGCCCTGGCTTCAGTCAGGTTACGCCAGTGCTCCACAAGTGCCACTGTGTGCCTGGGCTGCCTCCTCCTAACAGAGGAGGGGGATGTGACTGGTTCCAGCCCCCAAAAATGAACACAGCGCTCCTCATGGAAGGCCAATGTGATTTCACTCCCTAGAGTTACCAAGCTCTTCCCTGGTTGGGTGGGCTCACCTGGCTTTTGGGGGCCTGTGGCTTCAAGAGACCCAGCCTCAGGAATGCCTGTCCTTAGTGGCAGACACTTGGCCTTTGGGGACCATGGCAGGTACTGCGGGTCCCAGGGCTGACTGGGGGTGTGGGTCAGGGTGCCAAACTTGTCCCTGGCCAAGCTTCCTGGGACAATTCTCAGGTATGTTTTGGTTGTCAGTAAAAATGGACACAAAGGCTACCACTCGACATTTTCCTTTTTTTTTTTTTTAGGAAGACCTCACCCAAATTTTATTTATTTATTTATTTATTTATTTATTTAGGAAGACCGACATTTTCCTTACTACAGACCAGCCACAGACCCGCCTCCGTCTAGAGAGAACCACACTGTCATTTGGCATGCCGGGGACACTGCTACGTGCACCACAGCGAGAACTCACATTCCAGTTCCTTATAACAGGGTGGCCTCAGGGTGCTCTTAAAGGCAAGCTGAATGAGGACACTGAGCCCCAGACACATCTACAGACTCCAGGAACCGAGTTCTGGAGTGGGAGGCATCTTAAGAAATCATCTAGACCACGGACAGCAGCAAGAGTTCAGCTGGTATGATGCAAACTGAATGCTTGCCACTGAAACACAGGGTTAAGGAATGTTCTGAGGGCAGCTCTGGGCTTGGTGGGAGGGAGTACTGGAAACGTCTATTTCATGGGGTTCTTGCAGGGTATATGCCTGGTGACTAAAAAATTATGGACAAGCCCCTTTTAGCATTAAGGTCTGAAAAGCTCCCGGCAGCATCTGTATTAGTGTCGCCGCTCAAACTGCTGAAACGCCAACCTCCCCAGCAGGAGCCACACACCTAGAAAATCATGGTAAAATGAGGGTGTGTGAAAGATGTTCAAAAATCAGGTCTGAACTTATGATACTGTTTGGATGCTTGGAGTCTCTGCCTCATGGAGTAAGTCTTGCCCCTGCCCGCCTCTAGTAAAATGGCGTCGGAAAAATGAGAGTCCTTGCCCCTCCACTCACCCCGTGTATGTGTATGGTCCTGTCCTGGGGCAGGGTGTGTGTGTGAGAGTGTGTGTGTGTGTGTGTGTTCCTGCCTTGGGGAAGGTGTGTGTGTGTGTGTGTGTGTGTGTGTGGTCTCATCTTGGAGCAGGTATGTGTGTATCTGTGTGTGTGTGTAGTCCTGCCTTTGGGCAGGTGTGTGTGTGTGTGTGTGTGGTCTCACCCTGGGGCAGAGGTGTGTGTGTGTGTGTGTGTGTGTGTGTGGTTTTGTCTTGGGGGCAGGTGTCTGTGTGTGTGTGTGTGTGTGTGTTGTGTGGGGTCCCGCCTTGGGGCAGGTGTGTGTATGCATGGGGGTCCCACCTTGGGGCAGGTGTGTGTGTGGCAGGTGTGTGTGTGTGTGCGTGGTTCCGCCTTGGGTCAGGGGTGTGTGTGTGTGTGTGTGTGTGTCTGTTTGTCTTGGGTGCAGGTGTCTGTGTGTGTGTGTGTGGTTCCACCTTGGGTCAGGGGAGTGTGTGTGTGTGTGTGGTTCCACCTTGGGGTAGGGGTGCGTGTGCGTGTGCGTGTGTGTGTTCCTGAGGGAATGTATTCTCTTCCCGGGTCCACAAGGGGGCATAGTTTCAAAGGCAAGAACTTCCCAGCACCATACCCCCTCCCAATCTGGGGTCTTAAAAGTCTTTAAGTTTCATGTGCTCAAGAAAGAATCAAAAATCAATCACTCCAGCAGAAGTTTAAAGGAACTCCTTTCATAGGCCCAGAAAACCTGAAGGGGGCAGGAATTCCTCCCAGGTTAAAAGTCCCTGTCCCCAACATCCAGGCAGACTCCATGTCTGGATCCCCTTCCACGATCTTGTGAAAGCTTCTCTCTCTCATCATCTTCTCTCTTTTTCTCTTTCTCTGCCTAAATAAATCACTTTCTCCAAAACTTTTGGGGCCCGATATTTACTTGCTGGTGCAGTGCACCCGGTGGGGTCCTCCCTCCGCTTCTTGGGTGAGAGAGAGACCAAGAGCCGGGAAGAACTTCCTCTCAGGGGAGCTGAGCTTTCCCCACTCCCCGGAATCTGATTACATTCCTGCCTTGGGGCAGGGGTGTGTCCCCCCTGCAGTTCACACCCTGACTGCCAGGCGGTGTTCCCATTCCCAGACGGCCAGTGATCCCACACAGCTTGGTTTGGGCCCTGGGGTACAGAATTCAGCACTGCGGGTGCTGAAGCAGTTTCGGGAGAACCGAAGGACCCATTTAGCAGCCATCCACTCCTGTACGCTTACACCTGGCATCTGGTGGGGCTCACTACTTCACGCCCTTTTGTGAGTGGGGCCAGCCTTGGGTCCTGCAGGGAGCTGCAGCTAGAGTGAGACTTGCCTGCCAGCCTGGGTTCTGCTTGACTGGTCACTCTGGCAAGTCACTTCCATTCTTTGGGCTTCAGCTGACTCATGTGGGCAACAGTACGAAAAGCCCTGAGGGTGAGCGGGTGAGACAGGCAGAGCAAGGCCAATACCATCTTCACTTTGGGAAACTGAGGCCTGGAGCAGGAACTTGCCCAAGGTTGCAAGGCATTCATTTGTCAGTCTTAGGAAAAGGCTAGAAGAGAGGTGCTGGGGGAAGTCCCACGCATTTGGTGAGAGGTGTAGGTTGGGGCAGAAGCCGGCTTTCCTGACTCCTAGTCCAGGGCTGGACTTGAGTGTAGCCACAGAGAACCGCGGCTTTACTCTCTATCTGACAGAGCTGAGTGAGGACGGCCCAGGCCAGGCTCAACCTCCCTCACACAGAAGAGGCAGAGCACCCATCACTGACAGGGCAGACCTGGCTTCAAGTCCTGGCTCTGCCATTTCAGGGCACTGTGACCTTGGGAGGCTGTTCATGGGGACGCACCATGACCTCTTCTGTAATTTCAGGACAACAGCCTTGGCCCTTCCTCTTCCCCCTGTGCTAACACTTTAGAAGCTCCCTGGGGTGGGAGGGTTCATTCCTATGCCCCCTAGCCCCAACCCATGGGAGGGACTGCCCCCCAGGCTGAATCCCTCATGTCTGGACTGTCTCCTCCTACCCTGGGGATGGGGAAGTGAGGCAACAAGGGAGCAGCACTCGGGCCCTACTGAGTCACCCTGAGAGCCATCCCATTGGAGGTTAGTGGCGCTCTCTGTAGAATGCCAGATTCCCACAGTCATTCCTGGTTTTGTTGCCTGGGACCAGCGGCTGTGCATCAGCCCTCTCTTTCTTTCTGGTCTGGGCTGCACCCTGCATCCTCCCCCAATGTGTGCCTCTGGGAGTCCTGGCCCTGGGTGTTCGTGCATCCTCATCCACTGAAGGCACCCCTGGCCACCTAGCCCTACTGGGAGATGGCCACGCTGGCCCCTGGGGGTGCTGGGTTACCTTCTCTGAATGTCCATCTCATCAGGAGAGGGGCCATTCTGCACCTGACGCTGGCTGGAGGGGCCTGTGGGCAGAGAAACATAGAAACGGAGTGGTTAGAAGAAGGAAGGCCCCGACAAACCCCCCTGGAGTGCTATCTCTGCCCCTCCTCCTGGCTGCAGAAGAGACATCCTTAAGAATCTTTTAAATGCTGGCCTCACTCACACCTATGCACTATCTACCCCATCTCATTCTCTCAACCACCCCTTCTCTCTTTTTCTCATGGCTCTTCATTCTAAACCAGTAAGACCCAAAATTTCACATGGTTAAAAATCGTCCCTTTCAGCCTAGGCATGGTGGGTCACACCTGTAATCCCAGCACTCTGGGAGGCTGAGTCGGGTGGATCATGAGGTCAAGAGCTCGAGACCATCCTGGCCAACATGGAAACCCTGTCTCTACTAAAAATACAAAAATTAGCTGGGCGTGGTGGTACACGCCTGTAGTCCCATCTACTTGGGAGGCTGAGAAATCGCTTGAACCCAGGAGGCAGAGGTTGCAGTGAACTGGGATCGTGCCACTGTACTCTAGCCTGGGTGACAGAGTGAGACTCCGCCTCAAAAAAAAAAAAAAATTATCCCTTTCAGTTATAGGCCCTTCTTGCCTTCCCTCTCAAACTACCTTCTCGCTGTTTCAACCATCACGCTGGCCACCATCCCTCAATGCTTTAACAGTGACTCCAGCCTCTTTACCTCCCACCAGGATGTTCTAACTAAAATCACCAGGGAACTGGGAATTGGCAAACCTAAGAAATCTACTTTATTCCACTTTCTGAGCAAAGGACTGACACTGACCACTGGTGGATGTCATGGTTAAAACCCGGGTGTGTCTGAGCTGAGGCCCATGCTTCTAGCCCTGGGGTGACCCCTGCTGTCTGCAAAGGGTGGGAAGGAGCCAGGCCCTGCCATTGCTCCCCTTGTTCTGGACTGGTGCGGAATTTTCTGGCCACACTCTGCCCTGGACCCTGAAGGAGGGACCCCGGCACAGCTGAGGTCTGCTGTGCAGACTTCCTGTTCAGGGGAGGCTGGAGCTGGGGCCTGTGTCAGGGCTTCCTGCGCTGTGCCACAGTTAAGCTTCAGTGCCCTCACCTGAGAAAGAGCTGACTGTTCCTTCTCTGCCAGCTCAGGTGTCACTAGGGAACTTCAGAGAGTTGCAATGACTAGATGGGGCAGTGGCACTGTTTCTGCCCCAGGATGAGGTGACAGGAACATTCGAGCTACAACCACATTGATGATGTGGGGACACCTATATTCCCTCCTACTTCATAGAAGACCAAGGTCCTAGTTGTTCTTCCCTCCTTGTTCTCAAGAAACAGAATGAATGAATATGTGAACATTACCAGAGCAATGTCCAGGCACTTTTCTTAATTGAATTTAATTTTCAATTTAACTCAAATTCTCACAAACCTGTAAGAAGGCTCCCCTAAGGACCTGTAACAGCTGGGAAGCCAGGTCCAGAAAAGCTAAATGACTTGCCCAAGGTCTTACATACAGCAAGTGGCAGATGCAAACCACCTGCAAATGCCACTTTGTTTCTTCAACTCAGATGGTGGTGTCAGATTGAGACCAGCTTGAAGAATGAAGGATCAAGGTGGCAGACTCATTTACTGCCAGAAGAGCTGCAAGCCGCCCTTGGATGGTGTGCAAGGTGCTGTGGACATGTGTTCCCCGCCCCCACCCCTCATACCCTGACTGCCAGTCATTCTGGCTGAGGCGGGAGGGATTCCTGGCATTTCGGCTCCACGTCCGGGACTTGCGCCTGAGCTGCTCTGTTATGAGTTCGGTACAGGCCTTGGGCTCTGGCTTGGATGACTGGACATCTGCCTTGTTCTAAGACCTGGTCTCAGTCGCCGAGTTCACTCCTGGATCTGGATTTCGTCCTTCTGGGGGCTAAGGCCCTGCCCTAGGATGGAGGCCTTTCCATGCTTGGGCTCCACCAGCTGCCGCAGGATCCTTCTGTGTCTGTGGCTTGGCCTTGCCTAGCTCACTGCAACTGTTTTCCACCCATGTCAGCACCCCAGATGGCAGCCAGCTGCCCACAGACGTCTGTGTGGTTGTGTGCTTTGGATTCCCCATTCTGCCTGCTGGGCTGATGTCCTCCCAGCACTCTCTTAACCTGTTCCTTGAGAGGGTGGGGAAGTCCAGTAGGAGCCCTGGCCCTTCCAGGGGGCTCTGGCCCCTGACTTAAGACCTAATTAAAAACTGGCTGGAGTTTTAGACATGTCAGAGCAGGAAAGGATAACACTTGATTGCACTGATTACATAAGGCTTGCCATTCTTAAATTAAGAAAATGTTCAATTGTTTTGAGCTATGAGGGCCCTGAACATTAAAAAAGTCAAGTCCCTTTGTTTTAGGGGTGGGAGCTAAGACCCAGCAAGGAGCAGGGGTCTGTCCACTGTCACCCAGAGTAACTGTGACAGACCTGAGGTTCCCACCGCCTCCTTACGTCTGGTTTCCTCCACCCCGGGCACAGCTTCCCCGTGGCAGTCTCAGGGAGGAATAGGGAGGAAGGTCATTGCTGCAGACTGCTGGTGGCCCTTGGGAAGCTCCAAGCAGCAGCCCCTTGGCAGGTGCTTCTTTAGCAGGAGTAATTAAGGAAGGCTCCTGGCTGCTGGTAATCAGACTCCCTCGCGTCTAGTGGTGAGGCACTACAGATGACGTCCCTGTGTGATGCAGGCAGAAGCTGAGGCGGAGGATGTGGCACCTGTCCCGTGCCACAGGTGAGCCCCTTGGAACCGCCTGAGCTGAGCTTGGATCCCATAGGATCCAGGACGACAGGGATGGGGGTGGTTCCGGCTCTTCCCTCTCTACCTCCCACGGCTCATTAGGTAACTGAGTCTTATTGGTGCTGTGTCGGTTGCCCCACAGAATGCCCTGCTTCTCTGCTGCCACCTGGCAGCCTCAGCATCTCTATCCTGGACCCTCACCTATACTCTCTCGTATTCTGGCAGTGCAGCCCAAGTGATGTCTGAAAAACACAGACATGACCTGCACAGGGTTGGACCCAGGCTCCATCAAATAAGATTCAAGGCTTTCAGGCCAGGCCCCAGCCCACATTGTGGCTGGACCTCCTGGACAGCCCTCCATAGCTGACCTCCTGCAACTGCACACTGGGCCTGGCCCCACCACGCTTCCCATCTCTCTGTGTTTTGTGCACTACTCAAACCACCTGGGTCACCTTTTCCTGCCGTCTCCACCTACCAAGGCTTTCAGGCCCGGCTCAGAGGTCACCTCTTCCATGAAGCCCTCCCCAGGTCCTCATACTCCTCACCAACCAGTGCCTGTGTGCCTCTCTTAAAAACTCACATCTTTCTCACCCATATTCCAGTGACTCGGGAGCTGCCTTCTCTTCTGTATTAGACCCTGGGCTTCTCACGGGCAGAGAGCACATCTCACTCAGCACTCCATGCTCACAGCCTGGCTCACACCAGATACTTGAGTTGGGAAGGGGAGAGGAGGTTCAATCTCACCCACCCAAGGGGAAAAGTTCAGGTGAAGGAGTCATGCTGAAATGACTCGAGTGAAAATAAAAACCTAGGAGGTGAGCCACAGAGAGATACAGTGGTCCCCCAAGTTCATGCTTGTCCAGAAAGGAGGCAGCAGTGGAACGAAGCCCTGCCAACACCAGGTACCCTCTGTGGACCAGAGGCCTTGGGGACAAACTAAAGCCACGGGGCTGCTGATCCAGCCATTGTCACAAGGCTGTGAGTTTCTGACGTCTTTCTGCTAGAGGACCCTGTGGCTCTGCACACAGTGGCAGAGCGTGGAGTCACTTTCTGTGGCCATGAGGTGCCCTCCTTTGTACAGTAAATGTATGGCAATGATGGTCTGCAGATCACACCTTAATTGTCTCGTTCCCATGAGGTACTAACCTGGGCAGGCAGTGAGCATATAAGAGGACCTGGCCTGGGTTCTGCCCCACGCCTACCCAGCCATGCATCCCTAGGCAAGCTATCTGTGCCCTCATCTATAAAGTGGTCCTAATACACTAATGCTAGAGTCCTAATATACTAATGCTAATAGTGGTACCTTACCAAACTGCTATGAGGAATAAACTCCAGGAGGAAAAAGCATATGGTAAGCCATAAAGTGCTGGAAATACTTGTTTGCATTACTGTTGAAAGCACACTGTTGATCTTTCTGCTGAGTCAGACAGGAACCTGCCTGTGTGCTGGCTTAAGTGGCCCTCTGCCCCTGCAGCCTTGCTGGTGCAGTCCCCTCGGCAGAGAGCCTTCCTCTCCATGGGCTGCGTGCACTCATTGCCCAGCTGGTCCCACCACGGCCCCTGAAGCACACAGGATGAGCGGTGGTGGCTCTGAGGGGTGAGGGGACTTGCCCAAAGCCACAGGGTTTGTGACACTGGCCCCAGTGTCCCAAGCTTGTTGAGTCTGGGTGCTGATCTTGCCAAGGCAGGGGCCTGGCCCATTCCCCTGAGACTCCAACAAAGAAAACTCTCACCCTCTCCGACAAATTTTGCCAAGTCAAAATAAAGAGCATTAGACAGGAAACAAGCATGAGAAGAAATCAAAAAAATAAAAAAGGAAAAAAAAAAGAGCCCGTCACACTACAAATAAAGAGAAAAGGAAATTTCAGGTCCAACATCAAACAAGAGCAGGGTGGCTGGGCGCTCCTGGTGTCATGGGAGTCCAGCCTTTGGTGGCAGGATTCACCCCTCGTAGTGGGCCAGGCCATAGGTTCCCTGATTGACCTCTTCTCTGAACATAAAGAGCTGCAGGAGGACAGAGGCCGAGACCAGGCTGAGGCTCGAGTCCAGGCTGGTCTGCTCTAAGGCCCACTGGACCATGATGATTATTGGGAAGGAGCTGACTTCCGGCTGTCTTGGAGGCCCACTTTACAGCTTTGAGTCTAAGTTCCATCAAACACCCACTCCTCTCAAACACCGTGGTGACACAGAGGAGCCCTTTTACTCCTAGAAGCCATGAAGTAGGGAGACACACAAGAGAGGAAGGGAAGGCTGGGCCACACTCGGCCATGAGCCTTCCTGAAAGGGAGGGGTGGTGAGGTGGGGTGAGGGGGCCAGTGATAGGGGACAGGAGCTGGACAGACTCCGGGCAGAGTCTGTGTGACTGATGGGGAGTGGGGCCAGGAGGTCTGAATCCCTTCTCACTGGGGAGAGTGAGCACTGGGAAGAAGCAGGTTCCCGTCTGGTGGCATCTCTACCTGGGATGCACTGGAGGAATTTGGCAGGTCACTCCTCTTTGCTGCCATTTTGCAAGCAGGGATGTGAAGGATTGCCATGTGTCCTTCACAGGCTGCTCCAAGGAGGAGATGAGCTTTTACCTGGTCCTTGTATTGTACTTTTCAAAAGGCTTTGATAGCATCTGTCTCTGATATAAGGCTTTGACAAAGGATTCCAAAGCAAGGTACTGCCACCTTCAAGAAAGCCGTCCTGGTGAAGAGGAAAGGGGTAAGGATAGCACATAAGAGAGGAAAAATCTGAGGCCCACATTGTGGGCCTCAAGGAGAATGAGCCTGATGCAGGTGACACTCCTCCCCTCCCACTTCCTCACAGCCTGGCCAAGGTGCTGAGACGCAGGCGGGTCACAGGACTGATCCAGGTCAGGCGTGGCCCAGGTTTAAGAGAGCACCTGCTCATGGGACTCCGAATGTGAACTCCTGAGGTCACCAGGACCCATGAGGCATGCCTGCACATACCAGGAAAGGCAGGAGGAAGCACATGGCCAACAAAACAACTTGACTTTAATTCCAGGGACATAACGGTTTTGCTCACCTCTGTATTCCCAGTACTTACCACAGTTTTTGACCTACAGTTAATGCAGTACATGTCTGTTAAGTACATGGATGACTGGCCTGGGGCATACTGCCTGAGCATCTCCAGCCACTGGGTGAGACTAGAGCAGGTGACACAATCTTAGAGAAAACAGCAGAAGTCTAATGGCTCACAAGCTCCCAGAGCTGGAAACAGCAGCTGAGCCGAGCACTGGGCCTCATGATCTATCAGTGAGTGAGATACCACAGGCCACCAATGGCAGTGGGACTTAGAAAATCCAATGAGTTGGGGTAAGGAGAGAATGCAAATTTATTGAGTGTCTGTCACACTATGTACTAGATCATGTATCAGAGACTCAGACGCCACCTCGTTCAGCCTCACTCATCCTAGGAATCCTGCTGTGATCTCCACTTTACCCATAAGAAAGCTGGAGAGTTGGGGAACTGAAGTAGCATCTTTGTGGCCTCTGAACAGTCCACAATTAAACCAGGCTTCAACCCAAAAACAAAGGACTTTAAAGCCCTCCACAGAGTCACCAAGACTGCAGGGGGATAGGACAAATGGAGGAAGAAGGGTCAAGCCAGGGAGAGAGGCAGGGAGAGAAGGACCAGAGCAAGGAGAGGAGGAGCCCAGCCCTGGCATGCGTGCGAGAAGCTATGGCTTGGAGCCCCCTGGCAGAGCCCCTTCTTGGACAGGAATGTGGCACACTGCAGCCTCTCAGCACCCAACGGCCTTGCTGCCTCAGTGCCCATCCATGTGGTATCCCAGGAGATGGAGAGGTTCTCAGGGCTGTAGTGAGCCTTGGGAGCCACCAGGTCTGATTTTGAGTGTGAGGCTCTAGCTGGAGGTGGTGGGGGTGGTTCTCACTGGCAAAGTCTTCTCTCCAAAGAGTGAAATCTCTCTTGCCAGGACTGCCCCCAGTAGTCAGGACCACAAAGGCTGTCTCTCTGTGCTGGTCTGGCGGCCCTGGCACGCCCCCCTCCAGGCCTCCCTTGGCCCCCATCTTGTCTTCTAGTTCCTTTCTGCCCTGGCTGTGCTCTTCCGGGTGGTTCTGGTTTGTATGAATCCCCTTCAGAATGAACTTTGCTGGAGCTCTGCCAGTAAGTTAGGTGTGCAGGAGTCCCTCCCCTCTCTGGGCTTCCGTTTAGTATAAAGTGAGAAGGGTGGAACCGAGGATCATCACCTCCAAATTTCTACAACTCTAAAGGACAAAGAAGGAGGAAATATACTAAAATGTTAATGGTGGCTATCTCGGGACTGTGGGGTTATATTCCTCTTTTTGAATTTCCAAATCATGCACTACCTCTAAATAAACAAATGTCTAAGAGTCTTACGGAAGACAATCCCTGGTTTGTGATCCACCTGCTTCAAGGTCTGGCAGGCGTGGGGTAGGCAGGGAACAGTGTGGCTCCTGTCCAGCTAATGCATTTTTATTTATACAGCCAAAAGCAGGTAGACAAGGTGAGGTAGTGCTGACCCCTCCTCCTGAAAAAGGGCTTCCTCTTGCCCACCCCTGAACATTTATGAGACACTGGGACACCAGCTCCCAGCTTGTCTGGGATAGAAGGGATGGGCTCAGTTTCCAGTTAGTCTCTATGGGAAAGGCATCCCCTGGGGCTCCTGAAAAGATAGAACCTGAGATCCTAGCAGTAGAGACAAAGGATCCAGCACTTGCTCCGTGATGCTTGATGGAATTTCTGGCCAACAAATGGCAGCCACCTGGTCTGAGCTGGGCAGAGTCCCAAGTCCTTCCAAGGCCTCCTCCCTGCTCTACCAACTTTCTGGTTGGCTCCCTCCCCTCTTTCCAGAGGGTCCCCCCATTTTACCGTGAGATTGCGCCATCCCTGGCACACCTTTCCCTCTTATTGCAAGGCCCTGCTTTCCTCACAGGTGCCATTCCTATCACCGAGTGAGGAAGCAAGTGTCCAAGCAAGAATGGAGTCTGTGAACTGGGCTAAGCCCTGGTCTGGCCACTATTTTTACAGTCACCTGGCCAAGGCCATACAGGAATTGGTGGCAGAGCTGGGACCAAAGCCCAGGACAAATATCTCCCAGCCCAGGGCTCTGTCCACCCCAGAGGCTCAGCCCTGGTTAATAAACAAACAGCTCCACATTTGTCTTTGGAAAACAAAGGAAGCTAGTGTTTAACCCTACCCTCTAGGCTCCATGCAGGGATGACAAATACCTGCCTGCCACCCTCCCTATTCTAAGACGTGCTTACACAGCTTAGTTGCTTGCGTAAAGGAATCCTGTGTGAATTTTCTAGTCTTTTCTGCCAAGTCCTTACCACATGAATTTAGGCTCAAGCAGGCTGACATATCTTACTCAGATTAACAGAGCCAACTGACCCACAAAATCCTACAACAGACCCTCATACCTAAGCCCTGGCCTTGGGCTTAGCAGAAACAGCTCAGCTTCATGGTGACCAATAGGTAAAACTGTGTCTAGGAACTCAGGGTTTGAAAGACCTGTCGAGCTGGAAGGTCATTACTTACAGATGTGGGGATAACACTTCAGAGAGTGGGGAATGACCAGGGCCACACTGGGAAGCACCAAAAGCCCTTGCAGTCTTGCACCAAAAACAAGACGCCAGAGAGGAAAAGCGTTCGAATTCTGAAAAAAGACACCGGGGGCCTGGTGCTGCCCATGTACTGGTGAGCAGCACCCCGTGTAGAAGGGTCCTGAGCCCCAGGGAAAGGGCAGGGGCTTGCCTAAGCTCACATCCACAATGGGGAAAGCAGGGCTAGACCCAGTCTCCGGCTTCCAGGCCAGGACACCCCACCCCCACTCCTTGGGCCACTAGGCTGTGCTCCTTAGGCGGGTTATTTTCCTGTAGAATATTTTTTCTTTCTTCCTAATATTCTTATTTCAGGATGCAAAACTAACCTTAAAATGAATCTCAAAAAGAACAAATTGTAACAAAAATCTGACACGCCTTAATGGTTTATGGAGCATCACTGCATTGTTTTTTTGTGACTAATCTGCCCAATCATCCATGGCTGGGTCTTTAACCCTGTTTTATAGGTGGGAAACTGAGGCTTGGAGAAGCTGCCCAAGGTCACGCACCTCCAGTGAACGGTGCTGCTAGAACAGAAGCTCGGGTCTCCCAGTGCCCAGTCGCTGCTTCCACCCTGCCGCTTCCGCAAGGATGTCTTTGCAAACCCTGTAGTTGCTCAGTGACAAATACTCGCCCCAAGATCCAGCACTCCCACCCCCATCCCTGGAGCAGGTGGGAGTAAAAGGAGAGGCCCATGAGGAGCAGGGAGGAGAGAGAGGGGCTCCCATCACCTACAGCTCACTCTGCAAAGCACGGTGCAGTCCCAGTGGCAGAAGCAAAAGCAGTGGAAGGCCCACTCCCTGCTGACCATCACGGGCAGGGCTCTGCGGCACAGGCCGGGGGTACGTCTCGCACTGGGCCACTTACCTCTTCTCCTCCGTTGCCTGGCTGGCGCAGTGGGTAACTGATACGCCATCCAACCATCAAGTGGGCTTCCCCACCTCAATCTTTAATGAGGCTGCTCAGCTAACCTATCAGAACCCTCCTGCCCACCTGACTCCAGCAAGCTCCCAGGGCCCTGGCCCTGAAGGACTGTCCAGACCCCTTGCAGGGCTCAGCTCACAGGCCTTGGTGATACCAGGTGTCTGCTAGGAGATACCCCCTGGTGGCACTTCTCAACCCTGTGGGAAATGGGACGGAACAGGGTAGGTGTGGAGTCAGAAGGGAGCAAGTGAGCAGAGAATGCCTGAGGGGCATGATTAAATTTGGCACCACCTCGAACTTTGGTATGGGAAAACCAAGTTGGCACCCTCTCACAGAAGGCCCATTTGATTCCTGCCTTCACCTGACCCCCACCCCACCGTGTGAAATGCTGTTTCTCCTGCAAACAGTCTCTTAGATGCTTCCTCTCTGGCCTGTCCAGATCCAAGCTTCATGCTCTCACTTGGGGGCTTTCCAAGAGTCTCCAAATGACCTCTCTGCCTCCACTTATCCCGCTGAGTCTGTGCTTACAGAGTAAATTCTGGAAAGCACTGAATTGGTCTTCCAGGCCATTCCTTGGCCAGGAAACTACTGTGGTTCCCCACTGGTCCACACGGGAACCTTGGGATTGGTTTCACCCTTACTTTGGGATTGGAGGTCTCTTAGGCTCCAACCTGCCTGGCCTAGTGCCCTGACTGCTGCTCCCAGCCAATCCCACCAAACCTCTCTCCTCTCTGAATGTCCCAACTCCCTTAGCACCTTCCCTTAGGAATGTCTATCATTCCCTCTTTCCTTCCCTGGAATATAGTTCAAATATGCAAAATATGCATGGATTTTAAGAGCACATCATTAGACTTCAAAGGAATGCCCCCTCCACCCCTCAGACTTGCTGCCTTGGAGGGGTATCTGAAGCTTGGCACCTTGTTTCTTCCTTGATTTTCCCTTTCCCGGCCCAAATCCTTCCCCACACAATTAACAGACTGATCCCAGGGGGCCTTGTAACACTGGGCTGGCTACTCACTTTCTCTCACTGGAACTTAATTTTCCCACCCACGGGGCTAGAGAAGCAGCATGAGGAAGATGATGACAGCAGCACCCACCGATGACTGAGTGCTCACTCCCTGCCGGGCACCATTCTGAGCATGTAGGCTTGAAGTCACTTAAGAGTTAAATTTGAGTCCTAGCTCTCACTTGCTCTTTGACCTTCCTCGTAGTTCCGGGCAGGAGGCTAAGCCCTGGGATGTTATGCTCAAAGCCTGCCCTTCTAGACCTGGTCCTGCCTGTTTCTCAAGCCCCGCTTTCTCTTCTCCCACATGCATCCAAGATCGCAGCTCTAGGTTCACATGCCTCCGCGCCGCTGCATATTTTGCTTCCTCTTTTTTGGGCTCCTTTTATTTTTTGGGGGCGGGGGGGGAAAGAGTCTTACTCTGTCGCTCAGGCTGGAGTGCAGTGGCACAATCTCGGCTCACTGCAACTTCCGCCCCCCGGGTTCAAGCGATTCTCCTGCCTCAGTCTCTGGAGTAGCTAGGACTATAGGTGTACACTACCACACTGAGCTAATTTTTGTATTTTTAGTAGAGACAGGATTTCACCATGTTCGTCAGGCTGGTCTCAAACTCCTGACCTCCTGATCCGCCCACCTCGACCTCCCAAAGTGCTGGGATTATAGGCATGAGCCACGGCACCCGGCCTGGGCCACTCTTCTAACTGGTGAATGTCTGTTCATCCCCTTTAAGACTTAGATCACGCATGCCCACCCCCAGGGCTCTCCCAGTAGCCCTCCCCTTCACTGCAGCCTCCCAGAAGCCCTGGGCTTTTCTCCATCATAGCATAACATACACTGCATTGACAAGGCTCTCTCTCCACCCAGCTGTGAGCTCTGTGAACACAGGAACCATGTCTTATTCATCTTTGTGTGCTGGTGCATGGCCCAGAACAGATGCTCAGTAATTCACAGATGAGGACATAGCTGTGGATACAAACTTCTCCCTTGGAACTTACACTAGAGAGGAGAGACAGACAACAAATAAAGATACAACATGTAGGAAAAAAAACACAGCAGGGAAAGAGAATTTAAGGAATGTGTGTGGGTCATTCTTAAGACAGGCAAACTCTCTGGTTAGGAGATATAAGCAGAGGCCTGGATGAAATGACGGAAGGAGCCCTGAGGTTATTTGGAGAGAAAACATTCTGGGCACAGGGGCCTTGGGTGTTGGGGCCCTGAATTAGGAGCACAGTTGGCAGGTGTGGGGCATGACATAACTGGAATGAAGGACAGGTAGGGAGTAGGGAGGAAGTGAGTTCAGAAAGACAGCCAGGACTACCGCATGCTGGGCTGGGTAAGAATGTGGACTATATTCTGGGTTCAGCTTAAAATCCTAGAGAGTTCTGAGCAAGGACCAATGACCTGACTGAGAGCTGAAAAGCAGTCTGCTTGCTGTGTGGGGAATGGAGCAGAGTGGGCTAAGCGCAGGAGCAGGCTGGTCAGGTGGTGGCTGCTGTGAATGCCCCTGTTGCATGCACACCTGGATGAGGGAGGGCAGGGGGCAGGACCTCAAACACTCACAGCCTGTCTACTCTCAAACTAGAAACTGTATCTCAAGTTCAGCACTTGTCTTTCTGAGTCTCTAGGGTTATCTACCAAAATATTTAAGCTGGCTCTTATCCTACATGAGCTGAAGCCAGAAGGAGGCTACTTATAAAACTCATTCCTTAGGAAAGAAATGATACATGCTATGTGAGGAAAAAAGCACAGCTGCGAATGAATTCTTCCCTCACTTTCAAAGATGTGGGCATGTGGCTAGAAAGATGGACCACGTTAAATGTTTATAACAACCTCTGACCAAGCTGGGTTATGGTTTAGGAAGCTCGGGGGCTGCCAGGTGAGCAGGGCCTTTGGAGAAGCAGTCTGGTCCACTGGGCAGAGACTGGGACTGGAAATAGGAGATCTGGGCTCTGGGCCTTGGGCTCTGCATTCACCAGTGTGGCCTGGAGCACGTTTCTTAGCACTGTGAACCTTTATTTCTTCCTTCTTAAAATGGAGAAAGCAATTCCTGCTGTCACCCTACAGTCTCAGGGGGATGCTGTAAAGATCTAGGGAGCCAAGGCACAAGAGCATCCACGAAGGGTGTCTGTTCCTTTCCGTAAGGTGTATACGGCTTAGCTCTGGGGGGTGGCACACCAGAAAGAAGTGACTCTGGTTATGACTGCGGGGTGACGTCCCAGTGTCTAGGGATTAGGCGCTCCAGGAAAAATTTGCATTCTCATGGTGCTGTATGCTTAAAAATCACAGTCCCATCTATTTTATCATTTGAGACTCATGACAACTTTGTGAGGTGGTTGTTACACCCATTTTAAGGATGAGGAAACTGGCCAGGTGCAGTGGCTCATGCCTGTAATTCCAGCACTTTGGGAGGTCGAGGTGGCGGATCACCTGGCCAACATGGTGAAACCCCGTCTCTACTAAAATACAAAAATTAGCTGGGCCTGGTGGCATACCTGTAGTCCCAGCTACTTGGGAGGCTGAGGCAGGAATAGATCACTTGAACCTGGGAGGTGGAGGTTGCAGTGAGCCAAGATGGCACCACTGCAATCCAGCCAGGGTGACAAAGTGAGACTCCATCTCGATACAAACAAAAGCCACAAGACCAAAAAAAAAAACACCAACCAAATAGATAAATAATTTTTTTTTTTTTTTTAAAGGAAACTAAGGCTAAGGCTTAGAATGGTGAAATGGCTTACTCAAGGTTTCACAGCTGCTCATGTGACAGGGTGGAGCAGATGCCTGGAGCTAGGGTGTGGTACTGTCACCTGCCTCTGGAGTCTGTGCCACTTCTGTCAACCCCGTGCTGACCATGGCAGGCACAGCTCAGCAGGCCGCTTCCTGAGCACCAGCAGGAGGTGTCAGGCAGGTGCTGGTAAGGCGAGGCTGGAGAATGAACCACTGCCTATCTTGAACCCTGACTGAGCACATGGAGTCCGGGCTGCCACCTACAGAAGACTAAAACCCCAAAGGAATCTCACCATTAGTGTTAGGGAGATAATCCTGGGGCTGGTGGAAGGAAGAGACCTTTCCTCCCTGGGATGTAAACTGCAACAAGCCAGCGGCTCTTCTGAGGACAATGGCAGCAGAAGGATGCTCTGAAACTGGGGCCCCATGAAGGAGGCGCAGTACTGCCAATGTGCCAAGGGAGACCCCCTGGGTCAGCCAGAGCCTCTTCTCAGACCTTGATTTGAACTTCCAAACCACCAAGATCTGCTGGTGCTGCCATCCTCCTCATCAGATCCCCCCATCCACCCCCGGCCCTGCAGGGGCCCAGTTCAAGCCCCGCTTCCCTCAAAAAGTGTCCCCTGGCCATCTGGGCCCAGGCAGCCTGGCTTCCCACTGTCTCCCAATGTGAGGGCTGCTGGCACCACCACAGGAGTTGATATTGTTAGTTACCTTTTTTCCCCCCCGAGATAAAGTCTTGCTCTGTTGCACAGGCTGGAGCGCACTGGTATAATCACAGCTCACTGCAGCCTGAAACTCCAGGGCTCAAGTGATCCTCCTACCTCAGCCTCCTGAGTAGCCTGGACCACAGGCACATGCCACCACACTCAGCTAAATTTTAATTCTTGTGTAAAGACAAAGGTTTTGCTATGTTGACCAGGCAGGTCTTGAACTGTTATGCTTAAGTGATCTCCCAAACTCTTAAAGGGCTGGGATTACAGGCATAAGCCACTGTGCCCAGCTGACATTGTTAGTTACCTTTGCAAATAATTTTCTTAAAAAGAGTAACTTAAAACTGTTATAGTAATTTACATGTGACAAAGAACGTTTACAAACATCAACTCATGGTACCCTCACAACAACCCTGTGAGGTGGGTCTGATTCAGCCATTTCACAGATGGAGAAACTGAGTCTTAGAAAGGTCAGTGACATGCTCAAGGGCACGCTACTGGCACAGCTGGTACTGGAACCACATCGAGTTCACATCCAAAGGTTCTTCCACAGTACGCACACCTCAGGGCCACAGCAGTTGAAGGCCCTTCCATAACTGTGGCTGGAGAAGCGTGTTCCTCTGTTTAGGGTGGTGATAAGCAGGCCAAGGTGACGGGTGCGATTTCTGTGTGAGACAATTCCATTAACCATGTCCCTCAATCACAGATAGCACCCCTCACCTTGAGCCCAGTTTCACAGGCTGCCCGGCAAGAGGTCTTGGATCAGGAGCTCCGTCTCAAGTCTGTAGGGAAGGGCGCGATGGCACAAAATGTTGGGCTCTGCGAGGCACACAATATGATGCGGGCGCAAGCTGGGAGCTCACTTACTCACCAGACACCTCTGACGTGTCACTCTCTTCAGGGGCTCCCGAGACAGACACAGACACAGACACAGACACCTGCCCTCAAGGAGCTCACAGTCTAGACAAACAAACCCAGGGTCCAAACAAATGGGACAGCAGCAGTGTGTGCAGAGCAGGAAAAGGGTGCCTGAGGTCTCCTGGGCACCGGGAAGGCTTCATAAACAGCAGAGCAAAGCATGAACAGAAGGCGCCCAGGAGTATGGGAAGAACGCGCATGAGGGCAGAAGCCGGGCCTCTGCAGACACAGCCCAGGGAAGACAGACTAAAGAAGGACAAGGCAAGGTAGATGAGTTACAACCCCGTTACAACATTTCCGGGGACAGTGTCGGGAGAGACGGTCCAATGAGTCAGGTGGACCCAGGGCTTGGGCCAGTGCACAGCCTTTGCTGCTGGACACGGTCCCTCTGGACCTCGATGTTGAGCTGGGGCCTGGGCTGAGTCAGGAGACAGGGTTCCAGGCACAGCAGCCTCTGGGTCCTGGTGTGCTCCTGCAGCCAGGCATGGATCTGCTCAGAGCTTGTAAGGCAGACAATGTGCGGGGTTTTGGGGTCCAGAGACAAAGAAGCCACTTCCTGAATTTCCAACCTGACTGGATTCATGCTGTGGGAACAGCAGGACATGCCAAGTGGCAGCTGACTGTTAAGACAGAGGCTAAAATCAAGCCCTGTGGGAGTGCAGGGAGGGAGTGCAAAGTCACAGCAGGGTGGCTGGAAAAGGCTCCATCTGCAGAGCCACATTATGACAGGACAAGAGAGATTTTAGAAGTGTGGGGAAAAGTGAGAGGGGAAGAAGGGCCAGAGGCACAGGAGAGTCTGGGTAAGGGTGTAACTGATGGTGTGACTCAGGTAGCTGTTGGCATGGAGGTGTACAAAGGCCCTGCCTGATCCAACATCTGGAGCCCCCCAGTGAGAACAGGGGTGGGTCAGCAAACAGACCTGTCCGCCTTTCAGAAAGTGGATGCCAGAGGGCAGCTGGGAGCAGGCAGAAGGCAGGGGGCTCGCTGTCCTGTTCCCCTCAGGCCTGGCCATGCTGGGCCTGCTTTCTCTCGGATGGCACAAGGTGCTAATGGTCCTGGCAGCCAGGGAGATAAAGACAACCTAGTACTTCCTTCTCTTTAGGGGAGAAAGGTAGGTAGTCTCAAATGGAAAGAGGTTTGTGAGAAGCAAAATTCAGCACCACCTCTAAGAGCTATGAGGTTTAACAACCATCCACTCCCCTCCAACCAGGATATGCAGCTGGGCCCGACTCTTCCCAGGAAGGTCTGTCTGTGAGTCCCTTTCCTGGGCTCTTTCTCAACACTGTGCTGATGTTACAGCCACTGGGCCACTGGGCATCGATGAAGGACATGAGAGGTTGAAAAACTGGGAAAAATTTTTTTTTTCTTTTTTTTGAGACGGAGTTTCGCTCTTGTTACCCAGGTTGGAGTGCAATGGCGCGATCTTGGCTCACCGCAACCTCCACCTCCTGGGTTCATGCAATTCTCCTGCCTCAGCCTCCCAAGTAGCTGGGACTACAGGCGTGAGCCACCACACCCAGCTAATTTTTTTTTTGTATTTTTAGTAGAGACGGGGTTTCACCATGTTGACCAGTATGGTCTCGATCTCTTGTGATCCACCCGCCTCGGCCTCCCAAAGTGCTGGGATTATAGGCGTGAGCCACCGTGCCCGGCCGAAAAATTTTATTATCTAGCACCAGGAGCTTCATATTTTGAAATATAGCAATGATGTTATTACATGCAAACCAAGTGGGAAATGGATGTACATTATGCCCCAAGAGCCAAAGAGAACAAGCACTTCATCCTGTGTTTTAATTCACCCAGATTCCCACTAAGCTAAGGGGTTTTTCTTTTTCTTTTCTTCATAGTCCCACCGTATGAAATCGATGAACTACTCTGGTTGCATCAGGGTGAGGGCCCTGGTGTACCTTGGTGGACCCCTGGAACTCCTCAAAATAACCAGTTTGAGATCCACTACATTCAACCCCCAAACTGCAAATAAACTTGCCTTTGATCACACATGCTTCTGTCCCACCCACCAACCCAATTCAGCACCAGGAGCAGGTCTGACAAGACCTCATTAGTGAGAACCAAATGGGAAGAAACAGTCAAAATCTAGTTACTTAACCCACCCCTCACCAGCACTGCTTTCCATGTACCTCGGCCCTCTTCCTAAAGCCCCACTCTGGTCCTTGGCCCAGAGAAAGTGATCGTCTATCGGGGAATGCTAGTGGAGGAATGCTGGGTGTGGCCATGGCTCTGCCCCAACTTGTCCTGTGGCCTGCACACATCCTCCCTGTCCCTGGGTTTGGTTTTATAATCTGTAAATGCAAATCATGACACCTAAGGCTCCTTCCCTGGCTCCCACTCACTGGCCCCACCCGGCCTAGACTATCTGCCTTCTATACCAGCAGAGGCTTTGCGGAGGATTTTCTTGAAAATTCACTCCCACTGTGGAGCTGAGTGCCATGAGCTTGGGGCCCTGCTTCAAGTGCCACCAGGGCCCTGCTCTCCTGGCGTAATAGGAGACAATGACATGATGACTCTGGTAAGTTCTGAGAGGACCTACAGTGGTTTAATGGAAGACTGCTGGATGTGGGGACAAAAAGAGGGGCAGCATGGGGAGCGGCCCTGAAGGCCACATCCCAGGCACTGGGCATCTTCATGTCATGTGACCTGCCAAGGGCCTGTGGTGTCATTCTACCTGCTGACGGAGGAGGTGACTTGCTCAGGATCATACAGACCCACTGTAGCCCAGCTCTAGGACATGCACTCTTCCTGCTAGACCAAGCTGCTCTCACTACACTTCCTGGCACTGGAGGAAAAGAGGAGCGTGTTCTCATCCCGGCTTCTCTTCCTGACTGGGTCGTAACAGGAAGTGGTTTGGGCCAAGTACTCACTTCCTCCCTCTGGGGCTCAGTTTTCCTGGCTGTGAGATGAGACAGACACTGTGCTATTGACATGGCTCTGCTAAGCGACGACCAGGCAAGACACAGATGCAATGCTGGAAAGAACCAGCCCGAGTTTTACAGAACTTTGAGGCTAGTCATTCTCAACCCTCTCAGGCCCAATGTTTCCTTTTTTATTATAACATTTTGTAATGATCCTTGCATTATCCTGAAGTGAAATTCATAGATTACATAATCTACCTACAAAAATTAGAAAAAGATCAGTATAATGCCTTAAGTGTACTGGAAAGGAGAGAGCAAACACAAGTAGTCTATAATAAAATGTGGATTACAACACATAAAGGGCCAGACCCAGCTGCATTAGGAGACAGAAATGATCCATGCCTGCACCCACGCTCAGATCCACCAGGAGCATGCTCAGATCCACCAGGAGTGTTACTGCTGCAAACGGCTGTGACGAAGGGGAGGTCCAGGGACAGTGCTGGAAACAGGACTTTCCAAAACCGAAAAAAACTCTTGGTAAAGTTACAAACAAAATTAAGTATGATTTTCTTTTGACATATGTAGTGGTTGAATTCCTAAAAAATTCAGCACATATTAAACCTGGTTTAAAAAATAAGTGCTTTTTCTTAAAACAGAACAAGTTCTGGCTCAGATAATAAATGAGTTTTTTGACTGCACGTTTTTGGTGGGACATGCAAAACAAGACTTCACTGCACGGGACAATCCTGCACGTTGCAATGTGTCTAGCGTACCTGGCCCTGCTGTCCCCTAAATCACCATCACCTCTCCGTTTCCACTTTGGCCCTGTTGAGAGCTTCTTGTCTAGTTTTATGCCGCCATTTCAGAGTCTAAAACATCAACACCTACAGAGAAGACAAAACATCACTGAAGCCACATTCGAGGTAATGGCTGAGTCGGGGCAAGAGCCTCTGCCCGACTTCCAGGACAGGTTCTCCTTGTGACTCAAGAGAGCTCGCGGAGAGTCCAACTTTCTGCAGAGTTTCAGACACTGTGGCAAGGGAGGCATTTTCCTTATTCAGTTGGGATGTGGCCAAGCGGCTGCTGCTGCTACAACCACTACTACTTACTGCTAGTCACCATCACAGCCTATCCTGCCTGTGCTAGGCTGTCTGTCTCGGAATACTTCTACACCTATCATCCCCTTGGACTCTCAGGCTGTGAGACAGAAATGCCAGGGATAACCACCACATTTCACAGACGAAGAACCAAGGTCCAGGAAAGGGAAGTGAGTTGCCCATGTCACATGCAAAGAAACAGTACAGCCAGATCTAGCACCCAGGTCTCTTGGTTTCCCTCAACACCATGACCTCTTACCAAGTGGATGGCGGCTTACCCAGCACCCTGAAGAAAGGGCCTCTTGCCTGGTAAAAGACTGTGGTGGACATTCAGTACTCTGTGTTCCAAATTAGGACACTGAGGCTCGCAAAGGTTCCTAGACCTGATGAGGTCACATGGTCAGTGGATGGTGGGGCTAGGATGAGTGCCAGGCCCCTGAGCCTCAGTCTGGAAGGCTAGAACTGGGGTCCCTGTTCTTAGAAGGCTGCTGAAGTTCAAAAGGTGAAATGGCATTGTGCATATATCGCACATATCCTGAGTCCCCGCTGTGTGTCTTCTGCGCTTGTTCTAGAAAGACAGGGATGACTGAGACAACACAGGTCCTGCTCCCAATAGGACTAGCATGCTAGTAGGGATGCTGGTACCAAAGAGATGCCCTGAATAAAACATGCTAAGTACCAGAAAGAGTAAACATGCAGGGCCAAGAGCACTGGCGGCAGCTGCCCAACAGGAGGCAGTGGGTGGAGCCTCAAGGGTGTGGCCCTGGATGCTGGCATGACCGGTGCAAGGTCTGAGCTCCGGAGCCCAGCGACTCTACAAAGCCCTCTGTGAGGCCAGCTCCCACCCGTTCCTCTCCTTCAGCTACAGCAGTAGCTCCAAAGGTCAGAAAAAAAAAAAAGGTCAAGGAAAAAGAAACTGGATTATACATCCCTAAAACCCTTCCTATCTTTAAATTCATTTAAGACTGCAGCTCTGAGAGAGGATTATTTATCTACACATTTATCTCACAGTGGAGCTGCCATGTTTCTTTCTCATGTTCCTGTAGTGATTCATCCAGGGAAACTCTTTTTCAAATAGGCACTCAGACTCTTGATAGCTCCAAATAAAGATTATTATTAGGACTGTTAATTGTTATTACTATTTTTAGTGCCTAACTACCTCACCCCCATCATAATGGGAGCTTTGCAAGGTTTGTAAAAACCTTGCAAAGTTCTCTGAGAACTTTCTGAGGAGCAGGGAAAGTCTCTGCCCTGGGGCCCTCACAGTAGTGTGGAGCTCCTCATTCCTTAGAGTTTTCTCAAATAAACCAAGTGACCACCTTCACCAATTAGAAGGCATGACTCATAAAATAACTTATGCTTTGAGACAGTATTATCCACATGAATAACCAATTAATCCAATGTGAGGAAAGGAGCAGCCAAAGTCAGATATCTGATCAACGATGAAAAGTAATGACTTTCGGCTTTCAGGGTCAGATATTACAACAAAGAAAAAGAAAAGTGATAGCTGAAGGTCTGCCTGAGAGTAGAAAGATTTAAACAACCACCGTCATAATAGAAGGACTCAAAAGTCAAGTCCCCTGGGGCTGCTGAATGCAGAGGCAGACTGCACTTGTCCCCGGCCCAGTGCCACCTGAAAAGGTCACAGTGGGTTACAGCAACTATTTACCAAATACTTGCTGTGTGTTAGGAACTGTCCTGAGCACTCTAAAGGGATGATCACAGTTAATCCTCAGAACAACCAATGGCAGGTACAGGTCAGGTAACTGGGGCACAGGGAGATCAAGGAACTTGCTCAGGGTAAGTACAAACGCGTGCATGCGCGCACACACACACACGCACACAAATATGTATACACTCACGCTCACGTGCGCCCTCCTGTAGCACATGCATGCATATACCCACAGTGCACGGGGCTCTGGGCACAGGGATGTGAGAAACATAGAGATGGGTGGCATGAGCCTTCTGTCCTCAGGAGCTTGTATCTATACATTCAACACTCAACATGGGGAGCATGGGGAGCACAGAGAAGGGGCACCTCACCCTGACCTGGGGTGGGAATGAGGGGAGCCACAGAAGTCTTCCCAGAGAAACGGACATCGGTAGAGAAGAAAGATCAGTACACGAACAGGCAAAATGAAGAGGAAATGGATAAAGAATGTCCGGGGGGCCAAGCTGGGAGGTAGAAGTTGAGGGAAGAGGAAAGTTTTGCAGGGAGAGCATTAGGCTGGATCCAGAGGGCTGGGGAGGATGTTGATAAGCAGAGATGGTAAGAAAACATTCCAGGGAGGGAACAATATTTGAAAAGTTTGGGATCCAATCCCTACAGAATGCTGCCTTTTCTAGATTTGGCCTTGGCTGTGTGCCTTTCTACTGTCTGCATATTTTTAGAAAAGAAAAACACAAGCTCATCTGAAAGCTCCCTGTGTGCTCCTGTCACTTTTAGTATCCTTTTCCTTTTAAAAAAAAAAAAAAATCTCTGGCACAATGTAAAATGACAACCTCTCAAGCCCCAGAGCCATGGAATCCTGCCTCTGGTTTCTGGTTTTTTTTTTTTTTTTTTTTTTTTTTTTTAAGTTTTGAAGACGGAGTCTCACTTTGTCACCAGCCTGGAGTGCAGCGGCACAATCTTGGCTCACTGCAAACTCCACCTCCTGGATTCAAGTGATTCTCCTGTCTCAGCCTCCCGAATAGCTGGGACTACAGATGTGCGCCACTACACCCAGCTAATTTTTCTATTTTTTAAAATTTTAGTAGAGACAGGGTTTCACCATGTTGGCCAGGATGGTCTCGAACTCTTGACCTTGTAATCTACCTGTCTTGGCCTCCCAAAGTGCTGGGATTATAGGCGTGAGCCACCATGCCCAGCCTTTCTGTAGGAAGGTGCCAGGATCAGCAGGCAGCAGAGAAATACTCTGGTCAGAACTGCCCTTTAAGGAGAGAAGACGAATGGGTGGGTGGGCGCCGGCATGGGAGAAAGAAAATGCCAGCCTTCCTTCTGGTGCTTCTGGAGGATTATAGGTCTCTTAGCTGCTAGCTCTCCCTTCCCCACCATTACACCAGATGGCGTCTCTTTCAGAAGCCAGACCAGTAAGAGCCAAGGAATCTCTCTGTGACCTGCAAACACGACTCTAGGTGCCAAACAAGAAGTTTCTCCAGCAGAAGGAAAGGTCCAAGGAATGACAAGCATGAATAATAGCAAGTCCTAAAATGTAGACAATGTAGACATTATTAGATAGCCAAGGAGGTGTACTTAGCCTCTCTCATGAGCCTGGAACATACCACATGACATTAAGTGAAAGGAAATACAGGGTTGCTTTGTTGCACACGCCTAGAGAGTGGGGAATTATGCAGATATAACAAAAGGTGCAAGGAGGCTGTGTTCCTCCATGCTGTACTGCACTTGTCAAAGGTACTGCTAAAAATAACAGACAAGATTAAACTGCCTACTAATGTCTGAAAAATGTTAACCCTTGCCAGTAAAGAAAAATATAAATCAGACCAGGCAAAGTGGCTCACACCTATAATCCTAGCACTTTAGGAGGCTGAGGTGGGTGAATCACTTGAGGTAAGTAGTTCAAAACCAGCCTGGCCAACATGGTGAAACGTTGTCTCTACTAAAAATACAAAAATTAGCCAGGTGTGGTGGTGAGTGCCTGTAGTCCCAGCTACTCAGGAGGCTGAGGCAAGGGAATCACTCAAACCCGGGAGGCGGAGGTTGCAGTAAGCTGAGATCATGCCACTGCACTTCAGCCTGGGCGACAGAGCAAGATTCCATCCACTCCCACAAAAAGAAAGCAAATCAAAATGTTTTCCCTTCTCTTGTGTTTACAAAGATTAAAGAGAGTACTAAAGCCTAATGCTTGTGAAGTCTGACAGGTGGGAAACTGTTGCGTGCTGGACAGCAGACAAACTGGGTTGTTCATACTAGAAGGCATCTGGCGAGACTTCCCAAAACTTTATTAAAAAAAATTTTCTATTATTGATTAATTGATTGATTGAGATGGAGTTTTGCTCCCTAGGCTAGAATGCAATGGTGCAATCTTGGCTTACTGCAACCTCTGTTTCTAGATTCAAGTGATTCTCCTGCCTCAGCCTCCCAAATAGCTGGGATTACAGGCATGCGCCACCATGCCTGGCTAATTTTGTATTTTTAGTAGAGATGCGGTTTCTCCATGTTGGTCAGGCTGGTCTTGAACTCCTGACCTCAGGTGAGCTGCCTGCCTCAGCCTCCCAAAGTGCTGGGATTACTGGTGTGAGCCACCATGCTTGGCCTAATTTTGTCTTTTTAGTAGAGATGGGGTTTTACCATGTTGGCCAGGCTGGTCTCGAACTCCTCACCTCAGGTGATCTACCCACCTTAGCCTCCCAAAGTGCTGGGATTATAGGCATGAGCCACCGCCCCCCACCCCAAAACTTGAAAAGCATATATTGTTTGACACAGAAACATGCTCAAGGAAAATAACTGGACAAGCATGCAAATATGGACACATGAGGTAAAGTACACATACACATAAATATACAAGAATGCCCTCCACGACATGAGTGTAATTGTGGAAAACGGGAACAACCAACGTGTTTATAAAAGTAGATGGTGCTTACATTATGGCGCATCTTTACACGGTCCTCAGTGGAGTACCTTAACCACATAAATGTTGGAAGATTCATATTTCCTTTTTTTTTTTTTTTCCAGACAGTCTTGCTCTGTCACACAGGCTGGAACGCAGTGGTGCAATCTTGGCTTACTGCAACCTCTGCCTCCCAGGCTCAAACAATCCTCTCGCCTCAGCCCTCCGGGCTCAAACAATCCTCTCACCTCAGCCCCCTGGGTTCAAACAATCCTCTCACCTCAGCCTCCCGGGCTCAAACAATCCTCTCACCTCAGCCCTCCAGGTTCAAACAATCCTCTTGCCTCAGCCCCCCGGGTTCAAACAATCCTCTTGCCTCAGCCCCCCGGGTTCAAACAATCCTCTCGCCTCTGCCTCCCGGGCTCAAGCAATCCTCTCGCCTCAGCCTCCCAAGTAGTTGAGACTACAGACACATATATGCCACCAAGCCCAGCTAACCATATACACTGTATGATTTCATTTACATGACGCTTAAAAACAAAAGTGGACTTCGTAGCTATTCTTAAGTGCAGGGACTGCAAGGAGGGGCCTTTTGGTGCTCACTACATTTTCTTTCTTGGTCTGGCACTGGGAACTGTGGACACATGTATATACCAACTCATCAAGCTGCAGCTGCTGATCTGCCCATGGCATTGTCAGTAGGCTTGGACCTCAGCTGAAGCAAAAGCTTATTCCTCAGTGGGCTGTAGGACCTCCTGTCCATGCAAAGGAGGCCACTACTGGCTGAACCAGAACGGGCAACTAACTGCTCCTCTTCCTGAAAGCTTCAAACGGGCTACTCTCACATTTTACACAAACATCCAAACTAGCTGGTGACTCCCACCCTCGCCACAAGACACTCATTCAAGCCCAGGAGATGCAGGAAGTTGGGTTCTGGATCTGACTTACTGGCTGACACTGAGAAATTATTTCCTCATACTGGGGAATGGCTTTCTTATCTGAAAATAAGGGCAGGATTAACTGATTTACTTGTGATTCTCTGGTGAATTTAATAAAATAACTAATAGTTTTTATTTAATTTAAGCACTTGCCCTGAAAGTGCTTTTTTTTTCTTTGCCCCTCAAGGTATCTGTATGTACAAATAAAATAAAGCTTAACTCACACATCTTGGAGGCAGGCGACGTAAGTTCAGGTGTGGAAACATTAAACTCAGCTCACAACTCTTGGGTGGAAACAGACAGTAAACATTTGCTGGGCGCTTACGATCCCTCAGGCCCTATGTTCATTACTCAACACTGCCATGGTTAAGACTCATGCTATCCAAATACTAAGCAGAAAGTTCACAAACTTTAGAGCATTGTCAAGATAGGGAAAACTGTAAGTACCTGCTCTATGCATGCCCCGTGGGAAACATGTTCAAAACATCAAAACATGTTCTTTATTCCCACTCTGTGTGTGTCTGTGTGTGTGTGTGTGTGTGTGTGTGTGTGTGTGTAAGAGACAGGATCTCACTATGTTGCCCAGGCTGGACTTGAACTCTTGGACTCAAGTGATCCTCCCACCTCAGCCTCATGAACTGTAGGCATGCACCACCATGCTCAGATCTCCTAGTGCTTAAACTGGTCCTAAAGCGCCAATATATCAGGCCCAGTACACACATTTTTATTTATTTATTTATCTATTTATTTATTTATTTTGTAGAGACAGCATCTTGCTATGTTGCCCATGCTGGTCTTGAACTCCTCAAGTGATACTTCTGCCTTGGTTTCTCAAAGTATTAGGATTATAGGCTTGAGCACTGTGTCAGGCCCCAGTAGACATTTAAATGCCACAGCCCTCCTGGTTCTGAGTATTGTCTCTTCATTTCCCTCCTCAATTCTGGTAGCAGCAATAATGATGATTGTAATAATACTCACAAATACTAATACAGAGTGGCTACCAGGCCAGGCAACCTGAGAAACATTTTATATTCAAGTTCATTTAAATGTAGAAAAAATCCTATATTCCTCATTTTATAGGTAAGGAAATTGAGGCACAGAAGAATTGAGTAACTTGCTCAAGAGTTCCTCTGCTAGCATGGGTCAGAACCAGGACTCAAACCAACCCGTGTGACTCCACACCTGGTTGTTAACAACCAAGCTCTCCCAAGGCAGGCTCTCCAGCCAACCGCAGGACCATAACCCAGGCAATCTAGACACCCGGCCTGGGAAAGCCTTGTTTCTCCCTCTAAAGATACCATTGCAAATATCCAATAAAAGTCATATGTAATTTTGCTTCTTTAACAGCGCTGCTGAGAAACTTTTTGCTAGCCCCTCTCCCACTGTCTACCCTAAGTATCAAGCCCACCCAAAGTCTTCCAGGTATTTGGGGCCTTTCACTATGCAAGCCCCATTGCCTTTCCAATTTCATTTTCAATCTCCTTCCTATCTGCACTCCAGGCCCCAGAAACGCCACATCACCCTCTTCCTAGCACATGTGGATCACTCTGGCCCTTCTGCCTTTGCTGCTCTTCCTGCCTGTGATGCCTATTCCTGCCTCTGCCTATGAACTGCTCACCCTTTAGAACTCTGGCTCAGATGTCACCACTGCTGTAAAGTCTCCCTTGGCGGCTCTGAAAGGCAGTTACTTATGTCCTATTCTGTGGTCCCTAAGTATCTTGCATGTACCTTTATTAAAACATTTATTGCAATACATTCTGGTTTGTTGTTTATGAACCTGTCTACTTTGAAAAACTAAGTGCCTTGAGGGGAAGGCTGCTGTTCACTTCTTTTGTTTTTTTTTTTTTTTGAGACGGAGTTTCGCTCTTGTTACCCAGGCTGGAGTGCAATGGCGCGATCTCGGCTCACCGCAACCTCCGCCTCCCGGGTTCAGGCAATTCTCCTGCCTCAGCCTCCTGAGTAGCTGGGATTACAGGCACGCGCCACCATGCCCAGCTAATTTTTTGTAGTTTTAGTAGAGACGGGGTTTCACCATGTTGACCAGGATGGTCTCGATCTCCTGACCTTGTGATCCACCCGCCTCGGCCTCCCAAAGTGCTGGGATTACAGGCTTGAGCCACCGCGCCCGGCCTGTTCACTTCTTATCTATTTTGCCTAGACAGTTTCTTGCCCTCAGTAAGTACTTAATGAACTTTTGTTAAACATATAATGAATAATTAGATTCAAAAATAAATTCTTGATTGTTTTATCCTGTCTTTCCCAAATGTTTGTTCTAGAATATGAAAACACGATGGCAAGTTTAAAACAGATCTGGATGTGTGGCTTTAGGGACACATCTGTACAAATCTATAGCTCACAAATGGCAAAGAGATACAAACTCCATTATTTCCTCCTCTGAACTGTTAATATCTCTAAATCTAGAGGCAGGCAGCAGGCTTCTCTGAGAACACATGCGACGTCAGCTCAATCCAGTGACACTGCTAGGACACCCAGAGAACCAGAGCTGAGGGAGGGAAGAGGTAGAACAAGAGAGAGTCTCGGCATCAGGCCAAAACAAAGCCCTACTTACCTCCTTCTTGGGAATTCATGATGTTCAGGGCAAACAGCATTGCATTGGAGAATGTGGTCGCCTCTTCTTTACTTGCAAAGTTTAAGCCGTAGACTTGGCGGGCATCTCGCCACTGGTGGAAGGTTGGCGTGGCCTGATTGTACTTCAGCCCTTTCACGATTGAATAATTGATCACAACCTGGAGGAGAAAGGAGAGAGAAATACGTGTAAATAAATAAAATGTAAGTGAGCTGGAGGGCGCTGTGATGGGTCAAGTATACTATATCCTTGAGAGGACAGGGAGATGGGGATGGGGTTTGAAGAAGGGAAAATCAGTATCAAGCAGATTTTCAGACCATAATCTACAGAACAGTGAGGGTTTGCAAAACCTGTTCTTTCCTTTAACTAATAATGCTATGTAGTTCCAACCTCCAGATGAACAGCTGAGCTGGGAGTCAGGTCCCCTGGGTTCTGGCCTGGCCCTGCCTCTTAGCCACTCCACTTAAGGCAGTCATGGTACTTCGCTGGGGCTCAGTTTCTCCAATTATGAGATGGGGATAATAATTCTGGCTTTATAAATATAATGGGGTTACTGTGAAGATCACATTGTGATATGTATCTTACCTATATCTTATTTATAGCTTGCCTTTAGATATAAAGCTCCTAAGGACAAGTCTTCTATAATTCATATTTATGCCTCCTATAGCCCTCTGCACAGTGTCTAGTACTTCAAATGCATTAATAAGCCATTTTTTTGTCCAACGGATAACCTGGAAAGTTGACGTGTCACACATCTATACAGCATTATCCATATCTTTATTATTAATCAATAAAAAGCATCAACTGGCTGCCAGGAGCAATGCCAGGCCCAGCAGGGAAGGATACAGAGATGACAGAATCCAGACATTCAACTGCTTACAAGCTGCCAGGGATTCAACACCAGGTCTGCCTGACTTCTAAAATTCTGCTCTTTCAGACATTTAAAAGAGGATTATTTTGGCCTGGCATGGCAGCTCACACCTGTAATCCCAGCACCTTGCGGGGTCGAGGCGGGAGGATCACCTGAGGTTGAGAGTTTGAGACCAGCCTGATCAACATGTAGAAATCCCGTCTCTACTAAAACTACAAAATTAGCCGGGTGAGGTGGTGCATGCCTGTAATCCCAGCTACTTGGGAGACTGTGGCAGGAGAATTGCTTGAACCCAGGAGGTGGAGGTTGCGGTGAGCCAAGATCGTGCCATTGCACTCTAGCCTGGGCAACAAGAGCAAAGCTCTGTCTCAAAAAAAAAAAAAAAAACAACGAAAAAAAGGGATTATTTCAAAGTACTCTAAGACCATATTCATAAGTGGTGCCCTGGAGGAAAAGATGCTGGGGCTGGAGCCCTCATTCTGCTTCCCATCCCTTCTAGCTCGAAGCCACATGATCTAACATCACAACACTTATGAATTATCAGTTTTCTTGCCTGTCAAATGGAGAAGAATGTGATACAACTATGGCATGGCACCCTCATTGTGTGTTGTGAGGATTAAATTATATATGAGAAAGTAACTGACACAGCTCCTGGCACAAGGTAGGCTGTCAATGGCTGAATGGAGAAGTATGAAGACCACTACAAATGGAAGTATGCAAGCAGCGTCTGGATGGGGCCAGAGGGCCAGTTGTTAGAGATGCCATGGAAAGGATTTTGCTTTAGAAGTACAAGATGATTTCTCAGATCTCGTCTGGTTTTGAGGCTGCAGGACTGACTGTGATCTGAGGTTGGGACTAACTCTCTCTATGTTGATTTATCACTTTCCTCTACTGTTCCACACTGCTGTGCTTGCTGGATAAGGTAAAACCAGAGGACAACAAACACGGGTGCCATCCAGAAAAGCAGTTTTCCAAGTCTTAGGTGAAGGCGGGCTTGGGTCTTCCTAAGACAGGCAGAGGCAGGGAAAGGGGAGACATACACATATAGTACACTAAATTAGCTGAAGAAACATAATTGAGGCTGGGCACCATGGCTCATGCCTATAATCCCAGCACTTTGGGAGGCCGAGGCGGGAGGATCACCTGAGGTCAGAAGTTTAAGACTAGCCTGGCCAACACGGCGAGACCCTGTCTCTGCTAAAAACACAAAAATTAGCCGGGAATGGTGGTGGATGCCTGTAGTCCCAGCTACTCGGGAGGCTGAGGCATGAGAATTACTTGACCCCAGGAGGAGGAGGTTGCAGTGAGTCCAGATTACACCACTGCACTCCAGCCTGAGTAACAGAGCCAGACTCTGTCTCAAAAAAAAGAAACGTAATGGTTTCACAACCTAATTGTTACATATTGACAGGCACGTATTTTGGCCAAAATCTATACACAAGTTCCTGGGTGGTTCTCTATTTTTTTGCTCTTTGTGCTTGGGGTACATATTCATGTGCACATACAGCTAAACCAAAAGAACTGGCCTGGGGATGACTAGGTTTAGTTATACATCATCAGAAAAAGCACTAATAAGAACTGGCGAAATGGACCATTGTTAAAACAGCTCTTAAGATTAGAGGACACATTTATAGTGGAACAGTGACCAGAATGAGAGAAGAGAAAAAGCTGCTTCATTCTGCCCTGTTAAGTCCCTATCAGAAGTTGTGTTCAAGTTTTTTTGTTTTCATTTTTGGTGTTACATTTCTAGCAGACATTAATGAACTGAAGCAAGCCAGAGGAAAATGCTTTAAATTGATGAAGGTCTCAAAACCACCTTCTATCAGGAATGGTTAAGAGATACTGAAGCAAAATAAAAGATGCTTTAGTATCTCAGGACTACTGTCTCCAGATACTTGAGGGGATGTTCTGGGGAAATGAAATTTAGAACCCTTGGCCAGGCGCGGTGGCTCAGCCTGTAATCCCAGCACTTTGTGAGGCCGAGGCCGGCGGGTCACAAGGTCAGGAGATCGAGACCATCCTAGCCAACATGGTGAAATCCCGTCTCTACTAAAAATACAAAAATTAGCTGGGCATGGTGGTGTGTGCCTGTAATCCTAGCTACTGGGGAGGCTGAGACAGGAGAATCACTTGAACCAGGGAGTTGGAGGTTGCAGTGAGCTGAGAATGCACTACTGCACTCCAGCCTAGATGACAGAGTGAGACTCCATCTCAAAAAAAAAAAAAAAAAAAAAAAAAAAAGAAATTTAGAACCCTATGATTTGATTTTTAATTAAAAAAAATATTTAGTATGGTTTTTAAATATAGAGTCTTGCTCCAGGCTGGAGTGCATTGGTGTGATCTCGGCTCACTGCAGCCTCCGCCTCCTGGGTTCAACTGATATTCCTGTCTCAGCCTCCTGAGTAACTGAGACCACAGGTGCATGCCTCCATGCCCCAGCTAATTTTTTTTCTTTGTTTGTTTGTTTGCTTTTACTAGAGTCAGGATTTCACCACGTTGGCCAGGCTGGTCTCGAACTCCTGACTTCAAGTGATCCTCCTGTCTTGGCCTCCCAAAGTGCTGGGATTACAGGCATGAGTCACCAGGCCTGGCCTGGGACCCTATGATTCGAGATCTCTGGTTGGCTGCATTCTTGAGAGAGAAACTTAAGGTGAGCGAGAATTTTTTTTTCTAAACCTCAAAGTAGCTCTTGGGGGGAAATGAGAATTGAGGGGCAGCTGATACCTAATCCAGAATACAAAGAGTATGGCCAGCAGACAATCACTGAAGGGGCTCAACAGGACCTTAGGGACTATCTAACTCAATTTGCTCTTTTTATAGTCAGGAAATGAGATCCAGGGAGAATGAGTGACTTGTCCAAAGTTACACAGTAAGCTAACAGGAGAATTGGATTTAGAAGCTGAGGCCTTTGTGATTTTTTTTTTTTTTGCCAGTATGGTAGTCCCCCCTTATCCATGCAGGACTGGTTCCAAGACCCCCAGTGACTGCCTGAAATGTGGTTAGTAAAGAACCCTATATAGACTATGTTTTTTCTTATATATACATACATACATACATACCTATGATAAAGTTTAACTCATAAATTAGCCATAGTCAGAGATTAACAACAATAACTAATAATAAAATAGAACAATTATAATATTTGGAATGGCATGCAATTTAAAATTTATGACTTATTTATTTCTGGAATTTCTCATTTACTATTTTTGGCCTGCAGTGGATCTTGGGTATGTGAAACCTCAGAAAGTGAAGCCACAGCTAAGCGGGGTACTGCTGTATAATGAGCTGCAATCCTTCTTCCTATTCCCTCTCTGGTCCTAGCACTAACCTTCAAAGAGCCTCATAAATCACTTCCAACTGCAGGAAGTTTTAGCATACTGGACTGGGCGAGTGCAATGAAGCCCTTCTAGACAAATCCCTGTTCTATAAGTTCTCTGGGCTCTGCCACACATGGCTGGTCGCCGACTTAGGGCTCCTGGGCCTGCCAGTTCTGCTCTGTCCACAACAACGGTACAAAGGCTGCTCACCAAGTGCTGCCGTTTGGTGTCTACTCACAGCGCAACGGTCTATGACTGCTCTGAAGACAATCATACATGAGCAGAGGATTTTACGTCAGAGGGCTCTGCATTAAAACCCTGGCTTTATTACTTTTCAGTTGTATAACCTTAGACAAGTTGCTCATATCAGTTTCCTCACATGTAAGATGAAGAAAATATTATAAATAATACTGCACTGAATATTCTTGTGAAGAGGTATTTCTACAGAATATATCCCTGTAAGCTGAATGACTAGACATGACCATTTAAAAATTTGTATTTATCATTTGAAAACTGACTTCTAAAATAGGGGAGTCCAATGCAATGTGTTTGAATGTATGTGCAGTGACACAAGGCCAATGTCACTTGACCATCTGCTGAGAGGTGTCCAGTGTTTATTAACTGCCAGACAGGCCTGACCAGCCAACAGCTAAAACCTCAGTACCTAATGGTTCCACCTCTGTGTTTACTCTGCTTAGAGTGAGTCAGAGGATCCACCTGAACACGTGCATTTTTGCAAGTCCACTTTTGGTTGGGGCTGTTTCATTTAGTACCCCTCACCCAAAACTCCCCTGTAGAGATAATCATGTTTCTTATTTCTAGCATCATTGGCAAAATGCATCTGTTCTTCAGCTACATAGAAATGGATTCCTGTGGTACATGGTATGTACTCTTTTGTTTCTGGTTTCCTTCCCTCAACACGATGTTTATGAGATTTGCCATGTTATTGCATATATCCATATTTCATTCATTTTTTTTTTTTTAGATGGAGTTTTGCACCTGTCACCCAGGCTGGAGTGCAATGGCACAATCTCAGCTCACTGTAACCTCTGCCTCCTGGGTTCACGCAATTCTCCTACCTCAGCCTCCCAGCTGTGCACCACCACGCCAGGCTAATTTTTGTATTTTTAGTATTGATGGGGTTTCACCATGTTGGCCAGGCTGGTCTTGAACCCCTGATCTCAGGTGATCTGCCCACCTCAGTCTTCCAAAGTGCTGAGGCGCCACATCTGGCTGAATTCTTATTGACTGCTACATAGTATATTCCATTTTTTAACCACAAATAACTTCTCCATTTTCCTGTGGATGAACATGGGTAGTTTCGTGTTCTTGGCTGTTATGAACACAACTGTTATGAACATTTTTGTACATGTCTTTTAGTGAACATAGGCACTTGTAAGGATATAAGAAAAAGTAAAGTGTTTTTCTTATTCTTTTTTTTGAGACCCCCCAAAATGAGATGGGGTCTCATTCTGTCACCCACGCTGGAGTGGAGTGGCAATGATCATGGCTCACTGCAGCCTCAAACTCCTGGGCTCAAGGGATCCTCCTGCTTCAGCCTCCTGAATAGCTGGGACATAGGTGTGTGCCACCATGCCCAGTTAATTTAAAACTTTTTTATTTACAGAGACGAGGTGTTGCTATGTTGCCCAGGCTGCTCTTGAACTCCTGGGTTCAACTGATCCTCCTGCCTCAGCCTCTCAAAGTGCTGTACACTCATACAGTTATGAGCCACTGCACCCAGCCTCTATTCTCTACTTTCACACTCCAGATGTGTGCGGGTATTTCAAACAGGCAATTCTGCAGATTCTCAAGAAGACACCAAGTGTCCTCTGTAATTGTAACGTTATGTACCTGGAGACAGCATCAGATACCACAGGTTGAGGGCTGAGTCCCACAAGACTATCCCAACTTCAGATGCCAGTCACAAGTTCTGGTTTGTAACTTGCGCTTCTCACCCATGGGTTATAAATCAGGGTTCTCATGATCCCTACCTTGGGTCTGATGAATTTGCTAGCATGCTCACAAAACTCAGGGAAAACAGCTTACCGGGGTTTACTGATTTCTTAACAAAGGGCATAACGAAGGCTACAGATGAGCGGGCAGATGGGAGATGCACAGGGCAAAGGATGTAGGAAGAGGCACGGAGCTTCTCTGCCCTCCCTGGGCACACCCCTCCAGGAACCTCCACCAGGTCAGCTCTCTGGAAGCTCTTGCAACCCTGCCTTTTTGGGCCTTTTATGGAGACTTCACTGGATGTGCATAATTCACCGTTGTGTAGAAATGTGATTGGAAAAAAGGGTATGATCTCACACTAACGGACCAAGTGGGGAAACCCAGCAAGGCCTGCTTGTTCAGGTTCTCCCTGGCCTCTCTGTGTAGCATTCCTTCCTCCAGGGTATGGGGCAGGACCCTTTCTGAAATGAGGGTCTTCTGACCTACAAACAGACAAGGTAGGTCAGAGGATTTCCTTACCACCAGCTTCGAGGGGCGGGACTCCTTCTGAAATGAGGGTCTTATGACCTACAATCAGACAAGGTAGGTCAGGGAATTTCTTTATGCCTAGCTTTGAGTCAGAAAAGCAGAGGACAATTCCTGCCTTGGGGAAAAAAAGGGGCAGGTGAAAGGAGGGCAGGAGAAACTCAGAGAGAGGCTGTTTTCTGAGGCCTACAGCACGCTGATATTCTAATAAGGGCTCTGGAAGCTACTAGCTAGGAAGTGTGGATGAAAACTAATACATATATCATAATATCACAATCTTCTATCCAGTGACCATGCCAAATTCACTTATATAATCATATTAGCATATATTATATTACTATAATAGTTTATAGCTACTTTCACATTTTCCATATACACTATCAAGTCATCTGTGATGCAAAATGGTTTTGCATCTTCCTCTCCAACCGTTAAATCAAAGAGGTGACAGTGAACATGCTTGTCTTGTTCCTGAATTCAGGGGAACAGTGGGATATTTAGTATGATGTCAGCTATAGTTTTTGCTTTGTTGTTGTTCTTGGATATCTTTTATCTTATTAAATAAATCAATTTTATCCTTTTAATTCCTACTTTCCTCATAATTTTTATCATGAAGGGGTACTGAATTTTACCAAATGCTTTTTCTACATCTGTGAGATGAACTTACAGTTTTCTGGCTTTATTCCATTAAAATAATCTTGCATTCCTGGAATAAATCTCATTTGTCAAAATTTTCTTTTTAATACATTGTTAAATTCAGGTCATTAATCTTTTGTTTAGATTTGCTTACTGCATTATTGTTCATTAGAAATAATGGCTTGTAATTTTCTTTTTTTGTAATGTTCTTGTGTAGTTTTTGTATCATGGTTATATAGCATGGTTGTAATAAGACAATACAGGAAGGGCTTTGTTTCTCTCCTCTCTGAAGGAGTTTATGTAAGATTGGTATTGTTTCTTCTTTATGTTTTTCAAGGAATATGTCCATCTTATTTAAGTTGTCATGTTTACTGGCATCAGGTTATTAATAATGCCATCCTATGTTTTTAATACTTATAGGATCTGCAGTGATTTCCCCTTTCATTAGTTTTACTGGCAATTAGTGTTTTCTCTTTTTCTCACTCTCAATAGAGGTTTATTAATTTTGTTTTTTTCAAAGAACCAACTTTTTCCTTCAAAAAACCTGAGACATTTTGTGTTTATCCTACATCTGCTTTCTATTTCATTAGTTTTTATTTTTTCCTTCCTTCTACTTTTGTTGGGTTTAATTTGCTTTCATATTTTCTACCTTCTAGAGATAGTGGCATAGATCAATGATTTTCAAACACTCTTTCTAACATATACATTTATAGCTATAAATTTCCCCATATGTACTTTTTGGGGGCTTTTTTTTTTTTTGAGACAAGCTATCACTCTGTCGTCCAGGCTGGAATGCAGTAATATGACAATGGCTCACTGCAGCCTCAAACTCCTGGGCCTAAGTGATCCTCCAACTTCAGTCTCCTGAGTAGCAGGGACTACAGGCACATGCCACCATGCCCAGTTAATTAAAAAAAATTTTTTGGTAGAGGTGGAGTCTTGCTATATTGCCCAGGACAGTCTCAAACTCCAGGTCTCATGCCTGGCCTCAGTTGACCCTCTCTCCCTGGTCTCCCAAAGTGTTGGAATTACAGGCATGAGCCACTGCACCCAGCTCATATGTACTGTTTTATCTGCATCCCACAAGTTTTGCTATATTTTCATTATTGTTCAAAATATTTTCTAGTTTACATTGTGATTTCTTTTCTGTCTCATGGCTCATTCAGTATTACACTACTTAATTTCCAAACATTTGAAGATTTTAAAAGTTACTCTTCTGTTACTAATTTGTGGTTTAATTCTTCTGTAGTCAAAGAACATACTCTGTATGATTTCAATCCTTTTTAACTTGACACCTGATTTATAACCAGCATATGGTCTATTTTGGTAAATGTTTTATGTTTACTTGAGAAGACTATGCATTGTACAGTTGCTGGCTGTAGTTTCTACAAATGTAAGTTAGGTCAAGTTGGTTAATAATGTTATTCAAGTTTTCTGTCTTTACTATTCTACTTCCTTATTCAATCAGTAGCCTGGAGGTATGGTTAGGACCTCCAACTATGCTTCTGAATTTGTCTCTTTCTCCCTTTAGATTTTTTGTTTTATGTGTTTTGAAGATATGAATGGATTCATACAAATGTAGGGATGCTATGACTTCTTTTTCAATTACCCTTTTATCATTAAAAAGGTCTGTCATTATCTTTAGGAATACTTGTTGCCTTAAACGCTTGTTTGTCTGATACTAACATAGCCACACCAATTTCTTTTGGTTAGTGTTTGTAAGGTTTCTCTCTTCCAATTTTTTACTTTCAACTTTTTGTTTTTGGAGGCCTCATTGGAATCTCTTTACCAGCTTTATTTTAAAAATAATTCTCCAAGGTTTGGCAGGACTGATCTGGACACTTGCTGAAGGATGAACATTTTAAAATGTCATACTTTTTGCATTGGAGCCCATAATTACAGCATTTGCACAAGTTTTATTCTGGGGAGTGTAGGAGTAAGTAGGAGTGCCTTTCCTGTTCTTTTAATGGAAGGTCTTGCAACTCCAAATATAATCATGGACCACATAATGATGTTTTGGTCAACAACAGACTGTATATACAATGGAAGTCCTGTAGGACTATAGTACAGTATTTTTACTATACTTTTTCTATGCTCGCACATGTTTACACACATGTGTTACAACTGCCCTCAGTATTCAGTACAGTAATATGCTATACGGGTTTGTGGCCTAGGAGCAACAGGCTATACAATATAGCCTAGGTGCGTAGTAGGCTATACCATCTAGGTTTGTATAAACATACTCACATGACAACAAAATCCCCCAATGGTACATTTCTCAGAATGTATCCCCCCTCGTTAAGGGATGCATGACTGTACTGTCTTCATATGTTTCTGGGGACTCTGGGTAAAAACAGTCAAGAGTCCTTTAAAAAAAGAAAGATGCTTGATGGTGGAGAACAATCTTCTTGTCCCTATATATGCCTGGATGTAAAAACTACAGAATCTACAGACTGGCAAAGACTTTAGAGGTCTCATCTCATCCAAATCCCTGCTTGATGACAGACTGTCTCTTCCAGAATCTTACCTCTCGGGCTGGCAATGTAACACTTTCCATATTTCAACAGTGTGCTTGTGAGAAAGTTCATTCTTTTACTGCATTAAAATCATCTTCATTATAGCATCCAGGCAATATTCCTAGTTCTGTTTTCTGGGGTCCACAATGAAAGTGAGATTTCTCTTCCACATAGCACCCTTAAGAGACTTGAAAACATTTCTATCTTCTCCAAGTAAATATCTCTTGTTACTCCTTCAATCGTTCCCCATATTATATCACTTTCAGATCTTCCACCAGTTTGGATGCCCTTCTTCTAGCAGATTTCAGTTTGCTGTACTCAGACGCAGTCCCAGTGTCCTGAGGGTAGTGTAACTCATGCAGAGCAGAGCAGGACTACAGTCTCCCTTCTTAAATTCACTCCATCTCTATTAATTTACTCTATTCATTTATTCTACTTCTATCGATTCACTCTACTTCTAACTCAGCCTGAGAAATCACAACATTTTTTTTTTTTTTTTGAGACAGTTTGCTCTGTGACTCAGGCTGGAATGCAGTGGTGCGATCACAACTCACTGAAACAACCTCCTGAACTCAACAGACTCTCCCACATTGTCTCCTGAGTAGCTGGGACTAACAGGTATGCCCCACTATGCCCAGGTAATTTATATGTATATTTTTTGTAGAGACAGGATCTCACTTTGTTGCTCAGGCTAATCTCGAACTCCTGGCCTCAAGTGATCTACCTGCCTTGGCCTCTCAAAGTGTTGGGATTACAGGCATGAGCCACTGCAACCAGCCACATTTTTTGGTGATCAAAATGCATTCTCAACTAAAAATCCTTCGGGTTTTTCACCCTGAATGTGAGCTTCAGGTTAGATTTTGGCTAACGGTACTATAAGTTACTATATCTTTTCTCCACAACTGATTACCTGGTTTTATCACCTGTTTAGCAAATGGTGACAATAATTCTTGTACCATTATTCTTACTGGGGGAATGAAATAATAGATGTGAAAAGTGCTCCATTAACCATAAAGGGCATTAAACATGTTGGATATCCCTATTTAGCTATAAAACCAGGAATCTTTGACTCTCTTAACCATGTCTGACCGCTTTAAGGTGGTAATCCACATGGACTAAAACCAAATCTGTGAAAAATCAGTCTTTCTACAGAGGTCCCTAAAAGTTGCTCTGGACCAGATTTCCTGCCATTTTCTCGAATGCCTTGGTTTACCAAGAATCTCTTTTCTATTCCTAGGTAACATGCTCCATCCATTTGCAGAGATATCATCAATCCCGTCTGATAGCCTGTCTCCTGAACATGTGATTTCAAGTGGCAGGCTGTGCTCGGAACTTCTCAGTCATACTCTAACTTAGGAGGCCTCAAGTTAGAATCAACACGGCCCTCCAAATTTAAACAGAATACCACTGAAGACTACTGTCAGTCCGTCCTGGGGTGGGGAAAAGGTCTCTTTCTCAACATGAGGTTTCCTCTGAAGGAGGTGGTGACGTGCTGAGGTCCCTGAGAACAGGCTGTGTATGGGTTTTGGGGAGCTCTTCCAACCCATGCCCTTTCTAGTACACCATGCTGTCATCTTACTACACCCTGGAGGGCAACCAAGAGGCAGGAAGGGAACAGAAAACTTGTCATAATAAAAGCAATCACTTAGGGAACACCTACTATGATTCAGGAAGCACGCCAGGTAATGGACCTTGTGTCAAAGACATGGAAGTACTGCCCTCGCAAGCCCCAGCCATCAGATGTTCTAAAAACTTGAGATGTTTTTGATTGTCATCAAAATTGGAGCCAAAGGTTCTATATATCCTGCAATGTGTGGCACAGTGTGTCACTAAAAGACAGATCTAGAATTAGTGAATTGGAATGACAGGGGGGCAGCTTTGTGAAGGTTTCTAGAAAGACACATATACCATTATACTATTAAGGCTCATCAACAAGAGAAAAAGGATGCCTCTGGAGGTACGAGGAATTCAAGGTTAGAAAGACTACCTTTTATCAGGGGTCCTGGGGTAGAGATGTCTCTGTTAGCCATGAGCATCTGAAACTTAATAAGGCTATTTTGGTTAAAGCAAAAACCCAATCAACAGGCAACACACAAAAAAAAGAACCCAGAGTTTCTGTTCTCTCTCTTCCGATTGCTGATTCTTTCCAAGACAGCAGCTAACCTGCTGCTCAACTTAGCTGAAGCTTGACCCACAAAGGCTGCCACAATATAGAGTTTTTCATAAATGCTATAATCACAGATCTGTTAACTTCACTGCTATAAACGCCATTGTCTATCTCTAAGAAGAGAGTTGGAGGGAGAGCACCAAACTAACCAAAGTCCCTGTGGTTAAGTCACACAGCCTGTTTCTCCATGCCCCTATTTTAGTCCATGACACATCAGAGTATTTTGTCATGATTATGTGTGTACTATTCATGACACAGGTGGACATGGTTGTTCCCTCGTACTTACACAGGTACTTGCCAGGTACACTTATAAATTATCATATCTGATTTGCCTAGGTTGTACTATTAGGGAGAGAAATGACCCCATCTTGATATTTGTTCTAAAGTAAGACTTAAAAGGTTGATGAACCAAAAACCTTAATAGCCACCTTACATATGAGTAAGATGAACACATTTGTGCAATATATTTTTTCAAAGCTTCCCACATCTATTATTTATTTCAATCTGACAATAACAGTGAAATAGGGTGTGGATTACTGTCTCCATATGACATAGGTAAAAAGTGAAATCCAGAAAACAGTTTGCTTAAGGTGTCATACCTTGAAGGATGAGGATACAGAGTCAAAATCTGAGACCAGGCCCTCTGATTCCGAATACTGACCTTTTTGTTCTAACATCTTTGAATGATATGCGTGTGTAAGGGGTGGGTGGTGAGGAGGTGGTGCACAGGCTCATGGGTATAATCTGCAATTCCAGCACTGACCTGCTGATCCTGTAGCTTGACTCCAACGACTCTGAAGGTGTTGCTGGCAGTGTTGTGGTAGATGTTGATCCGGCTGAATCCCTGCTGGCCAGGCTTGATTGGTACCCATTTCTTACTGGTGTCATCGTAGACCATCACGGAAGCCCGAGCTTGGCAGATACTCTGTTCACTAGAGAGCAAGAAAAAACTGGTGTCAGCCTCAGCTACAGGTGATGGAAGTTGACTTTGCCCTTTTCTGAAACAGGCCAATTGCTACTTGAGATAAAGAAACTTTCCAATTGCCAGAACTTCCAACTGTCTATGGAAGAACTGCCTTGTGAGGTGATGAGTTTACATTCTCTAAGGAGCCTGCAGAGGGGAGAGGAGATTCTGTGCCAAAACTTTCAATAGCTTGGAAAAGATTCACAGCCTTGTTTCCAGGGGAAAAGTTGCCTGGATGAGAATGGAATTACAATTACAATTTGCCAACTGTTCACGATATTCCATGTACTGTATTAAATAAGAGAATGTGGCCAGGCATGGTGACTCATGCCTGTAATCCCAACATTTTGGGAGGCTAAGGCGGGTGGATCACTTGAGGTCAGGAGTTCGAGACCAGCCTGACCAACATGGTGAGACACCCCCCCGCCTTGTCTCTACTAAAAATACAGTGGCATATGCCTGTAATCCCAGCTACTCAGGAGGCTGAGACACAAGAATTGCTTGAATCCAGGAGGCAGAGGTTGCAGTGAGCCGGCACTGCACCACTGTACACGAGCCTGGGCGACAGAGCGAGACTCTGTTTAAAAAAAAAAAAAAAAAAAAGCGCATGAGAGAGAATGCATTGCAGCACCTAAGCTTCACAATTTATGAAGCAGCTATTTATTACCTCCATTTTTTTGATGAGAAAAAAGTGGCTCAGAGGCTTGAAAAGATGTATCTGAGTTCACACAGTGATTAAACTGGGGATTTCCAACCACTTCTGACTGACTCTAGAGCATATGATATAGACAATATTCTTTCCAACATCCAACAATATGCTCCATTTATGGAATTAGGCGAGGGCAGCATCAAGACAAGCTATGCAGGCAATGAGGTATTTAGGTGAGCTAAGAAAAGAGCAACATAAATCAAAATAAATAGGTGGCTACTTCCATACTTTGCTGAAAACATTTACGTAGCAAAGCAACCTCATTTGTTCAAAATATGACAGAGAAGCAGGGAAGAGGCCCCTGGAAGGATAAAATAGCCATCACTAAAATTAATACACTAAAACCCCTGCACAGTATCCAGAGGAAGTATCTCAGAACCCACTGGTTCTTCATAAGCCCTAATCATCTTTAACATCATTTCCAGCCTATTAGAATTTCTGCATTTAAAAAAAGCAATACTCATTTGTTCCTAATTAATTAATTAATTAATTAAAGAGATGGGGTTTCACCATATTGGGCAGGCTGGTCTCGAACTCCTGACCCCAGGTGATCTGCCAGCTCAGCCTCCCAAAGTGCTGGGATTACAGGCGTGAGCCACCACGCCCGGTCTCTATCTCTCTTTTTTTTTTTTTTTAAAGAGAGAATTGTGCTTGCTGAAGGTAGACACACTGGCCACAGTGAGGCGTGGTCATCGGCAAGCATAGCTGCATAAAGACGAGGGACTGGAAGCAGAACTGTAATGCTCAACAATTTGGGAGCAATCATATAGAAGGAAAGTGTGTACAATGGTGGATGATTATAATGCTGAGACCAAGCAGTTGAGAAAAAGTTCTATTATGTTCACTTCACCATACTTAAGAAGATCTATATCCCCAGCCCTGCGGTTATGAGATGAAAAAAACAGTGTTTTTTAAGTTTTCAAATAGCTTTATTGTTTTTTTCCATTTGCTAAAATGTAACATGCTTGCTTTTCTAATTATTCTTCTATTCTTAACAGTGGTTTTTATAGGATTAGTTCTCTGTGACTTGGAAACCTCAACTTGGCCAGCGTAGTCAGTTCCTCAGTGTTCCACAGGGCTGAGTTCCCTCAGGGCCCAGCTCCCCTACTGCTTGGAGACTGTGGATGATCCAGTGTATGGATTATTATTATACTTTTAAACAACATTTTTGTGTACAGTGCCATATATAAGGCCCTTCCCTACATATTCCCTCAATTTCACTTTGAATGAACCCTATGCACATCTTACAGCTTGAGTGCCAGTGCCGAGTCTCAGGCCTGATCCAAATGCCTGCACTGTTGGGTCTCAACCTTGCCGCTGACTACTCAGGTCTGTCTCTGGTGTTTAGGAGCCTAGGGCACACCTGACCTCAGCTGTCCCAGCCTTGCGTTGAGGGCTCTGGGCACATCTGTGGACAGATGTATTCAGAGTGAATAGTAAGGGTTTTGATCTGCAGTTTGTGCTGCATCATTCTTCCCTATAATTCATCATTCATTCCACAATATTTAAGAGGGCAGAAGTTATCATCTCTGTGTTTTGGGGCCTGAAACAACATATCTTTTAAGAGAATGTGCTTAGGTAAAGCTGCTCCTCCCCTAGTTAAGTCTTCATGAAGTCTAGTAGAAATTAGAGTAAACTAGCTGGGTACAGTGGCTCACACCTGTAATCACAGCACTTACAGGAGGCTGAGGTAGGAGGATCACTTGAGCCTAGGAGTTTGAGATGAGCCTGAGCCACATAGTGAGACCTTGTCTCTACAAAAAAACAACAAAAACATTAGCCAGGTGTGGTGATGGGCGCCTACAGTTCCAGCTACTTGGGAGGCTGAGGTGGGAGGACACTTGAGTCAGGAGGTTGAGGCTGCAGTGAGCCATGATTGTGCCACTGCACTCCAGGCTGGGTGATAGTGTAAGACCCTGTAGAAAGAAAAGAAAGAAAAGAAGGAAGGAAGGAAGGAAGGAAGGAAGGAAGGAAGGAAGGAAGGACGGACGGACGGACGGACGGACGGACAGACGGACAGGAAAGACAGGCAAGGAAAGGCAAAGAAGGAAGGAAGGAAAGAAAAAAAAGGAATAAATAAATAAATAATAAATAAATAAATAAATTAGACTAAACTGTACACAGAACCAGATAGACTTTGGGTCAAATCATAGTTCCACCCCAATGTAAATGAGCCATACATCACGTTATGGGCTAAGTTCTGGCACTTACTGCTTCTGGTACACTCAGTTGCTAAATGTGACAGTCAACAAGTAGGTGTGTGTTCTGGATGCTGTCTTAAGAGCTAGGACAGATCCTGAGATGCAGCATGGTCTTGGTTAACAAAACATGGATTTTATTAAATCAGAGGGATCTGAGTTGGAGCCCAACTCTACCGTTTGCTGGAAGATGACCACAGAGCCCTGAGATGATTCTGGGGGTGCACTCTGGGGAGCTGCTGTGTGAGGGGCAATGCTCTCTAGAGTCCCTGTGTGGCAGCCATGGAAGAATGCCCTTCAGCTGCCCTGCAGGAGAACCTGCTATGGAAGCAGAGCTGGTGCACAGAGGCCATTCTGCTCTGAGGCTGCTCCCAGCCACTGACTGAACATGGCAGGGGTACCAGTGCCAGCCCGTTCCTTCCCAACACAGAATTCATCTGTGGGGGAAGCCTTGGCTTGGGAATGCCCTATCAGCCTGGTCCAGATGTTCTCAGCATTGTGATGTGGTCTGAGATGCTTCTAGTCCATCCTTTCTGGCCTTTCTCCTTTCGTAGACTTTTGACCTCTGTTAGAACCTGGCACGGAGAATGTGCCTAATAAATGCTCATGGAATAATCTCAGAGCTGAAAAGAACTGTAGACACTAATCCACTTTAGTGTCCAATAAAGCTGCCCTGAGAAGTCCACACTGAGCTTTGGGTGACAGGGAACTTATTACTCTCCAAAGCAAACCACTGGTTATAAATGGTTTTAATTTAGACAATCCCTCCTTGCTCTGAGTGACATGCCACAAGGTGCTCTGCAGAGCCTGTGAGAACCCATCGGACAGCTGAAGGAAGAGCGTGTCCCTCCATTAGCCACATGACAAAGCTACCAGTCCCCTTGCGATCCCATCAGTCTGGGGCCTAAAACTGGGCACAATATTTAAAGCTTAGTCTGACCAGTAGACGCTAGTGAGTAAAGAAACACTAATGACAGTGAGATGGGTGGAAAAGTACCTGCCCTCAGCAAGCTCCAAGCTAGTCTGGCAGTCAGACGAGTAATTATAAATCTTACCCAGCCTGGAAGGATTAGGGAGGGTGGCAGGGAAGGCTTTTTCAAAATTTTTACTTATTTATTATTTTGAGACAGAGTCTCACTCTGTCGCCCAGGCCAGAGTGCAGTGGCACAATCTCAGCTCACTACAAACTCTGCCTCCCAGGTTCAAATGATTCTCGTGCTTCAGCCTCCCATGAAGCTGGGACTACAGGCACATGCCACCATGCCTGGCTTATTTTTGTAATTCTAGTAGAGACATGATTTTATCATGTTGGCCAGGCTGGTCTTGAACTCCTGGCCTCAAGCTATCTGTCTGCCTCAGACTCCCAAAGTGCTGGCATTATAGGTGAAAGCCACTGCACCAGGCCTGGGGAGGCTTTCTGAAGAGAACGCTGAGTGGGTTTTAAGATGAAGACTTTCAACGCCTAGGTGAATTCAGGAAGGGGACGTAGGATTCTAAGCAGAGACAGGTGGCTGAGCAGAGGTAGGGAGGCAAGAATGGCACGGCATGCAGAAAACCACGAGCACTAGGTGGGGGTGAAGCACACCTAGGGTAACACACACATCTTTTAGGGGAGCTACTGAGATGGCATAAGTAAAGCACTATGCTTGCCACTAGATACTTCAATACCAATAACCATTTTTCTTCTTGTAATTATACTCACAGTATCCTTTTTTTTTTTTTTTGCTGTTGTTAATACTTTAGGTTCAAATTAAACTTGTGGTTAACCAAAACCCCTGGTTTTCCCCCACCTTTTGAATAGTGCTGGTTTGTCTCTTATTTTATTGCTACTAACAAAACCTAAATGCAAGACACTACACATTTCTTCTACTTAAGATTTGTTTTGCTAATTTGGGTTTATACATCTTTGAAATTTTTTTGTTTTAATAAAATCTTGATTGCCATCTAACCTCGACATTGCCTCTGAGCAATATATATATATATTCACTTGCCTTCTCAACATCTTCACTTGGATAAATACTCAAACTCTGTATTATACACATACTCCCTAGGCATCACAAATTTAATTTGTTCAAATCATCTAACCCTTGAAGAAATTTATTATTTTTTTTTTTTGTAGAAAGAGGGTTTTGCTATGTTACCCAGACTGATCTCCAACTCCTGGGCTCAAGTGATCCTCCTGCCTTGGTCTTTTTGGTCTCTCGAAGTGCTGGGACTACTGGCACGAGCCACTGTGCCTAGCTATGAGGAAATCTGATAGACAAATGTTTTCTTAAATTATTTATTGAATAAATGAATGAATGAACTGTTTTTAAAAACACATACATAGGAAATTTCATTTACTAAATGGTTCCCATGAGGTCTTCATGTCTCACAGGGTTCTTTTATATTGTTTAGTAGGGGACTAAAATCAGTAAAAATACACTGGTTTGTTCTGTATACCAGGTTGGTGGACTTCTTTCCCCGCTGGATATAATAGGCACCTCTGAGCTGCAGGTGTAACTAGAATTTCTCTCTTGGGAGAAGGCTCTTTCCAAACAAGCAGTCCAATTCCCCTGTCATTTTGGGCTTTTGTACATGTATTTGTGGGGCCCATACAATTTGAGCCTTTACTATCCCTCCCTGTGTCATGTGAGACATAAACTCTTAAAGCTTCAGACTCCACTTCTATCAGCTTACAGGAGAAAGACCGTGTGACTCTAGGCCTCAGTTTCCTCATCTGTACAAGGTTGAGTCTGACCTCAAAGCTCCCTCAGACAAGCGCTGAGTACTTGTTGAGTTCTGCTCATTAGCCCGGCATGGGGCAGGGCACAGCAGGGAAGATGGGAAAAGCCATATCTTTGTCCTTTCGCTGGTTCAGCAGATAATTTTTTTAGACCATACACCAAGCTTGTCTAACCTCTGGGCTGCATGCAACCCAAGATGGCTTTAATGCAGCTCAACACAAATTTGTAAGCTTTCTTAAAACATTATGAGATTTTTTTTAAAGCTCATCAGCTGTTGTTAATGTTAATGTATTTTATGTGTGGCCCAAGACAACTCTTCCAATGTGCCCCAGGGAAGCCAAAAGATTGGACACCCTGCTATATACCATAGACCACTTCTGAATGTCTGTTGAAATCTCTCACTGAAAAGGAAAAAAAAAAAAGCAAAACACACCCCAAATTGTCTGCCAGTAACACTGAAACCTAAGCATAGACCTTCCAGGATTTGATTTGGGAAATCAGTAATGCATTTCAAGGTAAAACTATTATGTAGGCAGCTGGGTGTGGTGGAACATGCCTGCAGTCCCAGCTACTTGGAGGATGCAGACAAAAACTTGCAGCACAGCCCTCAGTGATGACAGCCTGAAGTCAACCTCGGGCTCTCTCTCTCTCATCCTTCTGGAAAAGTCCAGGTTCCGTGTCCCTGGACTCTCGTTCCCCCGCTCCCTGTGTGGCTAGGAACAAGGTTTCTGAAATTCTCATGGGCTTACACAGACACGCCATCCCAGTCCTGTTATTTCCTTGAAGGACAGAGTGCAAATTCATAAAGTAAGGGAAAAGGAAGACCCTCAGGGTGGAACGGGGCTAACCACAAGAGGTTTGTTGGGAAGTACAAGTCCAGGGTTGAACTTGGAAAAAGCACAGGATGTAGACCTATCCAGAGAGAGGCTGGTTCCTGCAGCCCCATGCTTGCTTATGCCTCTGCCAAAGCACTTTTCAGTCTGCCCTGCCTCTCCGAATCTGCCTAGGTGTCTGCACCACCAGACTGTGAGCTCCTTGAAGGTAGGAACTGTGCTGTTTTCCCCTTGGTAAAGCCAGTCCCTATATGCTGTAGACATGAATAATTGTTAAACAAATGACCTGACTGTGGGAAAAACAGTGCGTTTATGATTGTGTGCTCGTGGGAACATGCTACTCACAATCCTCTCCGGTTATTCTCAAAGAAAGTGTAACCGCCAAGCAAAGGCATCTGTCACAGATTACTATCAGCCTTCTCTCTCATAACAGCCTGGGACGGGTGAGTCAGGAAACCACAGCTCTGTGGGTGGGCTCCTGTGCTAAGTGAGCCTCAGCCCCGTGTGCTGCCTCTAAAGGTGCATCTCAGCTCTGCCTGGGCCCAGGCCTGCTCCTCTGGCAGGAGGCCTCTGGGAAGGCACAGGCTGCCCTCTTCTGCCCCTCTGGAGTGTTAACCTAGGAGCCACATTCCTCCTTCTTAGAAAGCAGGCGGTCAATGCCTCATTCTCTCTCCCCAGGACTGGCACAGTGGCCCTGCTCAGCCCCAATGCTCAGACTTGGAAGCTCCCTTTGGACAAAACAACTCTTTATACTTCATCTTGAGGGCCAATTTTGTCTCCCCAGTAGGACTGGGAACCAGCATTTGCCCATAACAGAAGGGTTTCCTACATGGTAGGGCATCTGGCAATGAAACTGGGATAATCTCGGGCAAACCAGGGTGAGTTGGTGTCCTGTTGGGAACTCCTTTCTTATCTTTCACCACAGTAACCCTTGCAAGGGTGGGCACCTAACAAGCACCCCACCAGATGATACGACTGGACCTTACTCTCTACTTCCCACTGTTCCCCACTGCTCCTTGTCTTGTCACTTGCTCTCTCCGTTTTGTCACCCGGCCCACCCCCACCCCGCCCGTCACTCTCCAAGCCCCCACTGGAACCTGGCCCCTGGCCCTGAGTATAAACTTAAATAAGCCCAGACAAGGTTACTGACTTTCCACTCCCAGCTCCAATGCATGCTTTCCGGCTCTGAGTCACTGGGCCTATTAGTGAGCCAGGCACTATTGACTGTGTCCTCACTCTGAAAACCTCTCCTCCTTAATCCCCAGTCTTCACATTTGCCTGGCTTTCCATTTCGCTCTCTGTAAATCCTGTTCAGCCTCTTTCACAGGTTTCCTTTCTACTCACCTCTTACACCAAATGTTCTTAATCCAGAGTCCAGGGAAAGGCTTGAAGAGTCTAAGAAACCCCTGAAATTATCTGCAAAAGTGAGTGTGCACACTCCTTCCGGAAATTTGTTTACCATGTTCTTTCATTTTCTTTCTTTTTTTTTTTTTTTTTTTTTTTTGAGATGGGAGTCTTGCTCTGTCGCCCAGGCTGGAGTGCAATGATATGATCTTGGCTCACTGCAACCTCCACCTCCCAGGTTCAAGTGATTCTCCTGCCTCAGCCTCCCGAGTAGCTAAGATTACAGATGCCTGCCACTGTACCCGGCTAATTTTTGTATTTTTAGTAGAGACGGGGTTTCACCATCTTGGCCAGGCTGGTCTCGAACTCCTGACCTCGTGATCCACCCGCCTCGGCCTCCCAAAGTGCTGGGATTACAGGCGTAAGCCACCATGCCCGGCCTACCATGTTTTTAAATGGGTCTGCAGTCCAAAACAGATTTTAAAACCAATGTGAACTACGTCGAATTTCTTCTCATTTTACTCTATGCCCATGGTTCTCAAAACTGTATGCACTGTAAGAGTCAGGTGAGTGTTTATTAAAACACAAATCCCCAGGACCCCCTTTAGGAGATTCTGATGTGGTAAGTCTTGAACGGGGTCTCTATTATGACACACGTGCGTGCTGGTTCTAGGCAAATGGTCGAGGAGGGAGACTGAGACTCTGGGGACCATCTGTTCTCATGTCTCCTCATGGGCTCTTTGTGCCAGGGTTTACACAATCACCAATAAACTGATAAATCCCATGTTGATGACTCTCCAGCCCTGTCTTTTCTTCTAAGATATGGAGTCATATTTTGAACTGTTGGACATAACTTAGAGACCTCACAATTCAACATGCTCAAGAGAGAAAGTATTTCTTTCACTGCTTCCCATTTCAGGGAATGGAAGCAACACCTACCCAATCCCTGGAGTCTGAAACCTGAAGCTCATTTCGGACACTTTTTTGTGCCACACTTTCTTCGGCCCAGTGGCCATCTGTTCTATTTCTTAAACATCTGCTGGATCTGTCCCTTCCTCTCCCTCCTTGCTGCTAGTCCCAGCACTTGTTACTTCTCATCTAGACCATAATAGCCTCCTGGCTGTTCCCCCAGCCTCTGGTTGAAGCCTCACGACCCCAACTCTTCACTCACAATGTCACTAGAAAGACCTTTATCAAAGGCAAACTTGACTGAGTCTCTTCCCTTATTGGGAGCTCTGCTACTTTTCAGCGATATGACCTCGGAAAAAACAGTGTTCTCCAGTCTATCTACATCTTATCCTCCTTTACCCATATCTTTCCTCATCTTCTTTATAGGGTTGTCTGTACAATTAGTCTGTGTAAGCACTTGGAGCAGTACCTGACCCCAAGCAGATGAGGAAGTGAGTCATCGTGATTACAGAATATAATTCCCGCTCTGGGGCAGGCACTCAGTGTCCTTCATATTGAAGCCCTTGTCACACTGTCCACAGCTGACCCAACCCTTGGCTTAGTCTTGTGGAAATGCGCACAGGCCCCTAACACACCCCTCTGCACTCTGTGGCCTCTGCTCTGGCTCAGGCAACTTCCTCTGCCTGGGATGCTTTTCTCAGCCGAGCCAAGCTGAGCCAAGCTGACCCATTAATTCCTACTCATCCATAAAGACTTAAAATATCTGTCACCTCTCTTCCCTGAAGTCCCAGGTTGAGTTTGATGGTCTTTCTCAGAGCCCTATTACCCTATTCTCACGGTCCTGGGCCTACCACCACGGCACTTAATGCAGCAATGTCTATGCTAGGTCCCTCTGCTGGCCACTGAATGCTTCCAGGGCAAGGGCCATTTCTTCTAGGAGGCTTCTCCCTGTGTAGACTGAGGGCTTAGGCTACAGTTCCCTTCCTATCTGTTGACCTCTGGAGGTCCAAGACTACAGGGCAGATTCCTCTGCTGGTCCAAGGGAACTTCCCTTCCTGCTTTGCTGGACCTGAGGCTGCCCACAAACAGCCCAGCATATTTCAGTGAGGAAGGACCCGTCTGATCACACAGACCAACCAGCAGCCTGGTGGTAAAGCCAGAACTGGCAGCAAAAGCATCCCCATGACACTGGGCCAATTAAGATGACTTTTCTCCTACTCCTCTAGCAATTAGGAAGAGAGATATTTCCCCTGTCTAAGATGCTTTCTTTTTCCTACATCCAGAGGTTTGAATCCTACCTTTTCTCAAAGCTTAGATTGTCACTGCCTTCAAAACACACCTATCCACCCATTCCCATTCATTTAATAACTACTAACAGGCATATGGCTCAGCGTTGAAGGAGATTACAATCTATCAGAAAAAACAGATCATTACAAAATGGGTGTACGAGAGTATTGGGGAGGGAGAACATCAGGCTTTGTAGGAGGAGTTTTGTCTGTAAACCGGACTAACAAAAATAGTATGGTCTATTCTATGGTGAGTAATAGACAAGACATGAGGGTGCCCAGTACCATGCTGGGTATATTCCTTGTAATCAGTAGGTATGTGTCTCCATCCCCCAAACCCTACCCCAAGGTGCCATGTGACTCTGATTACTTTCAAGTTGTTACGACAGCCACTTAGAGCTATCTCTTTCCTGAGGCTGCGGGCTTCTGGAGAACAAGCCCACGTCTGAGTTCAGATACACCTCCTCAGTGAGCTATTGTCCTCAGTGTAGCCTGTTGCCTCTGACCCGGCCTCTGCGGCTGCCAAGAGCATTAATAAGGGCTGAGTAGTGAAGGGTGGGGTGCTAAAGAGAAGTGGCCATAAATAAATATTCCCAAAGCTAAGTAGAAACACAGCCGGACTGGGGCAGTTTGTAAAGTCCTGGCTTGTTTATCTTCAACACATAAGCAACAAAAGTGAACCTTAAAAAGCTGGGCTGAGAACCATCAGTAAGGAGCCTCCTGGATAGGAGCAGAGCAGCCCATACTGAAGGGCTTACACAAACCTGTCTGGGTACTTCAATGCCCCACAGAGCCCCAAGACAAGGCCTGGCATGGAGGAGGAGACAGGGGCCTTTTCCTTTGCCAAATTCCAGTCTCTCCCTGAAGCACATCACTTGCTAGTTCAGTAGACCCCCTGCAGGCATGCAGCTTGGCTCTGGTAACATAGATGCCATCTTCACCTGACTTCACACAATGCTCAAACCACCATCACGAGGTCATTACCACATTTATTCCCACTTCATATTGTGTGGCTCCCCCAAGTCACACAGGGAGTCAAGTCAGAGACACTGACAGACAGGACCCTACCTTCTGCCATCTGCAGGCCTCTCCTTCCAGCTCTCTGAGAACTCTGACTGTCACACTATGAACTCCCCTCTGCCCACAGGCAGCCTCCACCCGTCTCCCCTCAGCCTGCCCCACCACCTGCCCCCGCCTCACCATTCTACTCTCACCACAGACTTGGCCTCCTTCTCGCCCTCCTTGCCTCCTGTTTGAAACTTCCCCATTGGCTCCCATGACACCGCATAGCTTGGATCTTCTCTGAACTGTCTCTTTTCTGATCACTAGCTTTTTCAAGGTGGAGAGGGGTAGACAGAGTACCTTAGAAAACGTCTGGTTGGCAGGTTGGCTGGTGCCCACCAGGAAACGGTGGTGTGCTGGGAAGCAAGGCTGGGCACAGAGGGTTAAGGCCAGCCCTCATCATGGAGTCAGTGCGGGGAAGTGAGAGCACTCTGGGCAATAGCTCCAGCTCTGCCTAGGCCTGGCTCTGTCGTTTGCCAGCAACAAGACTTCAGGGAAGTAAGTTTACAGCTCTGTAAAATGAGGAGAATCATCTTTTTGAACTTTCTTTTAAATTTGCTGGAGATCGAATAAGGCTGATGAAATAGACCGGAGGGCAGTTTACTACTAAACACGATTAGCACCCAGCGTATACCATCTTGAACAAGGACAATGTTGGCTCAAATCCATGAGATGAAACTTAGGGTGGAATCCGCATGAAACTGCCTTCTGTGTCCACATGGAGAGCTGTCATTATTGCATATTCTTTTAACTTCTTACCAAGGAGAAAAACAAGATGGCAGGTCTCACTGTGGCCTGGAGAACTGTCTCAGGCATCACCAAGTAGGACCAAGCTGTTGGGTCCTGTCTTTGTGGAATGGCCCAGATCCACCGTGGAGGTCACTGAGGGCCCACTCCTGAGCCCCGCTGTTGGGAAATCAGTTTTCTGGCCCTGATTTGCTCCTGCACTTTCCTCCAGCGTCTACTCACACTCCACCCCCACCCCACCACACTGAAGAGAATGCTAATGCTCACCCCACTCGGCCCCTGGCACGCCCCTCAGCTGCTTAGCTTCTCTGCATAACACTTACCATACTTGCCACTGAACTGAAAGGCAAGTGCCTCCATGAGGCAGGTTGTTTGGTTTGGTTTCTAAGGTAATGTTTATCTCTGTAGCTCTAGTAATTGAGACCTAGTGACTGCTAAACAAATATCTTTGAATAGCTGCTTGCTTTTATATTTGCTGAGTTTTGCCAGGTATTGTATTTCTCAGCCTGCAAGGATTTTTGTAGTGGGGGTGGCATGACTCACTTGAGATCTGACCACTTCTTTCTTCCTGCATTTAGTTGAAAAATAAAACAAGGGCCGGGCACAGTGGCTCACACCTGTAATCCCAATACTTTGGGAGGCGAAGGCAGGAGGACAGCTTGAGCCCAGGAGTTCAAGACCAGCATGGGCAACACAGACCCTGTCTCTACACAAAATAAAAAAAAAGAGTTAGCTGGGCATGGTGGTGGGTACCTGTAGCCCCAGCTGCTCAGAAAACTGAGGTGAAAGGATCCCTTGAGCTGAGGAGGTTGAGATTGCAGTGAACTGTGTTTGTGCCACTGCACTCCATCCTGGGTGACAGAGCAAGACCCTATCTCCAAAAGAAAAAGAAAAAGTGCCGTACGTGCAAAGTGTCACAAGAGGAGGGCATTTAGTTCTGCCCGAGGGACCCAAGGGATGCTACCACGATTTCAAGAGGAAATAAAGAACCATTTCAAGCAGAGGGAAGAGTGTCAGCAAAGGCAGAGTGCTGGGTGGGGGGACTTCAGTCCCCATGGCCTCATCACTTCTCAACACCTACTCCAGGGGAACGAGGAAGCACACCCACGTTGCCATGTCCCAATTCAGTAATTGAGAAACAGAGAAGCTTGGAATCACAGCCTCGTCAGAGCTGAAAAGCATTCTGCAGTAATTGTCTGAGGAAGTAGGCCTGGAGAAGGGAGTAACCTGCCCAATGCCCGTGGCTGATCTGCAGTGGAGCCTGGACTAGACAGCAACCTGATGTTCTGTCGTGCAGTAAGGCTTTTCTGCTCCAGTTGGCAATGCAGCAAAACCCAACTCCAGCTTTTACCTACTATTTTGAAGCTGTTTTTCCCTCCAACTTTTTATTCTGAACAATTTCAAACTTACAGGAATATACAAGGGATGTTCTTGTACCTTTCACTAAACCTGCCCGTGGTTAACATTTGCTGCTTGTGAATTATCTCTGTCTTTCCCCTGAGCCATCTGAAAGTTAGCTGTAGATACCAAGATACTTCAATCCTAGGGACTTTGGTATACATTTCTTACGACAAAGAAAACCAACAATTTACTTAAAAATCTAATGCAGAATCCATATTAAAAGCCACCCAGCCAGGCACGGTGGCTCATGCCTGTTGTCCCAGCACTTTGGGAGGCCAAGGTAGGTGGATCACCTGAGGTCAGGAGTTCGAGACCAGCCTGGCTAACATGGCGAAACCCTATCTCTACTAAAACCACAAAAATTAGCCAGGTGTGGTGGCATGCACCTGTAGTCCCAGCTACTTGGGAGGCTGAGGCAGGAGAATCACCTGAACCTGGGAGGCAGAGGTTGCAGTGAGCTGAGATCACGCCACAGTACTCCAGCCTGGGCGATAGAACGAGACTGTCTAAAAAAAAAAAAAAAAGACTCAATTTTAACAAAATGATTGATTTTTTGGGATGCAGGGTCTACTCATGCATTACATTTGGTTGTGCCGTCTGCTTACTTTCCTTCAAGCTAAGCTAGAATGTGAAGCTATTTAAAAATTTTTCATTGATAAGGATGTTGCGTGTGTGAAGAATTCAGGCCAACTGAATGTAGACTGTAGGCTGGTTAAGAGGTGACTGCCAGGTCTCCAATGGAAAGCTATATTTTCCCCCAGTAAATATTAAATCATTTATAGGGTGCCTTTTTTTCTTAATGGGCACAGGTGTAAAACAGGTTTCATGCTATGAAGTAGACTTAAAATGCTTACTGTGAAGTATTTCAGGCCTGTGAGAAGTAGGTTCCCACGATCTCACTACTCAGTCTAAGAAATCTGACAGAAAGTCATAAAGCTGTTTAGTTCAAGTGACACCTGCATCCACCTCCCAGACCCAGAGCCCTTCATCTCTACCGGGGGAACCGCCATCTTGAACGTGGGTGTTTTCAATTCCATGCATGCTGTCTGTAATACAGCCATATGACTATTTTACATACATGGTTCTCAAACTTTTTTGGTCACAGAATCCCTTTATGCTCAATTATTGAGGATGCCAAAAAGCTTCTGTTTATACAGGTTAGGTCTATCCATTTTCAACTAATTTAAAATTAAAACTCAGAATTTTATAAAACACAAAAATATACAAGCAGACATTTTATTAGCTGCCACAGTGATGATGTCAACACATTATATAGCTCTGGAAAATTCCACCATGCATTCATGAGACAAGAGCTGAAATGGCAAGTGATGTCTTAGTAATATTATAAATACAGTTCTGACCCACAGACTCCTAGGAGGGAGTCAGGGTTTAACAATGAATCATAGAACTGCTGCATTACAGCAATGAAAGACAGTGAATTAGCTCTCTGTATATTAACATGGGAAACTCAAATGGTGACTGAACCCCATTTTTGAGAGTGTTAGAATTAAAGAAAGGCTTTGGGTAAATAAAGTCTAAATCCAGTGTTAAACTCTGACACCTTCTTTTCTATCCAAATTGGTTGCCCATGTCACGGGCAATCAAGACGCTTGCCTTTTCTCCTTGGATGCCATTATCCCAGATGTTTGGACAGCTGGTCTCTATTTCTCTGTGAAGTCTGGTGGAATCTGGAAAAACACTCCAACCAACTCTTGGGGGAGTGTGATATTCCTAGACACTGACCCTGTCTCATATGCATCTCCAATACTCTTTCAAGGCCAGCAATGTAGCCCTTTTTTTGGGGAGTCATTTGTCAGTCACATGGACGTTAAGGCTACTCAAGTCTCAAAAACATTTATATATATATATATATATATATATATATATATATATTTTTTTTTTTTTTTTGAGAAGGAGTTTCACTCTTGTTACACAGGCTGGAGTGCAATGGCGCGATCTCGGCTCACCACAACCTCCGCCTCCTGGGTTCAGGCAATTCTCCTGCCTCAGCCTCCTGAGTAGCTGGGATTATAGGCACATGCCACCATGCCCAGCTAATTTTTTGTATTTTTAGTAGAGATGGGGTTTCACCATGTTGACCAGGATGGTCTCGATCTCTTGACCTTGTGATCCACCCGCCTCAGCCTCCCAAAGTGCTGGGATTACAGGCTTGAGCCACCGCACCCGGGCAAAAACATTTATATATTTTGCTATGTGTCTTCATCCCAAAATTCGTGTCCCCAGAGTCTGTGACTATGATCACTTGTGAAGTGGAACAAATTTTAGCATAGCCGTGGGACAACTGTAGAGGCCTGGCTTGGGCCAAGGATTAAGACAGTATGTTTGGCTCCAAGGATGAATGAACAGCCTAAGAACAAAGACTCCGGCTCTGGCCTTACAAACACCCATGATGACAGGGCAGCCACTTGGAATCCGTGCTATTTACCAGGCACAGGGAAACAAAGGAATGAATAACACAAGCGTCCTGCTCTGAAAGAGCTCTAGGATGGTAGGAGAGATCCTGAGCCAACAGAGCATCAACAAGAGATACGCAGGCAGGCACGAGGTGCTACAGGACAGACGAGGTCTCTTTTGTTTCTCGTGGTATTAACAGCGCAGAATGACGGAGACAGCAAAATAGAGATCAGGAGGCCTCGATTCTAGTCTTGACTCTGCAATCTGCGATGACATGACAGATTTTGATTCTCTCAGAGATCAAAACCTCTACCAAGTGACACCAATGTGGCCTGGAATATGTTACTTTGTAGGCCCTTGTTTGGTTTTTTCTTTTTTTGAGGTAGGGTCTTGCTTTGTCGCCAGGCTGGAATGCAGTAGTGTGGTCATAGCTCACTGCAGCCTTGAACTGCTGGGCTCAAGCAATCCTCCCACCTCAGCCTACTAAATTAGTTGGGACTACAGGCTACAGGCATGCACCAGCACACCTGGCTAATTTTTTTTTTTTTTTTTTTTTTTTTTGGGAGAGATGAGGTCTCATTTTGATGCCTAAGCTGATCTTGAACTCCTGAGCTCAAGCGTTCCTCCCGCCTTGGCCTCTCGAAGTGCTGGGATTACAGGTGTGAGTCACCATACCCAGCCAACCCTTGTTTCCTTATCTGTAAAGTGGTAATAACGATACAAAATCTCAAAGGATGAGAATTAAATCATAAGTATATCAGGTAAATAGCATAATGGTTGGTCTATGACACTCAGAAAAGGGGAGCTGTTATTTTCCTCTTCTGTGGGTTCGGTTACCAAAGAAAAGCCACTGGACTAGACTAGTTCTCAATCATTTTCTGCCCCGACCCACCTGAGGAACATAACATTCTCATAAGAATAACCTAGAATCTAGAAAACAAGTTTTCAAAAAAAAAAAAAAAAAGAATAACCTAGAATCTCTACAAGAATATTTCTCAACTAGAGGCACATAGGGTTCTTTGAGACAGAGGAAGTCAGAGAAGTTTCAGAAGGTCTCCAAATGATTTGGCTACAGGACTCCAGGGAAGTGTGTGTTCCCATGGAGCGTGAACAGACCATGTGATCTCTGAGGGCTTGTTCAGCTGTGTGCCTCTGGGACTCTCTGACTTGCCTGTGAGGAAAGGAAACAACAGGTGTTCTTGAAGACACCTCCAAACCCTGACACAAAGGCTTATAATTGGGTGGGAAGGATTGTGAGGTAAACCCTGGCTGTGCGAGACTTCTTACATCTTTAAGTTTCGAGATGTGCAGCATGGTGCAATAAACAGTAATGATTGTGCCCAGGCAACCACAGTTCCTTCACTACCTGAGAGCAAGTGAAAGGTCTGTTTTTTCTGGCCTCTTCTCTAACATGCCACACCAGGAAGCTCCGCTGAGAAGGAGCTTTGGTAGCCCAGGAATCTCCAGGACCATATATCAAAGTAGTTAATTAAATCTAGCAATTCAATAAATGTGTATTATCAGGTAATGTTGTAGGTACCGGAGATACACCACTCAACAAAACAGGCAAAAATCCCTGCCTTCTGGATGTTTACACTCTAGAGGGGTAGAGACAGACAGTACAGAGTAAAACAAGCAAGTTCCATAATATGTTAGAAGATAGTATGTGCTTTAGAAAAAACGCAAAGCCCAACAAGGACAACAGATAAACCAGGGAAGGAATTGAAATTAACTGGCTGGCCCCCAAAGTGGCAGACATATCAACCATCCATATCATGCTTCTTGTTGCTGAACCACGATCTCAGCTAGTTCCTGCTCAGGTCAGCCTTGTTCAACCCACATTTCCTGGGAACCTGTTCTGCTAGTCCCACATCCCTATGGATTCCTCCAGCTAGCACCCCAGCTGTCCCAGTGTGGTGAAAGGAATCACCACCCACCTAAGATATGTCTGACTCATGTTTCACGCACACCCACATGCGACCAACCAGATAGTCTTGGAAGGTGCAGCGCCACGGCACTTCCTGAATCTGACCACTTTCCACCACCTACCCTGACTGCTCCACTGCTGACCCAAACCACCCTCACCTCTTACCTGGATGACTGCAGTAGCCTCCCAAGAGGTCTTCCTGTCTCCATTCTGCCAGCCATTACCACATAGGGGACAGAGTGATTTTCTTAAGCTTCTATCACATATCCTTCCCTTTGCTTAGAACCCTCCCTCCAAAGGCTTCCCCTAACTAAATTCTGACATACATGCTAAACTCAGCACAGCTCACAGGCTTTGCCATTGGGCCTGATAAGGCCTCTGTGCCATTATTTGCTGTCACTCTTCCTTCTTCATGTTGCTCCAGCCTCTCTATTTTTTTAGCCCTTGAACCCACCAAACTGTTCCCATCTCAGGATACTTGCTGCCCCTCCCAGCAATATTTTCTTCTTCAGATTTTGACATGGCTGCCTCACGTCCCCACTGAGGGCACTGGCTAAGGCAGTGGCCCAGTCATTCTCTACCCCACTGCTCTATTGTTTCCACATCTCTTGTTTATGATTTCTTGACTATATTCTGCCTCCCTACTCTGCCCTCAGTTTGAGGACAAGACTGCCTGTCTTGTTTGCCATTGTGTCCCTAGCACTCACAGCAGCCCCTGGGTGACTGCTTGCCTATGAGGCCCGCCAGAGCCTTCTAAAAAATCATCCCTACCCTTCAAAGTTCACCTGAGATCCCACTTTTGCTTTGAGGTCTTCCCTGACAGTCCCCAACTTCTCAACTCTTATTGCCCCTTCTTTATTACTGTCTATGCTGCAGGGTTCTCATTTCTGTGAGTGCTGTCTTCCTCACTCCCTACCAGTCCCTGAGGATAGAGGCAGCTCTAACTCAGGCGCAGGAGCAAAAGGGCAAAGCATCTGTGGTCAGGAGGCACAGGTTCCAGTCCTGGGTCTATCATTCACTGGCTATGTCTCTTGTTAAGTTACTCTCTCCTTCTATGAAACAGAAACAATAAAAAACAATGCTAGCCGGGTGGGGTGGCCCCTATCTGCAGTCCCGCTGAGTCAGGAGACTGGCTTGAGCCCCGGATTTTGAGGCCAGCCCGGGCAATATAGCAAGCCTTCATCTCTAAAAAAAGACAAAAACAAAAATGCCCCATACCACTACTTTCAGGATTATTGTGTTAATTAAATAATGTCAGTGAAAGCACTCTGTATGTTGTCATGCACTCAAGAGAATTCCTAGCTCCTAATCCACAGTTAGGGCTCAGAAAATATTTCTTGACTGTAGCCAGAGCTAGAGCTGATAAGATATATTTTCACGATAAAAAGGTCCTTTGTATCCCCACCACAGGTGCCACAGTAACCCCATGTCAGTCAGCATAGGAAAAACAAGAAGTTCATAGCTTCTATGGCTGCTGACTCTGCAGCTCCACAAATGCTGCTTCCACTAGGACTGTCACTACGGTGCCAGGCCAGGGACCTGTGGTGGAGTGCAAGCAGCCTTGTACAGAAGAGGGAGGCACCAGAAAACCTGGGCTTTTGCTTTGGTTCAGCCACTACTCCACTCCCCGTAGATAGGTTCTCCTCCACACTGGGCCTCAATTTCCTGATCTGTGCACTCAATAGCTGGACTAGATTAGTGTGACCTTCAGAGTTGAAAATCATCACCACCAACAACATTATGACTTCTTTTTTCCTCAATGAAATACCAAGGAATACATAAAAGATAAAAGCAGCATTATTTTGGCTGAAGTGGAGAAGATGCCCAAAGCACCACTAACGTAGATGATCTACTGTAGATCATCTACAAGGTCTTTACAAGATGGAAACTTCTAGGATTTCTACAAGTTTAAAATTGAAAAAGAAATTGCGGTGCCTCCTCTCCATCTACTTCTGATATAATTTTCTGCAATTAGTAATTGACAGGGTAGAATAAGCTGCTAGAATTTTTCACAATTTACAATTGAAAATGACTTTGGAAGTGCATATGCCTTTGGAATGAAAAGCATTGTTTCCAAAGCTCTACCCACAAGTCGTCTAAAGTTAAAGGAAAGTTATAAAATGAAGGAGCAGACATAAAGCCAACTGGAAAATAAGCAGCACTGGACAAGCTCTACCTACCGTCACATCAATTTTAACATCTCACTGCAAACTGCTTCTAAAGACCCTGTGCCAAGTCCTGGGAAAACCACCGGATGAGGGCATCCTTGCTGAGCCCTGGTTCCAGTCGTTCCTCAACCTGCCATGTGACCCTGGACAAGGCCCACAACTTTTCAGAGGTTTTCTCAGCTAGAAAACAGGAGTGATGACAGCTTTCTCATCTATCTAACACAGTTAAAAGACTCAAATAAGAAAACTGGTGAAATGGACTTTGGAAACTGTGAAATAATTTTCAGGGTGAGGGATTATTACTTTATACTAAAAAACAAAGCTGTAATGAGTCAATCAAATAAATGCCCCAAACCCCACAGGATAAAAGTCTGTCTGTCCTATCATCTATAATCTTTCAGAGTTGTAGGGCAGGGGAGAGGCAGGTCCAAAATGTAATCTCACCTTTAGAAAAACAATCGCAATGAATAATGCAGTTTGTAGACTGGCTGGTGCTCACACACGGGCTAAACAGCAACAGCCTAAGGCCACAAGTCTCTCAAGTGGAGGGTCAGGATTTTTGCTATTAAGTTCATGAAGTTCCTATAATAAAAAGAACCCTCTCTGCCTATATTTAGAAAAAAACAACCTGTCTCAGGTCATTCTAGAGAGAAGAGCCAGGCCCCATCAACTGTACCTCTGAGCTAAACAACAATTCCCCTAGATGGCTCAGACTCTCTTCCCTATAATCTGAGGCAGGAGCTAATTTCTGATTCCTTGACACAGAAGCCATTAAAAGTCACAGGCATCAAGAGACACAGGCCTATGTCATGGCATGACCAACGGCTGAAGAGTGAGTAGACTGTCACTAACCTGCTGTGTAACCTCAAGTAAGTCCCCTGCCTTCTGGTCGTGGGCTTCTCAATCAGTATACTAAAGGGACCTGGGATGATTTCTACAGCCTCTTCACTATTAAGATTCTAGGTTTCCTCTTGACATCCCTCAGTCCCCTGTATTGGTTCCAGTACTCACCTTGTGGCCATGGATGAAAGGTGGCAGCACAAGTAACTCTAAGGAGGCAAGTCCTATACTCCAACCAGGCTATGCTGATAATCAGAGGACCACAGACCCTCTGAAGACAGCAACTTGATTTTTAGACTACTTAAAACCAAACAGGAAAAGGAAGCTGAACCAGAGACAAAGGGGAAACAAACCCAAGTGAAAAACTGAAACCTAGGTAGAAAATAGAGAAACGAAGCTAACAGCGCAGAGCCCAACCAGTGTGGGTGGCTGAGAACCACTGCACAGTCCCAACCCCCCACGGCTGGCAACCTCAAGCCTCTAAGTGCTTCCTGCAAGGGTGCAAGGGTGGGTGAAGCCTGCTGGAGGTGGGGGCCAGGTCGTGGTGCTGGTCCCCCACTAACTAGCTCTGTAGTCGAAGTCAAAGCCATTTAAGAGGTCTGGGCCTTGGTTTTCCATCTGTTACAGAAAGTGCAGGCTCAGCACAGACGACTTCCTATAGGCCTTACGAACAGGCTTCAAGAGTCTCTGCTGACCCCAGAGAACAGAAGACTAGATAATAAAGACTATAAGCTGGTCAAGGTTTTTTTTTTTTTTTTCTTGAGATGGAGTTTCGCTCTTGTCGCCCAGCATGGAGGGCAATGGCGTGATCTTTGCTTGCTGCAACGTCCGCCTCCCAGGTTCAAGCAATTTGGGATTACAGGCATGTGCCACTGCGTTTGGCTAATTTTGTAATTTTAGTAGAGACAGGGTTTCTACATGTTGGTCAGGCTGGTCTGGAACTCCCGACCTCAGGTGATCTCCCGACCTCGGGTGATCCGCCCACCTCGGCCTCCTAAGGTGCTCCGATTATAGGCGTGAGCCACCACACCTGGCTGCTGATCGGGTCTGAATATTTGACTCTGGAACAAAATCTGTTCTTCTACCGAGGAGACACCTCTTTCTAATAATGGCATTTTCGTCAGCAATTTAGAGCCTGAGAAGAAAACACTTGAGGAATATTGGAAACTTGGCTTTGTCACTTGCTCATTAAGTGGGTGGCCTCAATTGTAACATGAGGTTAGTTATACTCATTTTGCCTATCTCCATAGGGTTCTCATGAAGACAAGATCCAGTCCAATCTTTCTTTCAAAATCTAGAGAACTCACTAAGAAGCATGCACTGTGTCAGAAATCACCGACAAAAAACTGAGAAGAACCACAGTACTTGAACTTAAAGGACTTTTATGGGTTAGAAAGGAAGAGGTTGCTAATGTTAGCAAATATTTAATAGATCCATTAAAATGTTATTGATATAGTGAAAAATAGATGTATAGAGTACAGTACAAAAGAAATGTCATTTCTAATTGGAGAGATGAATGCACTTTGAATGCTGAAAATGCATATTAAAAGGATTTCAATGATATACAGTCCCCTTTAAGCACTGTTTTAGTTGCAAACCACAATTTGGAAACATTGCAGTTCTCCTTTTTGGGGAGTTCAAAATATTTTTCATTTTCTCTAATGATTTCTTCTTTTATCCATGGATTATTAAGTGCTTTGTTAAATTTTGGAATATTTGGTGTTTTCCTGTATCTGTTGCTACTTATTTCCGATTTAATTCTAGTGGGGCCAGAGAACATATTTGGTGTGATTTCTTCCTTTGTTTTTCCTGATATAATCTCAGTCCTTTCACATTTATCCAAAATGTGCGCTATGGCCCAACATGCAGTCTACCTTGGTGGATGCAGCAAATGCACAGGGGAAGAATGATGAATGTGTACTCTGAAGCTGGCCAGGTGCAGTGTTCTAAAAATGTCAATTAGGTCACGGTGGTTACAGTATTGTTCAGAACATCTATGTCCTTGCTACTTTTTGTTGCTGTTGTTTGTTTTTGTCTAATTATTCTATCAACTGCAGAGGGAAAGGTCCTGCAATCTCCAACTGTGACTGGATTTCCCTCTTTAATTTTGTCACTCTTTATTTCATGGTTTTTGAAGCTCTTGTCAGGTACATTTTTCTATGCCATATTGGTTTTCTGCGGCTGCTGTTACAAATGACCACAAACTGGGTGGTCTATAACAACATACACTTATTACCTCAGAGTTTTGTGAGATGATAGTAGGTCAGAAGTCAGACATCATCATCAGAAGTTCCACATGGGTCTCTCTTGCTCACCTTTCTCAGCTTCGAGACACTGGCTATATTGCTTTCTCATAGCCCCCCTGTCCATTTTCAAAGCATGAAGCATCGCTCCAACCCTTCCTCCCCAGTGACATCTCTTTCTGACCACAGCGTGGAAAGGTTCTCTGCTTTTAAAGACTTGTGTGATTAGACTGGACCCAATGGATAATCCAAGATAACCGCCCTATCTCAAGGTCTACATTTTTAATCACATCTGCAAAGTCCCTTTTGCCAGGTAAAGGTTACACTTTACAGTTTCAGAGACAAGGTCATCATCTGTCACCCAGGTTGGAGTGCAGTGGTGTGATCATAGTTCACTGCAGCCTCAAACTCCTGGCTCAAGTGATCCTCCTACCTCAGCTTCCTGAGTAGCTGGGACTATAGGCACACACCACCATGCCTGGCTAATTTAAAAACATTTTTAAATAGAGATGGGGTCTTGCTATGTTTCCGAGGCTGGTCTCAAACTCCTGGCCTCAAGTGATCCTCCTGCTTTGGCCCCCAAAATGATAGGATTATAGGCGTGAGCCACCATGCCCATCCCATGTAACAAGCTTACAGGTTCTAGGGATTAGGGCGGGGTGATGGCATTACTCTGCCTACTACACATCCTTTCATTTGTATCTTTGTATTTAAAGTATGTCCTATAGACAGTACGTGACTGAGTCTTGCATTTTCACTCAGTCTGACAACTTCTGTCTTTTAATTAGAGTATTTAGTCTATTTACATTTAGTTTATTGATATAGTTGGATATAGGTCTACTACTTTGCTATTTGTTTTCTGTTTGTCTCATCAATTTTTGGTTCCCCTATTCATTTCCTGTATTCTTGTGGGTAAACGGAATACTTTTCAGAATTTCATTTGAATTTCTCTCTTGACTTCTTAGCTATACTCCTTTATTTTTTTAGATGTCTTTCAAGGGATTACAACATACATTCTTAACTTTATCAAGTACACTTAGAATTAATATTGTACCACTTCAGTAAAATGTTAAGAACTTCAGAATTACACAATTTCATTCTCCACTCCCAACATTTATGGTATAGCTGTCATATGTGTTACACATTCAAAATACAATGTTACATATTTTTGTTTTAGACAGTCATATATATATGCAGCTGACCCTTGAACAGCACATGTTTGACCTTCACAGGCCCATTATACTGCTTCTTTCTTCTTTTTTGGAGATGTAGTCTCACTCTGTTGCACAGGCCAGAGTACAGTGGTGCAATAACAGCTCACTGCAGCCTCAACCTCCTGGGCTCAAGCAATCCTCCCACCTCAGCCTCCCAAAGTGCTGGGACTACAGGCATGAGCCACCACCACGTCTGACCCAGGTCCACTTGCACATGGAATTTCTTCTGCCTCTGCCACCCCTGAGACAGCAAGACCAACCCCTCCTTTTCTTCTTCCTCCTCAGCCTACTCAATGTGAAGATGACAGGATGAAGAACTTTAACCCATTTCCGATTAATGACTATTGAAATTAATGAAAATATATATGCACTTATAATTTTCTTAGTAACATTTTCTTTTCTCTAGCTTACTTTATAATAATACAATGTATAATACTTATAATATACAAAGTATGTATGAATCGACTGCTTATGTTTTTGGTAAGGCCGCCTGTCAACAATAGGCTCTTAATAGTTAAATTTTGGGGATGCAAAAGTTTTATGTAGATTTTCAACTGTGCGAGGGGCCAGCACCCAACCCCCAAATTGTTCAACAGTCGTGTGTGTGTTATGTATTAAAGAAATAGAAGTCTTTTATATTTACTCATATATTTCTCTTTTCTGGTAATCTTTATCCATCCCTGAACACTTGAATTTGTTTTGTTTTGTTTTTTGCCTGAGGAACTTCCTTTAGCATTTCTTTTTTTATTCTATTTTTTTTTTTTGAGACAAGGTCTTGCCCTGTCACCCAAGCCTGAAGTTCAATGGTGTGATCTCGGCTCACTGCAATCTCTGCCTCCCAGGCTCAAATGATCCTCCTGCCTCAGTCTTCCCGGTAGCTAGAACTAAAGGCATGTGCCAGCTAATTTTTGTATTTTTTGTAGAGAAGGGGTTTTGCTATGGTGCTCTGGCAGGTCTCAAACTCCTGAACTCAAGGGATCCACCCACCTCAGCCTCCCAAAGTGCTGGGATCACAGGCACAAGCTACTGCGCCCAGCTTCCTTTAGCATTTCTTGTACAACAGGTAATTTGGCAATAAATTGGCTTAGTTATCTTTTATCTGAAAAAATCTCTGTCTTCAAGCTTCAAAGCACTTTTTGTGAACAGAAAATACTGAGGGTTTTTTTTTTTTTTTTTTTTTTTTTTGGTCTTTCAGCACTTTAAAGGTATTGTTTCACTGTCTTCTGGCCTCCATGGTTTCTGAGAAGTCAGCCATCATTCACATATAATGTATGCAATGTATTCCTTTTCCTCTGGTCATTTTAACATTTTCTTTTTCTTTGGTTTTCAGCAGTGTGACTGATGGGTTTAGGTGTGGTTCTTTTTGCATTCATCTTGCTAGGGGTTCACTGAGATTCTCAGATATATAAGTTTTTTTCACCAAATTTGGGAAATTTTGGTCATTATTTCCTCAATTATTTTTCTTCTGTCTCATTATCTTTCACCTCTTCCTCTGGCACTCCAAATAGATGTATGTAGACCTCCTGATATTATCACAAGGCACTGGTAGTTCTTTTTTAAAATTTTTCCCATTTTTCAGATTAGATATCTATTGATCTGTCTCCAAGTTAACTAACTTTTCTTCTGCATCTCTGATCCACTTTTAATGTTATCCAGTAAATTTTTCATTTCATTTCCAGTAGTAGAATTTTCCCTGGGTAAGTTTTTTTTTTTATAATTTCCATTTCTCTATTGGGATTTCCTGTTTGTTCACTTTATCCACTTTTTACTTAAAGTCTGTGAACATTTATTATGGCTAATTTGAAGAATTTGCCTGCTCGTTCCAACTTGAGGAGCATTTCAGGGTCTACTGACTGCTTTTTTCCCCTCAAGTATACATCACATTTTCTGACTCTATATGTCTACTGATTTATGATTGTATGTTAGATACTATATGACACATTCCAGAAAGTCTGGGTTATGCTATCTTTCTTTAAAGATGTGAAGTCTGTTTTGGCAGTCAGGGAAATTACTGGGAGATCCTTTTGGTGCTACCAAGCTTGGTTCAAGTCTTTCTTCAGTTCTATTTTCATTTTGAACTTAGCCCTAGGGTGTGCCCCCCTGGCTCAACAGCATAGTCCTAATCCTAAAGTGTGACAGTTCTGGGATCTCAATTGAATGCCTGAGGTGTTCAGGGAGGTTTCCTTCATTCAGGTTAAGCGAGATCTCCAACATCTCCCAGCACTGAATGACCTCTGGCATCATCACTCAGCTCTCGGCTCTATAGCACATCTCTGCCAGGCCTCATGAAGAGTCTCACTGCACATGCACAGCTGGCCCTTAGCCAACAATCCAAATGGAATCCTTACATAGAACTCTGCTGTCTTTGACCCTCCACAGGGCTTCCGTTTCTCTAGTTCTTGCCCTGCAAAGTCCAACTACTTCAGTGGCCTAGAATTCTGATGTCTGCCTCCTGAGCTGACTAAGATCACCTTTCCATTTGGGTTCCACCACTCCATCCCAAGACTAGACTGTGACTGCAGGCAGAAACCAGGGGCGGCTTCTCATGGTGTTTCTTCTCTCAAGAATCAAAGTCCTATCCTATCTGTCCAATGTCTGAAAATGGCAGGGATTTAATATGTTGTGAGTCTCAGTACCCTCTGCATATTCAGTTGCTTCACATATTTTACGGAGTTTCTTTTTTTTTTTTCACTCAAGACGTGCCATCCAGTAACATATTTTACAGAGTTTCATAGTTGTTTTTGTCAAGAGAGCAAGTCATTACCATTATTCTGCCATGGCCAGAAGTGAAGTCAATTCTAATTATTAAAGTACCAAACGGTATTCTTTTTCATTTCCTGAAGGTGCTAGCCTAAGAGTAAATATCTTCTCTGTAAGAAGGGCCTTTCAGTTTCACTCCTCATTTCCTCTGTCCTTTACAGGTTACTACTGTCTTTTATCAGTTTCACTAGGTAGGTAACAGGTAAGAATGAACCTTTTGGGTGTATTATTTTAACTCCATTGTCTAGCTTTAATAAAGCATTTGAGAAGAATTATGAAAAGAAGCAAAAAATATGGCAAGATTTCTGAGCAGGGTGCTGTGAGATAAGGATTCTAGATCTTGCTTTGTTACTGACATACTGTATGTTCCTGGGCACTCATGTCTCTACTTTTAACCCTGGTTTCTCCGGGTGTGATAAAAAAGAAGGGTCTTATAAATAACCATGTATTCAGGTATGGTACCAATTCCTAAATCGATTATGTCAGGGCAATAACAAATGTTGGAAAGATAGAACAGGAACTGTTCTTGGTACTTGTGAAGCAATTTAGTGAGCAAGTTAAGAAACGTATCTTGTTTAAGGTAGCATCTTATAACATGATATCATGAATTAAGCTCAGCACCTGGTATACTGATTAGGTAGTAGGTACAGTGTAAGTGGTGATTGTATGAATAAGTATGCATGGATGAATACATGAATGAATGAATGAATGAGGAAGAAGGGCATCAACACTCACACACAGGATGTTGATATTAAATCCTAAGGCATTTGACTTTGGATTTTGGAAATAGTAAATGCTCAATAAAGAACAACTGTGTTGACTTGAATTAAAAGATGTGCTTTCTGTTGGGCATGGTGGCTCATGCTTATAATCCCAGCGCTTTGGGAGGCTGAGGCGGGTGTATCATGAAGTTGGGAGTTCAAGACAGCCTGGCAAACATGGTGAAACCCTGTCTCTACTAAAAATACAAAAAATTAGCCAGGCATGGTGTAATCCCAGCTATTCAAGAGGCTAAGGCAGGAGAATTGCTTGAACCTGGGAGAAAGAGGTTGCAGTGAGCTGAGACCTTGCCACTGCACTCCAGCCTGGGTGACAGAGCAAGGTTCGGTCTCAAAAAAAAAAAAAAAAAAAAAAAAAAAAAAGAAAGATGTGCATTCCATGTGTCCTGACTCCAACAGAAAGCAGAGTAGGCTGAAAATAAATCACAGAGCTATACTAGAAGACACTCTACTTAGGAGATCTAGTTGAAAAACTTGCTGTGGTGACTTAGGAAAGTCAACTTTCTTCTGTGGATTTTAGTTTTCTTTTCTGTAAACAGACTAATCTCAATTCTCTCCTTTCTTTCTCACTGGGATCTTTGTGAATGAAAGGGTCTTTGACTAGTCAGAAATGAATTATGTTTGTATAATAATGACATTTCATGAAAATTTGTATTAAGAAGGCAGGGTGTTTTGAGTACAAAGCCCTTGTGTCCTAGAAGTAGAGAAAAAGAGGATAGAGAAATGGCTACACAAAATTAGTTACCGTCTCTAACCCACATTATGAAATCCTATTAACAATGCTGGAACTAGGCTTTTTTTTTTTTTTTTTTTTTTGAGACGGAGTTTCGCTCTTGTTACCCACGCTGGAGTGCAATGGCGTGATCTCGGCTCACCGCAACCTCCGCCTCCTGTGTTCAAGCAATTCTTATGCCTCAGACTCCCGAGTAGTTGGGACTACAGGCATGCACCACCACGCCCAGCTAATTTTTGTATTTTTAGTAGAGATGGGGTTTCACCATATTCACCACGATGGTCTCGATCTCTTGACCTCGTGATCCACCCGCCTTAGCCTCCCAAAGTGCTGGGATTATAGGCGTGAGCCACCACGCCTGGCCTAGCCTTTTTAAATACGGTATTTTACACGTGTTATCACTGAGTCCTAGAACCTCAACTATGGCTCCAAAAACCATAATGGAAATTGGATCTGCCAGAGATTCTGTATTCTCAGCCACTTTGCCTGAGAGACATTTCTTTAAAAAGTTTACACTAAAATAGCTCAGCCAGCCACAAGATGCTAAGAGTGTCTCTTCCTTTCCAGTTCACTCACATAGTTCAGTTCCAGCTCTTGCTGATAGGGCCTGCCTAAACCTGCCTACTCTGTAAAGTCCAACTGTTTCTCATACCAGAGGGAAGACATGAAGAACAACAAACTCGGGTAAAAAAACCAAGCTCCAAATCATCCTTTTGCAGTCTGAGAATTGTCCTCAGAAAAAGTTTTATTTCCAGAGTTACAGCCTTTGGAAAGAAAGTGTAAATGGCCAAATAAAGAAACCCAGATGTCAGCTGAGCAATCTCTTAGGGGTAATGTAATATGGCTCTTCACTGATATCTGTGACCTTAGACTTTGGTGGACTTGGTGTTCACGAGGACACTATGCTACATATAATCTTTCTCCATATACATCTTTCATCATCAAAAGGGAGAAGTAAGTAAAGAGGAAAGGTAAAATCCCACCACCAGACTGCTGGGAGTGGGAAACGTAGTTTCTTGCACATGCCCTGGTGGTTAGGCTCCTGTGTCTTTGTACACAAAATTGTCCTCACTTCCTGAAACCTCTTACTCCATCTACAGGCAAACTTAGCTTTGTCCTTCAAGACCCAGTTTACCTATATCTGCTTTAATGAAGTATTTACTGATCCCCCAGGATAGAGAAAATTATTCCTGCAGCTGTGCTATGTCTGTATTTTGAAATGTTATCAATTTATTTGTCACACAGCATTACCTTTTAGGAAGGGACTATCATTTTTTATTCATCTTTTTAATCAATTGTAGGCAGCACAATTCTTGGTACATGGTATGTGTTCAGAATCTTTGTTAAGCTATTTTGCTTGAAAGGACTGGGACTCAAGAAGTGCACAAATCACTAGTGGTATGAAGAAAGGACAGACAGGGCCTTGTTTTTTCAAGCCTAGAGTTTGTTGCGTCTAGCCTGTAATACCAGGCCACCCTGTCCTGAGGTCCTCCCTTCCAGCCACACTCCTGGCTAAACTCATCTGTAGCAGAAGTAGACCGTATATACTAGCCAAGGCAACCGAATATTTTAAGAAAACCATATTAACTCCCAGGAGAAAATTAAAACATCTCTGAGAAATGCAAGTACCATAAAAGAAAAACTTAAAAGACAGATAACAAATGACGCAACCTCTACCATGGGAAATAGAATTTTTAAAAAATCCAGTAAGTACAATAAACGTCTTTAGAGACACAAAGGAAGATACTTAAAACATTAAGTGAGAATAAGCCGTACGGAAGAACAACCAAGCAATTTTTTAGTATAAAAATATAATTGCTGAAATAGAGAACTCAACAAATATGCTCAGCAGAAGAAGAGACAAAGATGAGAAACTGAGAATCAGGTCAAATAACTGACCCAAAAACATCAGGTAGGAAATAAGAGACAGGGAGGACAGAAGTATTATTTCTGTGTAAAAGGCATCTCAGACGCAAAAAAAAAAAAACATGAAATAACAGAATTTTGCAGAATTCAAGAAAGATTAAGAGGTCAGACTGAAAGGGCCAAGAGGGTGTCAAATAAAACCAATAAGAAAACAACGTAAGTGTGCGCATGCACACACATACACACACACACACACCCCACCAATTATGATATCTAAGAACAGCAGAGACAGAAAATTCTAAAAGCTTCCCTCATAAAACCAAGTCACCTACAAAAGAACACAAATCAGACCAGACTTCTACACCTCAGCTAGGGTAAAACAATGGGATGTTATCTTCAGAATGCTGGCGGAAACAAATTTTTGAACCTTACATGTCATTCAATACCAATCTAAACTATCATACACATGTAAGGAGGAAATAAATATATTTTCAGGCATATAAGATTTCAGAAAGTTTTCCAGGTATAGGCCTTCTTTGAAAATATTTTACTGTATATATTCTATTAAAAAAAACTTACCTAGGAATAAATAACGGGGTATGGAAAGTGGGAGCACACAACTGACTACTATTAAGGCATGAAGAGGGAATGAAGTCCTGACACATGCTATAACAGCTAGACCTTGAAAAACATCATGCCAGCGAAAAAAGCGAGACATGAAAGGCCACGTATTATATGATTACATTTATATGATACTCAGAATAGACAGATTTAAAGAGACAGGAGAGGAGTGCAATGGCACGATCTCGGCTCACTGCATCCTCCGCCTCCTGGGTTTAAGCAATTCTCCTGCCTCAGCTTCCCAGGTAGCTGAGATTACAGGCATGTGCCACCATGCCCAGCTAATTTGTATTTTTAGTGGAGATGGGGTTTCACCATGTTGGTCAGGCTGGTCTCAAAATCCTGACCTCAGGTGATCTGCCTGGCTTGGCCTCCCAAAGTGCTGGGATTACAGACATGAGCCACCACTCCCGGCCAGGACACAGATTAGTGGTTGTCACAGACACAAAGAGGTTAGTGCCATTGAAAGAAAACTTTGATGTTATTCACAGTTCCCCACAAAATGAGAGGCACAGCGCAATATGCAGGGCCACGGGGGAAGTGCCAGAGTCAATGAGGAGATAGAAAGGAGCAAGGGAAGGGCATAGGCCACAGCTCTTACTGGGGCTTCACAGGGAAGGCAAGGCAGGCAGGATAAATGGCTTAGAACGTACTGAATAATTCTAGCAGGCTTTGGGGCCTAGGAAGTGTCCCTAGTTGTCTGGGACCTGGCTCTGGGTTGATTTAGAGCAGGGGGAATATTGGTTTGGTGTGTGAGCATCGATAAAGGAAGTGGCTGGAATATGGACTCAGGACTGGTTGGTTTGTATATGAAAGACAGACTCACCAACAAAAGCTTCTCACTGTCTTTAGGAATTAGCTAACCCTGGGAGGAGCAGTCTCTTCCCCGGCCAACAAGGCTCCACAAAGATGTCAAAACATCATAAAATATAAAAACTATGATACAGAGTGAGGGAAGAGACTGATTAAAGAATATGGAGCTTCCTTCTGTGATAGAAGGAAACATGGAAGGAGGTCTGCACATGGTGGCTCATGCCTGTAATCTCAGCACTTTGAGAGACTGAAGCAGGAGGATTGCTTGAGCCCAGGAGTTTGAGACCAGCCTGGCAACATGGATGAAACTCTGTCTTTAAAAAAAAAAAAAAAATACAAAAATTAGCTGGGTACAGTAGTGTGTGCCCATAGTCCCAGCTACTCAGGAGGCTGAGATGGGAGAATCACTTGAACCTGGGGGATAAAAATGTTTAAAAACTAGATAAAGGTGGTGGTTACACAGCCACAATTTTACAGTATGCAATTCAGTGGTATTTAGTACATTCACACTAAAACACAAATATAATAAAGTTTCTCATTGCCTAAGGTTTAATTGTTTGAATAAGCAACGATAATCAATGACTATTTTTAAGTAAAATATCCATGACCTTGCTCAAAAATTCCAGATACAACAACTTTTGTATAGGTATGGGGTGTTACTCTATGAAGAACAGAAGTTGGTAAGAGTACATTAAAGACTGAAGGAAGCTGCAGACATTTATCATCTTTAAAACGATAATAAAGAAAAATATGCATAAGCATGGGTCCCACTAAGGGAGGAGCAGCCATGAAGAGACTAAAATAGAACCTATAGTTTTCCACTCAGTTGAAGAAATGTAATAGATACATTTGAAGGTGGAATGAGAAAAAGCACGAAAAATAGAAGATATGGAATAAGACAGCAGAAATAAAAGCTAATGTTGGCCTTCCTTTTTTTCCCTTTTTTGTTTGCTTGCGTACTGCTATGGACTGTGTCCCCCAAAATTCATATGTTGAAGCCCTAACCCTCCAATGTATAACTGGAGACAGAGCCTACAGAAAGGCAATTAAAGTTACATCAGGTCCTAAGGGTAGGGCCCTGGACTGACAGGATTAGTGTTTTTATATGAAGAGATGCCAGAATAAGTGCATGCTCTTGAGTGCACTCCCTCTCTTTTTCTCTCTGCCAGGTGAGTGCACTACAAGAAGGTGACCATCTGAAAGCCTGGAAGAGTGCCCTCACCAGAAAATGACTTGATCAGCATCTTGATCTTGGATTTCCCAGCCTCCAGAACTGTGAGAAAATAAATGTCTGGTTTAAACCACTTAGTCTATGGTATTTTGTTACAGCAGCCCAAGCAGGCTAATACACATACCTTCTAAAAGTATTTAGAAAACCTATGTATCCTGCATTTCTTTCTTTCTTTTCTTTTTTGTTTTTTTGAGACAGAGTCTCCCTTTGTTGCCCAGGCTGGAGTGCAGTGGTTCAGTATCTGCTCACTGGAACCTCTGCCTCCTGGGTTCGAGTGATTCTCCCACCTCAGCCTCCCGAGTAGCTGGGGTTACAGGTGCACACCACCACGCCTGGCTAATTTTTGTATTTTTTTGGTAGAGACAGGGTTTTACCATGTTGCCCAGGCTGGTCTTGAACTCATGGGCTCAAGCAATCCTCCTGCCTTGGCCTCCCAAAGTGCTGGGATGACAGGTGTGAGCCACCATGCCTGGCCTCTCCTGCATATTTTTAAGGTGACATTACAATTTTTTCAAGGTAAAATTAAATGGTTGCAAAAAGATGTAATATTTAGAAACATTACAAATGGCATGCATGCACGAAATATATTAAATTTATAAATGTAATGTAATATGTAAGTGTAAGCTCTTTCATAATTTACAAAAAAGTCTGACATAAAACTTAATTAGCAAAGCCTGTCTGCTCTGTCAACCACTCAGGCGAATCAGATTTACTTTCTGTCAGAAAAAGTTTGACCTTATTTTCAACTCAGACATGCTACACACATCACAGTGAAAGCACAGCACTTCGGGATTCTTAGTTTTAAAACCAACTACCAGATAGGTAAGGCATGGGGATGTTGGTAGCCTGGAAGACAAAAGACCTGCCTTTCTGTTATTTTGTACAGAGACCTTTGCTTTGCTCTTAGGAGACTCTCCTTTAGGGCCAATGAGTTCTCAAATCATTCCTGTTTGGTCCACTGAGGTATTATGTCCCGAGGTAAGGTAAAGAGTCACTGTAAAATTTGGAAGGGGTTGGTGGTATGCCTTTCTTCTGTACAGTGAGAGGAGAAACGATGAAAGCTGATATGAGAAAGGAGAAGCAGCACACAGGCACATTTCCTAACAGATCAACATTGGCTTGGAATACACACACACGTGAGAAATCAGGGAATTAGCTCCTTCACCAATTTATCCCCAGAAAGTCTTTATGTACCCCCGGGAATAAACATGCCGCAGTTTGAAGACTGCTGTGCTAATGTAATAGTAATGACCATAGTATAAACAGGTTACAATTACTGGTCAAGGGACAGGAATTTTTAGATTGAATAAAAAACCAGAACCAGAGTTATGCAGTCTGCACAAAGTAGCTCAAACAAATGAATGCTCAAGACTGAAAATAAAGAAATGGAAAAGTTATAAAGCTGTTGTAAGTAAAAAGAAAATCAAGTTAGCAATTTTAATATCAGACAGATAGAATTTAAGAAGAAAAAGAGATTAAGAAACCAGAAGAATATTATACGGTAGTCACCTTCATCCATGGGGGAATATGTTGTGAGACCCCCAACGGATGCCTGGAACCGTGACAGTACTGAACCCTATGTATACACCGTAAGCAACAGTAGATCTAATGACTGAGACAGCCACTAAGTGACTGACAAGCAGGTAGTGTGGACAGCGTGGATAGGCTGGACAAAGAGATTATTCATGTCCAGTCATGACGGAGCTAGGGTCATTGTAAGATTTCATCATGCTACTCAGAATGGCCTACAATTTGAAATTTACAAATTGTTTATTTCTGGAAATTTCCACTGAATTTTTCTGAACCAAAGTTGACCTCAAAACTGTGGATTAGGCAGGCGGGACTACCCGTATGCTAGTAAAAATAATAAGGCTGGGTGCGGTGGCTCATGCGTGTCATCTCAGCACTTTGGGAAGCTGAGGTGAGCAGATCACTTGAGGCCAGGAGCTTGAGACCAGTCTGGGTAACATAGTGAGACACCTCCATCTCTTAAAAAAAATTTTTTTTTTAATTAGCTGGGTGTGGTGGTGCCTGCAAGTAGTCCTAGCTACTTGGGAGGCTGAAGTGAGAGGACTGCTTGAGCCTGGGAGGTCGAGGCTGCAGTGAGCTATAATCATAACACTTTACTTCAGCCTGGGCGACAAGAGCGAGACCCAATCTAAAAAAAAAAAAAAAATCATGGCACATACGCAAATAATATAGCATTATGGAGAGAAATAAACAATTGCAGCAAAGATTTTAAAAATATCAATTATTAGATATTTTTTAAAATAAATTTTTAAAAAGCAAGGAAATGTTAACTCCCCACTGAGATACCTCCTGTTGACATTTCTTTAAAAGATATATATGTTTAAAGATAGAAAACTCAAAGTACAGGAAGATACAGAAGGTAAATTAAAGCTCCTCTCCTTTCCCTGATCATCTCTTCCCCAAAGATAACCACTGTTAACACTGGAAAAAAGTGTTTTTACGAGGTATGAGTGGGGGGATTTACAATTCTCATTTATGGCAGTCTACTGTTGCTTCCTTCATACTTGTGTCCCCTTGAGTGAGGATCAACTAACATAAATCCTGCTTTGTAAAGGGGGGAAACATGTGCGACTTAATGTCTCAAAAAGTCATGCAAACATGCTATAGCACGGATGAACCTTGAAAACATTAGGCTAAGTTGTCTGATTCCATGTACATGATATGTCCAGAAGGGGCAAATCCATAGAGAAAAAAGTAGATTGGGTTGCCTAGGGCTGGTGAGGAGAGGCTGCGGAAGGCTGGGGACTGACTACTAATGGGTAGAATATCCTTTTGGGGTGATAAAGATGTTCTAAAATTAATTGTGGTGATGGTTGCAAAGCTCTGTGAACATACTAAAAACAACTGAATTGTATACTTTCAAAAGGTGAATTTTATGGTATGTAAATTATATCTCAATAAAGCTATTGTTTTAAAAATGTCCCAAATGCAGACTGAAAATATAAATGCTTCCAACTGGGTTATGAAGTAACAGAATTTTGAGACTGTTGAAGAAAACCATCCCATCATTCTGACTCATATCAGAAACAATACTCAGTAGAAAGGACTGTATCCAGGGTGATAATTCTCAAGTTATTTCAGCTGTCGAGAGTAAAAAGACAATAAAATGAATAAAGGGTACTTGTTCCCTAGCAGTTGCAGTACTTGTGCTCTTCAGATTTCCAGGCCATTCCTGTGAACTTGAACTACGCTCACATGCTTTGAGGCAAGGCTATGAACTTGATCTGCGAACTGTTTACCTCCCAAGCTATATGTTTCCAAATCTTCTGCTTTCTTTCAATGATTTCCAATGGTTGTAAAGAACATTTAAAGAAAAACAGGACACATTAGCTAGATTTGGTTAATTACAAATCAAATATATCCAAAGGAACATTATAATGCGAAACCACTTTACCACTTAAATTACTGGAGTTTTTGTTTCTCAGACTTTTTTGCTTGGTTTGGTTTTGCTTTTATTTCATTTCCATGAATGTAACACCTGTATAGATTGGTGGTGTAATCACCACCACAACTGGAAGGCAGAAGAATGCCATCATCCACCCCAAGCTTCCCCAGCTCTCCCTTTGTAGTCATACCTGACCCAACCACTTATTCCCAGCAGCCACTGACCTGTTCCTTAATAGTTTTGTCTTGAGGAAAATGTCATGTTAATAGAATCATATAACATGTAACCTTTTATGACTTCTTAGGCCTCCTTTACTCGGTGTAATGCATTTGAGATTCATCTGAGCTATTGTGTTTATTAATAATTATCTCTTTTTTTTTTTGCAGAATAGTGTTCTGTTGTATGGATGTATTATAAGTTGTTTATCTATTTAATCAAAGGACACTTGGGTTGTTCACAGTTTTTGGCAATGGTTGTGAATGTAAGTTTTCATTTCCATAGGCCAAAATATGTAGGATTGCTGGGTTATCCGTTAACTGTATGTAACACTTTATAAGGAACTGGGAAACTGCTTTTCAGAGTAGCTGTGCCATTCTGTATTCCTTCTGGCAGTGTATAGAGTTGCTGCTCTGCACCCCCAAAGGCACTGTCAGTATTTTCTCTGTCTTAGCCACTCTATAAGTACATATGATATCCTAATTTTAATCTGTATTTTTCTAATGATTAATGATGCTGTGCATCTTCTCTTGTGCTTATTTGCCATCTATATATCCTCTTCAGTGAAGTGTTCAATTCTTGTGCTCAACTGAAAAACTGGGTTACTTTCTTACAGTTAAGTTTTGAGAGTTCTTTGTATCTTCTGAAGACAAGCCCTTTGTATTTGTAAATATTTTCTCCAAGTCTGTCTCTTGTCTTTTCATTCTTATAAAAGTATCTTTCATAGAATAACAGTTTTAATTCTGATGAAGTCAAAATTTATCTTTTTGATGAAGTTCAATTTATCCTTTTTCATTTATGGACGGTGCTTTTGCTGTCATGTCTAAGAACCTATTCCCTGAATCCCAGGTCATCAAGACTGTCTCAAGTTTTCTTCCACAAGTTTTATAGTTTTAGATTTTATATTCAGATTTATGACCCATTTTGAAGTAACTTTTGTATAATATGTGAGGATTAATGTCAAAATTCACTTCTTTTTGCATATTGGTGTCCGATTATTCCAGCACCGCTTGCTGAAAAGGCTATACTTTTTCCACTGAATGAACTTTCTACCTTTGTCAAACATCACTTGGCATTTTTGTCAGGATCTATTTCTGGACTTTCTACCCACGTGCCCAATCTCTACATAAGTTATCTTGCAAAAACACCAGGCTAACTCAGAATCTGAATAATGAACAGTGGTTGGGTACCTGGTTTATGCTGTGATATTGGTTGTGAAATGTGTAATCTAAGCTACACAAATGAAGTCTTTAGATCAGTTTTTGATATTGCAGTATAAGAAAGGCATTGCCAACCTGGAAGCATTCCTCGATGGTAACTAACATCATAGAAATCATAACATCTGACCACTGGGTGAGGAAAACAGGGCTCTCTGTCCTAGAGTGATGAAAGGAGAGTGTGAGCTCTAGCTCTGGATCTGTGCAATGAAGCTCAGTAAAAGAAAGAATCCTTCTATGTGATCCCTAGGGAGATGATTATGACCAATGAACCAGGCACTGTGCTTGGGTACGGGGAAGTCCAGAGATAGATAGGCTATGCTTCCTGCTTTCAGAGGGGGAATCTATAGGAAAAGCTATTTTGCTTTGACATTGGCCATGTAGCCAATGGTAACTATAGTGCCCGTCTGCTTTAGGTAAGAGACTGGATCAAACGATTGGCTTTGACTCTGAGCTCTAACTGTTTTGTCAGGGCTCTGATTGTTTTTCAAATTAAACCCAAGGACAGTTTCTGTCCTTGGTTTAATGGCTTCATGAAGAAACTAGGCTCATGTAAAAAAAAAGAGATCTGCCCAAGATCTCAAAATACTTGCTCCATAACTGAGTTTAGAAACCAACCCTTCTGATGCTTAGTCCAGGCCTCCTTTCTATTATTTGTAAAAATTCTTTTTTTTTTTTTTTTTGGTAGGTGGGGGGCAGGGAGGAAGGTCTAGCTCTGTCACTCAGGCTGGAGTGCACTGGCATCATCTTGGCTCACTGCAACCTCCGCTTCCCAGGCTCAAGCAACCCTCACACCTCAGACTCCCAGGTAGCTGGGATTACAGGCATGTACCAACACATGCAGCTAAATTTTTGTATTTTTTGTAGAGACAGGGTTTCGCCATGTTGGCCAGGCTGGTCTTGAATTCGTGAGCTCAAGTGATCTGCCCACTGGGGCCTCCCAAAGTGTTGGGATTACAATTGTGAGCCACCTCACTTGGCCTATTTGTCAAAATTCTTAATCCACACTGTGTTTGCTAAAGAATAAATAACCCAGCCGGGCACAGTGGCTCACGCCTGACGTAATCCCAGAACTTTGGGAGGCCAAGGCGGGCAGATCACAAGGTCAGGAGATTGAGACCATCCTGGCCAACATGGTGAAACCCCATCTCTACTAAAAATATAAAAATTAGCTGGGCATGGTAGCGCATGCCTGTAGTCCCATCTACTCGGAGGCTGAGGCAGGAGAATTGCTTAAACCCGGGAGGCAGAGGTTGCAGTGAGCTGAGATCATGTCATAGCACTCTAGTCTGGTGACAGAGTGAGACTCCGTCTCACAAAAAAAAAAAAAAAAAAAAAAGAATAACCCAATGTCTTCTTCAATGACCTAAGCCTCATACATACTCCTTGTATGTGTGAAGCTGAGTATCCTTAATCCAATAATTTGAAATGCAAAATACTCTAAAATTCAAAACTTTTTGAATGCCGACAGGACACTGGAAGGAAATGCTCATTGCAGTATCTCAGATTTCCTCATTAGGGATGCTGAATCAGTACGTATAATGCACTGTCTTCGAGTTCTTCTGATCATTTGAGTTTGCAGTACTCCAGGCTATCTCAGAGGCCTTTACAGAGAAAGGAATCCTACAATTTAAAATTTCAACACTTTTTTTTCAATGACAAAATGGGGTAAAAATCAAATCAAATCAAACAGGTCTCTTCTGAAGATTTTATTTCTGCTCTGAGCTGTTCTGGGTGACCTACTACTCTAATTAGGCTGGAAATAAACCTGGCTTTCATGAGATGCAGGACATGGCTGGAGGAAAAAGTTGTCAAGACTACTTACAATCATCAGTGCCCACAGGCCTCAGAGCATTCCAAGAATTCATTGACTCATTCCATAATTCATTCTGCCCGTTAACCACAAACACAGACACCCAGTGAGAACAAACACCACTGGCTGATTTAGTTTTACTAATCTGCCCAGGGCAGGACAGGGATTTAAAAAACAATAATGCTGTAGTTTATCAATAGCTCCTCAAATGGGCAGTGTGGTATAGTACAAGTCAGCACAGCTTACAGTCCTAGCTCTACCTCTCTGAATGTGCATTCACTTGCAAAATGGAAGATTAATCCCAGTCCTTTCAACTTGACTGAGTACTGGTGGAGATCAAATGAGACTGAGGATATGAGAAGTGCTTTGCAAACTGAAAATCACTATGACTTATATGAGAGAGTTCTTCATCTAACAAACATGTGTTGGACACCTATTACCTGACATGCTCCATGCTAAACACCATGGATAGGAAATAAAACATAATACAGTCCTGGTCCTCAAGAAGACACTCAGATGTCTGATAAAGTGTGGCAGGTGCAATGATGAGGCAAGAGCAGTGGCCATGAGAGCATAGAGGGCCCTTGGATTATTCTGGACACTTAAAAGATGACAAGGAAGAGATGCCAGGAACAGATTAAGGCGGGAGTAGGAGTTATGTACTAGCTTCTAGAAAACATCACACACACTTTTATTTAACACTCAAACAATCCCACAAAGGGGGCACCATTTTTATTATCACTCTTATTGTACTATAAAGCAGTGGCTCCCAACTGGGGAGGGGAGAGGTGGCTGCCTTAACTATATCATCAGGCTTACCAACCCCTCTGACAGCGTTCAACACCACACTGGCTATAACTAGGTACTCCCTCCTTTTATTGTCTCTATGCCTAGCTTTTGCTCCAGTATTTATTTATTTTCTTTCTTTCTCTATTTTTTTGACAGGATCTTGCTCTGTCATCCATGCTGGAGTACAGTGGTACAATTATGGCTTACTGCACTGTGGGAAAGTGGTATCAAGATGCCCTATGGTCCCCTCTCCAAAGTGAACCTGTTCCAACCCTTACATCCAAGCTATACTGGGGAGCTCATCGCCAAAACACTCCATGCTGTCTTTCACTGTCCATTCAGGCAGCAAGGACCACCCCTGCTTAGGTTACCTCCAGCTGATGTGTAGAGACTGTTTAGGCTTGGTCTTCTCCAAGAAGCCTGGGCCTGGGAATTAGATCCCCACATGTACCACAGGTCTGCCTGTGGCACTGCTTGGATCACACTGTAATTACAATGGTCTATTTCCAGGTCTGTCTTTATGCTGTGAGCTCTCAGAGGACAAGTGCCAATTCTTATCCATCTGTCTTCCCCAGTGCCCAGCAGACTAGAAGTGTTCAAATTATGTCTGCTTCCTATAGCCTTTGGTTGAAGCCTTCTTGACAGTTTTAATATGTAATTCTGGATTAAGGGTTTGCTGTTCTTGTTGTTATTGCATGTATATTTAAGCCAAAATCTCTATATTTAAGAAATGTTGTGTGTTGTGAAAGTTAAAATATTAAAAAACATGAGGACTATCTCCTTTCCCATCCTAGCTTCCTCCCAAGGCAACTACTGTCATGAGTTTCTTGTATATTCTTTCACAATTATGCTATGCATGTTCATGCATGTTGTGAATCCCCCAACCTTCTTTTCCCTCACAATGGGTGCACACTATAATACCATTATATACCATTATAGAAAGAGGGTAAAATAGTTAATTTTAGATGTCAACTTGACCAAATTAAGGAATACCTAGAGAGCAGGTAAAGTGTTATTTCTGGGTGTGTCTCTGAGGGTGTTTCCAGACTGGCATGTGAGTTGGTGGACTGAGTGGGGAAAACCCACCCTCAATGTGGGTGGCTACCATTCAATCAACTGGGAGCCCAGATAAAACAAAAGGGCAGAGCACTTTGGGAAGCTGAGGTGGGAAGATCACTTAAGCCCAGGAGTTCTAGACCAGCCTGGGCAACATAGCAACACTCCATCTTTAAAAAAAAATTTAAGGCTGGGCGCACTGGCTTACACCTGTAATCCTAGCACTTTGGGAGGCCAAGGAGGGTAGATCATGAGGTCAGGAGTTCAAGACTAGCCTGGCCAAGATGGTGAAACCCTGTCTCTACTAACAATACAAAAATTAGCCAGGCATGGTGGCGTGTGCCTATAATCTGAGCTACTCAGAAGGCTGAGGCAGGGAACTGCTTGAACCCGGAAGGAAGAGGTTTTAGTGAGCCGAGGTCATGCCACTGCATTCCAGCCTGGGTGACAGAGTAAGACTCTGTCTCAAAAAAAAAAAAATAAAAAAATAAATAAAAATAAAAATAAAAATAAAAATTAGCCAGGTGTGGTGGGATTCATCTGCAGTCCCAGCTGCTTATGAGCTGAGGTGGGAGGACTGCTTGAGCCCAGGAGCATGAGGCTGCAGTGAGCCATGATTGTGCCACTGTACTCCAGCCTAGGCAACAGAGTGAGAGCCTGTCTCTAAAAGAAAAAAAAAAGGAGGCGGGGGGAGAGGAAAGGTGAATTCTCTCTCTCTTCTGGAGTTGGGACAGTTTCCTTCTTCTCCTGCCCCTGGGACATCAGAACTCCTGGCTCTTCAGCCTTTGGGCTCCAGGACTTGCATGCGCACCCCACCTGGGCTCAAAGGCCTTTGGACTGAGCCACAATACCTGCTTCCCTGGGTCTCCAGCGTGCAGACGGCCTATCATGGGACTTTACAACCTCCATAATCACAACTCAGTACCTCTGTAAGTCCTCCCTCGTCTATCTATACACATATATATCCTATTGGTTCTCCCTGGAGAACTCTGACTAATACAGAGGGGTTCCTAACCTGAGGTGCTCAGATGGACTTTAATGATCTATAACACCCTGACATTTTATGCAATGTTGTTTCGTGGTCAACAGGTCTATGTAAACCTACCCACAAAGGTTGACGGAGCTGAAATGCTGAAAAAAGAGTTGAAATATCCAGTTTTTCGGAAAGTAAAATTTAATAAAGACTCACAAACAGAAGCCATGTCTCAGGTAGCCTTGAAATAGTGGATCCCCACACCGTTACCCACCAGACTTAGGGTTTATATACCACAGGGAACTTGACAAAGGACAGGGTTTTTGGTAGGTATGTGTTTACAATAACATCAACGTTGTTTTGACCTAAGGGCAGGCTTTATTTACGGTGAGTATATGAAAGTAGAAATCTTAGAGGCATTCCTGGAACAGGGGTCAATTGGAATTCAACATGGCAGAATAGTATCCTAAATGGAGTGGTTTTAGCCTCAACAAATGTTGTAGCTTAAGCATGTTATACTTTTACAGGGGAACATGCTAATAACTACCATTAATTTCTCAAAGTAACTCCTGGCCTCCAAAAGAAACCTTCCTATCAGAAAAAGTTCATGAACTGGCCCTGGGCGCAGTGAATGCTACTGAAAGCACACTCATGGCATGTTTACCCTGGCCAGAGGCTGCTGGGCCCAGGGCCAGGGATGGGGAAGTTTAAGGAGGCAGCATTTCCACTGTGCTTTTGTCAGTAACAGAGAAATGAGGAGCAATTTAGAGAGTATTTTCAAACTTCCTGTATCAATGCAAATCTAATACAGAGCAAAGAATATCACATAAGTCTGGAAATTCTATTTGGCCAGGCACTTTTAAACCCATTTGCTAAATGCAACAATGTAATAGAGATTCTCTTAGTTACTTTCTGTCTCAGTTCATCAGCGACGTCCAACTTGGTGGCCTCAAACCACGTGTGACTACTGAGCATTTGAAACGTGGCCGGTCCAAATTGAGAAGTGATGTTAGGGTAAAAACATATCCCAGATTTCAAAGACTTAGTACAAAAATGTAATGTAATATAGTTCATTAATAATTTTCTTTTTTTCCCCCATTTATTTATTTTTATTTTATTGCATTTTAGATTTTGGGGTACATGTGAAGAACATGCAAGATTGTTGCATAGGTACACACGTGGCAGTGTGATTTGCTGCCTTCCTCCCCAACACCTACATCTGGCATTTCTCCCCTTGCTATCTCTTCCCAGCTCCCCACCACACACCATCCCTCCCCTATTTCCCCCCAACTAACCCCAGTGTGTAGTGCTCCCCTCCCTGTGTCCATGTGTTCTCATTGTTCAACACCCGCCTATGAGTGAGAACATGCGGTGTTTGATCTTCTGCTCTTCTGTCAGTTTGCTGAGAATGATGGTTTCCAGGTTCATCCATGTCCCTACAAAGGACCCAAACTCATCGTTTTTGATGGCTGCATAATATTCCATGGTGTATATGTGCCACATTTTCCTTATCCAGTCTATTGTCGATGGGCATTTGGGTTGGTTCCAGGCCTTTGCTATTGTAAACAGTGCTGTAATGAACATTCGTGTGCACGTGTCCTTATAGTAGAACGATTTGTAATCCTTTGGATATATACCCAGTAATGGGATTGCTGGGTCAAATGGAATTTCTATTTCTAGGTCCTTGAGGAATCGCCACATTGTCTTCCACAATGGTTGAACTAATTTACACTCCCACCAACAGTGCAAAAGTGTTCCTATTTCTCCACATCCTCTCCAGCATCTGTTGTCTCCAGATTTTTGAATGATCGCCATTCTAACTGGCGTGAGATGGTATCTCAATGTTGTTTTGATTTGCATTTCTCTGATGACTAGTGATGATGAGCATTTTTTCATATGTTTGTTGGCCTCATGTATGTCTTCTTTTGTAAAGTGTCTGTTCATATCCTTTGCCCACTTTTGAATAGGCTTGTTAGTTTTTTTCTTGTAAATCTGTTTTAGTTCTTTGTAAATTCTGGATATCAGCCCTTTGTCAGATGGGTAAACTGCAAAAATTTTTTCCCATTCTGTTGGTTGCCGATTCACTCTAATGACTGTTTCTTTTGCTGTGCAGAAGCTGTGGAGTTTGATTAGGTCCCATTTGTCTATTTTGGCTTTTGTTGTCAATGCTTTTGGTGTTTTGGTCATGAAGTCCTTGCCTACACCTATGTCCTGAATGGTTTTGCCTAGATTTTCTTCTAGGGTTTTTATGGTGTTAGGTCTTATGTTTAAGTCTTTAATCCATCTGGAGTTAATTTTAGTGTAAGGTGTCAGGAAGGGGTCCAGTTTCTGCTTTCTGCACATGGCTAGCCAGCTTTCCCAACACCATTTATTGAACAGGGAATCCTTTCCCCATTGCTTGTTTTTGTCTGGTTTGTCAAAGATCAGATGGTTGTAGATATGTTGTGTTGCCTCCGAGACCTCTGTTCTGTTCCATTGGTCTATATCTCTGTTTTGGTACCAGTACCATGCTGTTTTGATTACTGTAGCCTTGTAGTATAGTTTGAAGTCTGGTAGTGTGATGCCTCCCGCTTTGTTCTTTTTGCTTAGAATTGACTTGGCTATGCGGGCTCTCTTTTGGTTCCATATGAAGTTTAAGGTGATTTTTTCCAGTTCTGCAAAGAAGGTCATTGGTAGCTTGATGGGGATAGCATTGAATCTGTAAATTACTTTGGGCAGTATGGCCATTTTCACGATATTGATTCTTCCTAACCACGAACGTGGCATGTTTCTCCATCTGTTTGTGTCCTCTCTCATTTCGTTGAGCAGTGGCTTGCAGTTCTCCTTGAAGAGGTCCTTTACGTTCCTTGTTAGTTGTATTCCTAGGTATTTTATTCTCTTTGAGGCAATTGTGAATGGAAGTTTATTCTTGATTTGTATCTCTTTAAGTCTGTTATTGGTGTATAGGAATGCATGTGATTTTTGCACATTGATTTTGTATCCTGAGACTTTGCTGAACTTGCTTATCAGTTTCAGGAGGTTTGGGGCTGAGATGATGGGGTCTTCTAGACATACAATCATGTCATCTGCAAATAGAGACAATTTGACTTCCTCCTTTCCTATTTGAATGCCCTTTATTTCTTTTTCTTGCCTGATTGCTCTGGCTAATAATTTTCATATTACCATAGTAACACTGTTGAAATCGTATTTTGAACACAGTAGTTTAAACACATATACTTTTTAAATTAATGTAATCTGTTCTTTTTACTTTTGTTAATATGGCTGTTAAATATTTAAAATTCCACATGCAGGCCCCATTTGTGGCTTGAGTTGTTTTCACTGGACAGTGTGGCTTCAGAGATCAGTACACAACTATTCACTATTCTCTGTTCTCCAATTGATTGATTCCCACCTTAGACATGTTTTCTTCTGGAAATCAAAAGTAAAGCTTTCAGATAGGGTTTCCTAGTCAGGTATTACCACTGGCACACAAATAAAAACAGTTCACTAAAAAATACATCAAAAAATATACTAAAACTGACACATTTATTTACGGGGTCTAAGTTCATGGTGAAATCCATTTGGCAATAACCAACTGAAAATATCTTTGAAATCTGGGATGTATTTTGTACTAATATCACTTCTCGGTTTCACCAGGATGTAAGTCTAATAATAACCTCCTAAAACACATTTACTGAGCACCTATTGTGTGTTGGGGTCTTCACATTTATTACAATCATTTCCACTTTAAATATGAGAAATTTGAAGCTCAGAAAATGGCTTCCGGTCATTTGATTAGCAAGCAGCATAGACCCAGGTCTTGGCCACAGGAAGCTGCCCCATCCCTCCTTCTGCCACATTCTGCCTTCTTTTATGTTTACATTATAGGACAGCTCACAAAGTTCTTTCTAATACATTGTATCATTTAATTATCTAAACTATGCTGTGAAGTAAACAGGGATATTACAATTATCATATTAAAAGGAGGGCATCCAAGCCCACCTCTCATCTCATGGTTTGTAATAGGAGACTATAATCTTAAACCTAGGAGTTCTGGGAAAAAAAGTTCAATATCCTTTCCTCTCCATGCTATTAATCATAACTTCCTCCTTTTAAAACCGCCTGCTTTCCTAGGTTTGTAGTTAAAAGGAATGGAGGGAGAGGAGCCTTTATTGTTAATAATCATATTGTACCAACAACGCCACTGTTTCTAAGCACACATTTCTGCAAATTCTGTATTAATATATTAATATAACATCACTGTGAATTTATAGGGTTATGTTTTATGTTATTACATCCTCTATTTCATTTGCTCTTCCATGCCCACATTTATTATTCTATTTCAAAGGGATGAAACTGCACCATACAACAGCTAAGTGACTTATGAAAGCTCTCAGAGCCACTTACGGACCAAAACGCAGGCAGTAAAGGTAATGAAGAGTTAAATGGAGATGCACTGAGGCAAAACTTCTCCTGGTCTTGCATCCCAGGGAAGAAGCCTCACTATTCGATATATAAACTCTCTGGTGCAGACTGGAGAGATGTAAATGCAAAAGGAAAGGAAGCCCTGCTTTCTCGGGGTGAATGGCATTGCTGTCTAGGAGTCAGACTCTGTTTTGCCCTGCCCAGATGGCTGTTTTCTGAGGGGCAGATAAGCAGTCACACTCTACCTTCTCTCTGCTCCCCATGCTTAAAGGAAAAACATGGGGAAACAATGACAAACAGAACTAATCCAAGTCCAGGGAACATGTAGCTTGAATGTAGACTACATGGCAGGCTAACCTGAGTTGAGGAGAAGATGCAGGGGAGGGGAAGGGCCACACGGTGGATTGTGAACAAGAAGGAAGAGTTCGAACGAGAAAAAATACAGTAATGTTAAAAATGCATAAAATATGGAGGAGAGAAAAAGGAGGAAGAAGTGGAGCTGGTAAAAATCTGTAGTAAGGGCAGCAAGGTGTTGGTAACAAGATTGCTGTGCATTAAGCCATTTGCCGAGGTTGTCCAAGTGCCACAAGCAAACACACAAAGGGACAGAAGCCACAAAGATCAACAGTTCATGGGGGCTGGGAACGGCGGCTCACGCCTGTAGGCCCAAAACTTTGAGAGGCCAAGGCAGGAGGATCCTTTGAGCCCAGGAGTTTGAGATCAACCTGGCCAACAGCCTGGCCTCCGTCTCTACAAAAAAGTTAAAAAAATTAGTTCAGTGTGGTGATGTGTACTTGTGGTCCCAGCCTCCGGGATGCTGAGGGGTGAGGATAACTTGAGCCCAGGAGGTTGGGGCTGCAGTGAGCCATGATCATGCCACTGCACTCCAACCTGGGCAACAGAGCAACACCCTGCCTTTATTAAAACAAAAACAAAAACAAACAAAAAAACAGCTCCTAGGGTTAGCTACACCACCAAGACACACAAGCTAGAGAGAACAGAGCAGGTTAAGATACAGTCCAATTCCAGACTAGGAAACGACTTACCATCCCCTACTGTACAGGGAACCTCACTGTTATTGTTTAGAAATTTCTTAAATGTGGTTTATTCAACACTTCAGTGACTCTAGCTATTTTACCCATATTATGTGTCCAGATTATTCATTTGATTTAAAGTTTTGCATTAAAAGGCCTCAAACAGCTGGGCATGGTGGCTCGTGCCTATAATCCCAGCACTTTGGGAGGCTGAGGCAGGTGCATCACCTGAGGTCAGGACTTTGAGACCAGCCTGACTGACATGGCAAAACCGTGTCTCTACTAAAAATACAAAAATTAGCCAGGTATGGTGGCACATGCCTGTAATTCTAGCTATCGGGAGGCTGAGACAGAAGAATCACTTGAACCCAGGAGGTAGAGGCTGCAGTGAGCAGAAATTGTGCCACTGCACTCCAGCCTGGGTAACAAGACCGAAACTCTATCTCAAATAAATAAATAGGCCTCTAACAAGGATTGTTTTAACTGGAAAATAACAGAACTTGACACTAACCCTTAGTGGAAAGTCAGAAAAGCTGAAATTATGGAGTATTCATATAAGGAATCCTATTTTAAAAATATTTGTCACCCACAGGGTCTCTGTCCCCAGGGTTTAACTTTGAAAATCTCAAACGTTCTTACCTGTCCTTTCCCCCTTCAGTTCTCATACTTATTTGGTGTCTTGGTGAATGGCTCTATTTTCTAAAATCTCATCTGCGGAAGTGGTCCTGGGCCCTATGGGTCATGGCTGCAGAAGGAAGCATAGTCCCCACTCTTGAGGAATTCATCTGCTTTTGGGGGAGGCAGGATATATTAAAGAGAACTCAAATTCAGAAAAGTAACCAATAAGCCAACTGTATCCCTAGTTTCTGATCTTTGTGAGTAATCAAAGCTATATTCTCTCTTTACAGCAACACACACACATACACACCCCCACACCCCAGGGCACGGCACACAGGGTACTAAGTTGTACCTAAGACCATCCCAGACAGCTACCCACCCAAGCTGTGGCCTCTGCCAAGAGTTGAGAGAGAGAGATCAGTAAAGTTCTAGCATTATTCTGTTTGAGCTTTTTATTATGAGCAGTTAATAATTTTTCAATTAATAAAAATACCTTATTAAAAATGAGAAAGGTAAAAGTTTAAAGGCACAAAGGGACAAGTGAAATGCAAATGGGACATAGACTTGTTCCCCATGTTAACACAGTATCCTGAATTTGGACTAAAAGCCCTGGCTGTCCAAACCACATGGGCTTTAAAACCGAGAGGAGGTAGTGGTAGCCAATCTTGTTCACCAGCTGGGTCCATCACTTCTGCTCTTTGATATGGCAGGTCAGAATATTTATGGCCCAACAGAGCTGGGAAGTTTGTCCAGACAGGGCATGATGAGATCAGTTTGTTTAAAACTTGCTGTGGATTTGCTTTGTCCATGGCTTAGCAATTCCCTCCACTTACCACAACTTCTTCAGATTTTAATTTCCTTCTTTTCCTCTTAATTCTATAGACATGACTAACATGCTGCTTTATTAAATCTACAGAGCTGGTTGCCAGACACTTCCTTCTGCTGCCTGCAGCTCTCCATCTATGGTATCCTACCTAGGATGATTTTAGCTTTCCTTAGTCTACGCTTTCCCCTCACTAAAAAGCAGCAGAATGGGAATCCGTAGAGCTAGTTCCAGTCTTGTTGCTAAGTAACCTGGTGATCACAAGTTCTGACCCTTTCTAGGTGTGTTTCCTCCTCTGTAATTTCCAACTTGCTGAATGTGGTGTTAATTAAATGACATATTGTTAATATAGTTCTCAGCCCTCAATAGTTGAATAAACAGAAGCTATCCCATTTGTATCCCTAATGTCTAGCTCTGGATGAATGAAAGAAAAAACTATATATTGCCTGGGATACAGTGGCTGTTTGGGAAATATTACTTCTCTTTCCCTTAGCCACCGGAAATATCTCAAGTGAACTGGCCATGTCTGCTTTGGGGAAGTGAAGGGTAAATACTGTGCCCAAAAGAGGAACTCACAGAGATCTGAACGAGGGGATACCTAAGGAACATTTTTGGTTCTAACATTCTATATTTTGTTTGTACATTTAGCAAACACTGCTGAAAACTTGAAACATGCTGGACACCAGCCAAGTCTGGAATTAATGTCACGTGTTCCTCCCAGCAATGCATCATCTAGAAGGCGGGGACTGACAAATCCAGTAACAAAGGGCATGAGAAGTATAAAAACAGAAGTAGGTGCAAGAGCATTTTTAGAGTATAAGAGAAGGAAGATTAACTCTACCTGGGGGAATCAAAGAGGAAAAGGTAAGCCTTGAACACTGAGCAGAAGGCCCCTATTAGAAAGGCTTTCCCGGAAACGATTCCTTGAATCAATGTCATGTAGCTTTCCATCTGGATGCTACACCTTGGAGACATAACTGGACAGTGATTGTCTCTCCAGAGCCTTTTTATTCCAGGATCTTCAATGGACTGCCCTTCAGATGTGGTCTTGAGTCCCCTCACCTTCTTCCTCTTCTTTCTTTTGAAAGAGAAGCCGATCTTAGTTATCTCAGGCTGCCGTAACAAAATACCACAGACTGGGCAGCTTGACAGCATCAATGTGTTTTCTCACAGTTCTGAAAGCCCAAGAGGAACGTGTTGGAGGTTTCTCTGGAGGCCTCTCTCCTCGGCTTGTGGACAGCTGCCTTCTCACTGTGTCCTCACAGGGCCTTTCCTCTGAGCGTGAGCATCCCTCATTCTCCTCCTCTCACAGTGCGATCGAACTAGGGGCCCACCCTTAAGACCTTATTTAGCCCTGATGACTTCCTTAAAGGCCCTATCTCTGAATAAAGTAACACTGAGGTCAGGGCTTCAACCAGTGAATTTTGGGAGACATAATTTAGTCTGTAACAGTATCCTAGAGTGTCACAGTCCTCTGTTAAATACCTAGACAGAATAGAACACTGCAGCTGTGGTCTGACCATTTTGAAGATAACTGGGATGGTCATCTCCTTTGGAAGTAAAAATGATACACATTTTAGTCTGCTTTTTACTTCTCTTTCAGTTTTGCATTATTCAGGATTTTTTAAGTTGCAAGTAACAGACATTAACAATGAAATTTGTTGTTTATATACTGTTAAAAAAAAAAAAGGGTTTACATGTAAGCCTGGCTTAAGTTAAATGCCTGAGTGCATGTGGTCAAGGCTGCCATGAGAACTCGCTCTCTTCTCAGTTGCTGAACTCTACTTCCCTCTCCATTGGCTTTTTAGTCTTTCCCCACGTGATGGGAAATAACGATTTCAGGCTTTCACGATCTTGACAGCTCTTGATCCCATAGAAAAAAAACAGCCAGCATCTTTTATAATACTTCTAGCTCAAGTCCCATAGAGGAGCAGTCCCCAACTTTTTTTGGCCATAGGGACCAATTTCAAGGAAGGCAATTTTTCCATGGACTGAGGCAGGGTGGGGGATGGTTTTGGGATGAAACTATCTCACCTCAGATCATTGGGCATTAGATTCTTATACGAAGAACACAGCCAAGATCCCTTGCATGCACAGTTCATGATAGGGTTTGTGCTCCTATGAGAATCTAATGCCACTGCTGACCTTGACAGGAGGCAAAGCTCAGGCAGTAATGCTCATGGCTACTCACCTCCTGCTGTGTGGAATGGTTCCTAACAGGCTACGAACTGGTACTGGTCCTTGGCCTGAGGGGTTGGGGACCCCTGCCATAGAGAATTCTTAGATGACAGAACTAAACCAGTCGCCACAGGCAGGGGATTGAGTCTTGGCCTGGCCAGGTCTGGGTCATATGCTACCCCTAAAGTGAGGTGGGGGATAAGGCCCACATAAACTACATGACCAGGTCAGATTACTGTGGAATGGAAAATGCCAGCTCCCCTCTACCCAACTTCTCCCCAAACCAGCTGCAGGCAAAACAGATATCTTTCTAGAAATAACAATGCTATCCCAGGAGACAAACAGGTGTGTTAAAAATGATTACAATGTCTTTTTTTTTTTAATTTCTTGATCTTTGTGCAATGTCTTACCTATTGGAACAATCTCAAACTCATACCTGTTTCTTTGGCCAGGTGCTAGAGAACAAATGTGTTAAAGAGGGTAAATGATGCACCTGCACATCTCAGTGCTTTTCCCATTAGTGGAAACCGCCCTGGCATGCAAAATGGCAGCACATTTCTCTTCCTGATAGTTCTTAATAAATTAGAGCTAGCATAGGCGGGTATTGAGCAATGAGAACACATGAACATAGGGAGGGGAGCATCACACACTGGGGTCTGCTGGGGGGGATAGGGGAGGGACAGCAGGGGGTGGGGAGGGATAACACGGGGAGAAATGCCAGCTATAGGTGACGGGGGGATGGAGGCAGCAAACCACATTGCCATGTATGTACCTATGCAACAATGCTGCATGAACTGTACATGTACCCCAGAACCTAAAGTACAAAATATATATATATATCTCCTATACAAAAATAAAAAAATAAATAAATGAGAGCTAGACTTTATCATAGAAACAGTAAGAGTAACTACATCAATAGGGTGATACATTAGAAATTTCTATTTAAAAAAAAAAAAGAAAAAGATGGCCACATCTTAGGGAGTGAGCAGCATACAAAAAGAAAAAAAAAAAACCAACACATACACTGTTGAATGAAATTACCATTTTGGAACTATGCAAAAACATTTCTTGCTGCCAAAAAACACGTAATACACTGCCTTAGTAGTCCAAACTGGGGTATAATACAGTGAATGAAGGAAACACAGGTTCTGATTTTCTAATTGAGTGACTTCATTATAACTCCAAAAATACAAAAACCAGCAAAAACACAATTTACAAAGAAAATTTGAGGAATAATATCTTATTTTTAAAGTTTTCCAGTTGTAACATACGAGTTACAGAACCCAGAGACACAGAAAGCCAACTTCATTCATTCCTCTAACTGTTAATTGTTCTAGTAGCTGGTAGTTGGTGTGCTAGATACTAAGACACAAATAAACTCAGTATAACAACAATTTAAAAAAAAAACGACTTCAAACTTTACTGTTTACTAAGCATTTTTGCATACATAATCATACTTTTCCTCACAACAACCCCATTTTACATATTAGGGAGACTCAAAACGAGTACATAATTTGCTCAAAATAACATAATAATTACCAATAAGAGGAGCCTGAACTCACATCCAAATGGGACTTCTAATCTTATACTCTTTTATCTGCTTCCACTTAGGCATTTTTTTTTAAGAGTTGGGGTCCCATTCTGTCACCCAGGCTGGAGTGCAATGGCATGCTCATTGTTCACAGTAGCCTCAAACTCCTGGGCTCACATGATTTTTTGCCTCAGCCTCCTGATTAGCTGGGCCCGTAAGTATGCACCATCATGCCTGTTTTTTTTTTTTAAATGGAGACAGGGTCTGGCTATGTTGGCCAGGCTGGTCTCAAACTCCTCACCTCAAGTGATCCTCCCACTTCAGCCTTCCAAAGTGTTGGGATTCATTTTGAACTAAAGATTCTCTTCTTACTCATTCTTCTGATTGCCGGGCCCAGATTCTCCTTCCATTATGGCAAGCAATATTTTCTAACGTATAAACTCAAAATTAAGTGTTATGTTTAACATGTGGGAAACTCAGGGCAAAATCAGCATTCCCCTTCCCATAAGACTTCTCAGACCTTTCATGCTACTACAGATATTGATTGACTTACCACCTATGCAACTTACGACCATTCCACTTTACGACCACAATAGCTAGCCACGACTGCTCCACGTCTGGCAGCGCAAACGATGCCCAGCTGGGCGTACGACAGTGCGGACCAGCTTCCGGCAGCACTACCATCTCTGCGTGCACCATTTCAACTGTACATATAGCCTACTCAACTTACGGCCAAATTGTGTTACGACCGGTCCGCGGTCCCGACCGTGGTCGTAAGTCGAGCACTAGCTGTAATCCCAACACTTTGGGAGGCCAAGGCAGGCAAATAGCTTGAGCTAAGGAGTTTGTGACCAGCCTGTGCACCAGGCGAAACCCTGTCTTTACAAAAACACCAAAAATTAATCATGCATAGTGGTATATGCCTGTGGTCCCAGCTACTCCGGAGGCTGAGGTGGGAGGACCACCTGAGCCTGAGGAGGTTGATGCTGCAGTGAGCTGTGTCTCTCCAGCCTGGGCAACGGAGATAGATCCTGTCTCCAAAAAAAAAAAAAAAAAAAAAAAAAAAAAAAAAAAGAAA
>NW_022436960.1:3397302-3472812 GCF_009761245.1 Sapajus apella
AAAGGGGAAAAAAAAAAAGGAGTTTTCCTTTAAGGGGTTAAGAGGCCTCCAGGGGCTAAGGCCAGTGCTTGGTTGTTCCCTCATATCGGAAGCCAGAAGGATCACGGATCCAGTACTGTTACAGGTATTGATCGACTTACGACCTATGCGACTTACGACCATTCGACTTTACGACCACAATCGCTAGCCACGACTGCTCCGTGTCTGGCAGCGCAAACGTTGCCCAGCTGGGCGTACGACAGTGCGGACCAGCTTCCGGCAGCACTACCATCTCCGCGTGCACCATTTCAACTGTTATCCCAGACTCGGTACAGCAATTTGTGTTTTGTGTCTTGGATATTTTTCATCAAACCCCTCCCAAGATGTCTACCAAGAGGAAATTGTCTTTGTCTATGCCTCAGCCTGCCAAGGAAAGAAAGGACATCGATCTCGACACGAAAATGAAGGTAATTAAGCAGTACAAAGGAGGAAAGAAAGTGAAGGTGATCGCACGTGATACAAAGTTATCACACTTGACTGTGTCGGCGATTTTGAAAGATAAAGAATTCGTGAAGCTGTGAAAGGTTCTGCACCCATGCGATCAACAGTTATAACAAAGCAACGAAGCGGGCCCATCCACGAAATGGAGAAATTGCTATACATTTGGATGGAAGATCAAATTAAAAAGCGGCCAATAAAATGTTTCGTACATGTTTATATATTTTGGTATGTTTTATAATTGGGAAAATGTTTCCTATGGTATTTTTTACACCTGTATTTTGTATTTTTGTATGCACCTGTATTTTGTAATTTTGTATGTTTTGCAAATATTAAACCAGTTGTACTGGTAATGCAGTGTTTTACTTAAACCTGACGAATGTAAAAATAAAAAACAAAATGGTGTAGGGATGATACAAATGGCATAAAATGAACAAAGAAAATTATGGTATATAACAATAATGAAAGAAGACGATAAAATATGACTTAAAGATTTTTATAACATCATTTCACAGTACTGTACATATAACCTACTCAACTTACGACCAAATTGTGTTACGACCAATCTGTCGGAACCAATCGTGGTCGTAAGTCGAGCACTAGCTGTATGTACTGTCTTTTTTGGGGCAGGGGTGATTACAATTTTTCTTTTCTTTTTTTGAGATGGAGTTTTGCTCTGTTGCCCAGGCTGGTGTGCAGTGGCATGATCTCGGCTCACTGTAACCTTCGCCTCTTGGGATCAAGTGATTCTCATGCCTCAGCCTCATGAGTAGCTGGGATTATAGGCGCCCACCATCCCTGGCTAACTTTTTTGTATTTTTAGTAGAGATGAAGTTTTGCCATGTTGGCCAAGCTGGTCTTGAACTCCTGACCTCAGGTGATCTGCCCATTCAACCTCCTTAAGTGCTGGGATTATAGGTGTGAGCCACCATGCCCAGCCTACAATTTTTCTTAAGCTGACCACAGAACTTGCTTTTGTTTTGTTTTTCCCATGAAGCTTTATGTATGACTAAAACAGCAGTCAAAACACAGGTTCCAGAGTCTGATGGTCTTGGGCTCAAATGCCAGCTCTCTGTGATGCTGGATAAGTTTTTACACCAGCATATGACTCACATCCTTCATCTGTGAAATGGACATGACAATAACAGCAGCTATCTCACAGGGCTCTTACAAGGCTAGAAGTACATATGCTTAAGCATATGAAGTGCTTAGCAGGTTACACTGATCATAGTCAAGTGTAAGTGTGAGATAGCCACTTATTCAACAAACACTATATAAAACAAATATCTCTAGAATACCCGACAGATTTTCCTTGTTTTACAAAACTAGGGTGCAAGGCAGCTATGCAATGATGAAAACAAACGTTTTAGTTAGAAGACACAGATCCAAATCCTAGCTTTGCCACTTAAGCAGTGTGACTCTGAGGAAATGATTTATCCTCTCTGAATCTTAGGAGCCTCTTAGGTAAAATGGTAATAACAATGTAACCACCTGACTCTAGAATCTACTTTTGACTGGTGCTTATAGGATTACTGTGAAAATCAGATGTGATAACAAAAGTGCCTGCAATAGAGTGGGCACATTTTAATGTGTGTCAACCTTGCTTGTATATGAATCTAGAAGAATCAGAAGCTCTTCATTTATATACATAAGGACTTTTAAAACTTTACATGCATTTTTACTAACTCAAACCCTTTTGTCAATCCCTACAGCTCTGAAGATCTACCACTGGGCCCTTTTAGTCTTTCCACCTGATCTTTCCCATCCACAAACAGACCTTATTCACTGGACTCAGCACTTCTATCAAAATCCCCGAAAGCCTGCAGGCTCAGAAATAAGCAGACATCAAAAAGGCAGCAACTGTCCTCTTTACTGGCATTTCCCCATCTAGAGTCTATAATATGACCAGGATAGTGAAGGAGGTTAAAAAAAAAAAGGTAATAAAAATGAATAAACAAAGTGCTGAGAAGCCAAGATGTATCCAGCTCTGCTCAAGTGTGACAGATGTCTTCAAGTAACTCTGAATCAAGAGGGTACGATAGAGAAAATTAAATATCAGATTATTTATTATATACCTTAAATGCAGAAAAAAGAGAAATCATATAGGGTGTAGAGGTTAGAAAAGGCTTCCTGAAGAAATAGTACATGCACAGGGCTGGGTTTTAGAGAATTTCATGGAAAGAAAGCAAAGGTTTGGAAATAGGAAATTAAAGTGGCAAGTGCAGATCCATGACTAAATCATTTTTTTAGGGTGGAAGGAGTCAAGCTTCAAGAGTCTGCAGCCACAACACGGAGGGCTCCACCTACAGAAAATAATGAGAAGCTGTCCTGGCAATAGACAGAATTTTATATCACAACCTGGTTAAGGACTGTCCACAAAGTACTGGGATACCATCCTCCCATCCCATCTTTTTATGAAGCAAGCTGTGTTTAAGCATTCAGTCATGCGTAGGGATGAGTTGATGAGTACTTTGTTCGTACCAGGGATCTGATAATCATGAATGTCCCAACCAAGATGCCCAGGACAACAAAACAAGAAATTTATCAACTATAGCAAAATATGTCAACCTTCTCTTCCTTAGGAATCTCCATTCCTTCACTACCCAATAAGCTGAAGAATAAAAGTACACAGTCTTCATCCTGTGGCTTTGGAAGTGCTCCAAGGTGCATTTGATTTGAATGCATTCTCTCTCCAGGGGAATTTCATCACTGACTATACTTCTATATCAAAGAATATGTTTCATTGTCCTACTCATAAAAATACACCCAACAACCCCTTTCATCCAACTCACCTCTCTTAAGAAGGCTCTGTCTTGACTTGATACCCAGCTGTCTGATCTAGCAAATACAATGAAAAATGAGTAAGAGTGGTAACTTCTGAAAAACTAGGCAGGGAAGCCCTGTGAGGAGGGCACTCATCTTCCTTGTGCCTGGTTCTCTTTCCTGGTGTTCTTGGTGTGCAGTCTGTGCACATGGGGCCAAGAGTTGATTTTAAAAGAGGACAGAGCTCCAAGTGTTCATGTTTCTTCCAGGGCCACACAACAAGTGAAAAGTAGATCATCTTTTCTCTCTTCTAGTGCTCATGCTGATGATGATGGGAGGCAGGCTAGTCTCAAAGAATGCACTGTGGGTCAACCCTGGCATTTGGCAGGTTCTGAACTGGCTGACTTGAGTGAAAATAATTCTTGTCTGTAAATTATTACCAAATGAACTCTGAAGACCCCAGTGACTAGTCATGGAGGTATCAAACCCAAGAAAGGCCACGAACCAGCATAAGTTCTAGATCAAACATTGTAGTCTGTGCAAGCCACACTTTTAACACATCTGGGTTCAGTATGCCTTTGGAGGTGCCAGCAGAACTCAAAACCACTTTATAGAACCTTTCATTTTCCAGTGCTCTTCACTATGAAAGCTCATACACATCTCTGCAAATAAAATATTATTCCTATTTTTCAGGTGGAAAAACTAAGTCCCACTGAAGTTATGTGACTTACATAAAGTAACACTTATATAAAGTAATCATTAGAACCCAGGGGGTTTCCAGCTTCCCAAGCTCAGGTTCTTCCCATGAACTCTAACAAAGTGTGTGCATCAGAATGATTGGTAGAACCTTAAACAACGTACATGTCTGGGTTTCACTTGCACATATTTGGACTTAGGAGGTTTGAGGAGTGGCCTGGGCACCTGTCTTTAGATTGCAATGGACCCTCCCAGTTGAGAAACATTACATAGAATTCCCAAGTTGAAAGTCACTCTTCAAAGCTCTTCAGGAGATTCTCTTGCTGTCCAGGAGAACCACCCAGAATGTATCCCATCATAGCTACAATTGTTGGAAGAGTGCTCTTCACTGAGTTCTCACTTGTAACTCACTCTTCCCTACACAGAGACCTCACACATCATACTTGTCCAGTTCAGTCCTGGTTAGTTCAATAGACATTTACTGATCACACCAGGCTCCAAGGATAATGAAATATGACATGGAGGAATGTAGAACAATGAATAATGGGCTGTGGCATGAGTACACAGGCACTGAAGACTCAGAGAACCACAGGAGTCACTTGATGGTGGGCTCTAGCTGTATTATCACAATTAGTCAGAAAGCATTGTAGTTAGTCCCAGTTTGTCAACTGCAAGGAACTTATTAATCTCTTAGACCAGTAAATTTGCATGCAAACCAAGCCAACATCAAAGCTCTCAGCTGATGAGTCACACCATGTTTGGTTCACTGTGTCATAAACATTTCAGTAACAAATACGATTATCTTCCAAGGACTGATTTCTGGCATTCTGAATCTGAACGGACACTCAGGGAGAGGGGAAGGCTAGAAGTACTCTATCCTCAGAACGTGTCAGCCTCTTTCCTGGCTCCTATGCAATTTCTAATCCAGGATAAGGGTCTATAAAATGCTTTGCTGCTTACAGTAAATTAAAAGAATTAATTTATTGAATACCTAAATGCTTTATAGAAGTAATCTCCACCAGGCACAGTGGCTCACGCCCATAACCAGCACTTTGGGAGGCCGAGGCAGGCAGATCACCTGAGGTCAGGAGTTGGAGACCAGCCTGACCAACATGGAAAAACCCCATCTCTACTAAAAATAGAAGAAAAAAAATTAGCCAGGTGTGGTGGTGCATGCCTGTAATCCCAGCTACTTGGGAAGCTGAGGTAGGAGAATCACTTGAACCTGGGAGGCAGAGGTTATGGTGAGCTGAGATTGCGCCATTGCACTCCAGCCTGGGCAACAAGAGCAAACCTCCCATTTCAAAAAAAAAAAAGAGAGAGAGAGAGATAATGTCATTTCATTAGCATAACAACTCTCAGAGATTGGTAATAGTCCCATTTTACAGACAAGGAAACCAAGGCACAGAAAACTTAAGTAACTTGCTCAAGGTGATAAGACCAGTAGAAAAGTCAAGGTGCTAGCTAGCATAGCAAAACACCTAGTAGTGTTTCCCATCAATACTACTTATTCTCTAAAGGTGAAAATGTTTATCTCTGCAAATAGTGAACTTCAGGGCAGAGAAGTCACCAGTCACAGGGAAAGGACAAAATGGACTTGGGTTATACCCTGAGAAGAAAGCAAAAGCTCTCCTCTCAGGTTTCACTGGCTAAAGCACAGCTAAGAGCACACTGTCCCCCTGCCCCTATGCCTCAGTTCCCACACATGTACTAACAGCCCTTGTCTTTATTTTCATCCACCCCAATCCTATACCCTCTAAGGCTCACTCCAGCAGATGCCTCCTCCCGAAAGTCTCTTTTAATTTTCACTATGGCAAAACTGTGTCCACCTCCCGGCCGTAGCACGTTACCTGCATCCCTACGGAATCTACCCTACTCTCCCATGTCAGTCTTGTCTTCACTACCCGCTACTCCATGCTTCTGATCTGTCTGCTCCCCACCTCTTGAGGACAGTGTTCCTGGAGGCAGGACTAAGGATTACACATATTTACATTTTCTACTCTGGCTTATACTGAGTAGATATTCAGGAAACATTTGTTCAATGAGTGGTTATCGTAATATCAGAAGGGCCCTCCTACATCCCTCCTCCAAAATGACCCATTGCCTATCTTTTCAGAACCTACATGGTTGAGGATATGTTTGCAACTACCATAAGTATCTAGCAAGAGACATATAGACCCAAGTTGGTATTCTGTTTCAGGACTCATTCCTCTGGGTAGTAAGTCCAGTTAAATTCTTCCTCTTTGTTTTGTTTGTCATTAGCATAAGCGACTACTATTATACCAAGCAAAGAGGAATGGGAGATAACAAAAACTGTTTTAAAATGTGGCATTTGAATCAGTTAAACATTAACTGATTAAACTTTTGCTGATTATGAAATACAAAATACAAACAATACAGCAAGGTTTTATAATTTATATACTTCTTTCCTGTACATTATCCTCAAAATAGTCCTTTTGCTATATGTGAGGTAACTAAAGCCTAGAGAAATAAAGTGACAGTCACAGCTTACAATTCCCTTGTAGGAAATGGAGCCTAATATTCAGATCTACAACACCGCCTTGCTCTGAGTAAAATTCAACAACTGCACACTTATTTAATAATGAAGGATAGATTGATATTTTTAAGTGTATCTCCTTTGCCATGTAAACTATCTGTTTCCCAATGCATAAAGGGCTTAAACAACTCAACACAAAGAAAACAAATGCTCTTATATAAAAATGGACAAAAGGTCTGAATGGACATTTCTTAAAAGACATACAAATGGCCAACAGGTATATTAAAAAATGTTCAATATCATTAATCAACTAGGAAATGCAAATCAAAACCATGATATCATCTAACACAGTTTTAGCAGAAAGCCAGTAAGTCACTCTGGCATGGACGTGGAGAAAGCGGTGCCCTTGTACACTGCTAGTGAGAATGTAAATGAGTACAGCCATTGTGAAAAACAATTTGGAGGTTCCTCAAAAAAACTAAAACTACCATATGATCCAGTAATCTCATTGCTGAATACGTGGCTAAAAGAAAGGAAATCAGTATACTGAGGAGATTAATTTTACTCCCAAGCTTACTGTGGCATTAGTCACAATGGTCCAGATAGGACTTGAAGTTGGGCGTGGTGGCTCATGCCTATAATCCCAGTACTTTGGGAGGCCAAGACGGGTGGGTCACTTATGGCCAGGAGTTTGAGGCCAGCCTGGCCGACATGGGGAAACCCTGCCTCTACCAAAAATATAAAAATTAGCCGGGCGTGGTGACCCATGCCTGTAATCCCAGCTACTTGGGGGGCTGAGGCATGAGAATAGCATGAATCTGGGAGGCGGAGGCTGCAGTGAGCTGAGATGGTGCCATTGCACTCCAGCCTGGGCAACAGAGCAACAGAGCAAGAATCTGTCTAAAAAAAAAAGAAAAAAAAAAACAACATACAAATCAACCTTAAGTGTCCATCAACAGATGAATGGATTTTTAAAAATGTGGTATAAATATACAATAGAATATTATTCAGCCATAAGAAAAAATGAAGTCCTGTCATTTGCAGCAACCTAGATGAAACTGGAGGACATCATGTTAAGTGAAATGAGGGCCAAATACTGCAATTCCCACTAATATGTGGGAGCTAAAAAAAATTGGAACTCATGGAGATAGAGAGTAGAATGATGGCTATCAGAGGTGGGAGGGGTGGTGGGGAGAGGGTAATAAAGAGGGACAATTAGTGGATACAGAAATACAGTTTGGTAGAAGGAATAAGATTTAGTGTTCAGTAGCACAACAGGGCAACAAGAGTTAACAATAATTTACTGTATAGTTCAAAATAACTAAAAAAGTATAATTGGAATGATAAATGCTTATGAAGGAACAAAGTGGGCATACAAGAAAAAAAAAGAAAGGAAAAAAAAAGATAAACGCTTGAGGTGATAGGCATTCCAATTACCCTGATTTGATCATTACACATTGTACATTGTATACTTGTATCAAAACATCACATGTACCCCATAAATAGGTATACTTATTATCTATAAGAATTAAAATTTTTATAAATAAATAGTTTCCCCAAATGACATCTTGCTTTTGGCTTGTCAGATGGACATCAGGTGAAACTGTCAAGTCAATGAGTTCTGTCCATCCCTCTCCTGCCTGCTCCATTCCTTCTCCTGGTCTCTCTGCCCTCTGCATTCTTCCTCTAGCCAGTGCTTCCACCATCATCTATCAAAGACCCACATGGTTGTGGATTCCAACAGGCCCCAGGGATCTAAGACAGAGGGATCATAGCTCCTCACAGTTAGGGACTGTGACTTACTTAATTCAAAGTATTTTGATTATCAGACATTTATTAATACCTCCCAGAGCTGACAGTATGCAGTCAGCAGTAGTTGGTAGGGATACAAGATGATGACATTCTCTCTGACCTCAAGGAGTTCATGCTTTAGTAGAGGAGAAGATGTGAGAAAAACTAATCATCATACACAGTAGTAAGCACTATACAGAGATGGGCTGGAAGAGCTGTGGGAACTGGGAGGAAGGTGGGTCATTCTATCCCAGGTCAGTCCCCTGTTCCTTTCTGTTCCCTATTTTTCCTACATCTAAGGAGCATGTGCCAGGCACCATGACAAGCTCTGGGCCCACAGGAAAGACTGAAAGGTTGGGCTGACAGTTAAGACAGAAGGTCAATTTATAGGATGGCATTTCAGGCACACAGTATCTGGGAAAGAGGGACTGAAGTAAAACTGACTGAATTCCTTAACAGCTGGGTGGACTTTGAGCAAATTACTTAACCTCTCTGAGTCTCTGTTATCATTTCTTTCATTCATTTTACAAATATTTATTAGATACCTACTGTGTACAAGGCACTAGAGATAAAACAGTGTAATTTTTTTTCTGAGACACTGGAGTGCAGTGGCACGATACTGGCTCACTGCAGCCTTGACTTCCTGAGCTCAGATGATCCTCTCACCTCAGCCTCCCAAGTAGCCGGGACCACAGGCATATGTCATCGTGCCCAGCTAATTTTTATATTTTTTGTAGACATGGGGTTTTGCCATGTTACCCAGGCTGGTCTGGGACTCCTGGGCTCAAGCATATATCTGCCTCAGCCTCCCAAAATGCTGGGATTACAGGCGTGAGCCACTGTGCCTGGCCATAGCTGTGTTTTTTTTTTTTTTTTTTTTTTTGAGATGGAGTCTCCCTCTGTCTCCCAGGCTGCAGTGCAGTGGCAAAACCTCAGGTCACTGCAACATCCGCCTTCTGGGTTCAAGCAATTCTCCTGCCTCTGCCTCCTGAGTAGCTGGGATTACAGGCGCCTGCCACCACGCCCGGCCAATTTTTGTATTTTTAGTAGAGACGGGGTTTCACCATATTGTTGAGGCTGGTCTCAAACTCCTGACCTCTTGATCCGCCTGCCTCAGCCAACTGCATATTTTTAAAAACCTATCCTTCTATCCTTGTGGCATTTAGGTTCTGTTGAGGGGGATAAACAATAACAAATACAAAATATAAATCTACAGTATATGGATGGTGATATGTGATCTGGCAAAAAATAAAGCAGAGTAAAAAGAAAGGGAGTGCCCACTGTGGGAAGAGGAATATTAAGAAGACAAGTCAGGGTGACATCTGAGCAGAGGCCTGGAGGAGACCAGGGCATAATCCACGTGGCCACCTGGAGAGAGCAATTCAGTGCAGTGGCCTCAAGGAGGAGGCAGCCTGGTGTGTTCAAGGACCAGCATAAGCTGGTGAGGCTAGAGTAGTGTTGAAGAGACAGGGTGCTGTTAGAGATAAATCTGATGACAGGGCCAGGCTAAGCGGACCTAGTAAGCCACTGCAGGAGCTTGGGCTCTCACTCTCAGTGAAATGGGAAGTCACTGGGAGGGGAGGTGGGGTGGTTTGACAACAGGAGTGACATGATTTGATGTCTTATCTTAAAAAGGAAAATGGGTAAAAAATTCAGATCAGAGGAACAAGGCAGAAGCTTGGAGGGCAGTTACAATGCTAATGCAACAATTCAGATGCTGGCATTTGGACAAGGCAGGTGGTAGCAGAGCCAGTAGGAAGAGAGGCAGAGCTGGTAGGACATTGTTTAATGCATGAGAGAGGAGATGTGCAGAGAAAGGGGACAAGAATGATTGAACAACTAGAAGGAAACAGTTGCAGAGCTACCATTGGCTGGGCTGTGGAAGACTGAAGAAGGGACAGGAAGGAGCTGAAGAACCGTGTTGAACATGTTTGTGATGCCGAATTAGGTTTCTGGTAGTAACATCAAATAAGAAGATGGATATATGGGCCCAGAGCCCAGAGTTTAGGGCAAGTTCTGGTGTGGACTGTGTTTTCATCTTCAGCAAGCCACATGGCTGCCTGGGGCAGGGCAATCCAGGCAGAGACACAGCCAGTTAAGAGGAACAAAAAGGCATGGTCCCGGAACAGCACACGGCCTGCGTGCCTACAGTGGTATGGAGGAGAGAGCCCATTTATGTGAGTTAAAGTTACCTTGGGCAAAGCAACCAGCTGTGATTGGCACACAGTAAGTACTCAATGATCAAGTGTATTTTCCTTTCCCTTCCCTGCCTGGCCCAGTATCTACCTCCTGTTCATCTGAGACTTATTTCCTCAGCTCAGATCAATGTACTAAACATCTGTTTTGTCAATTTCCTACAGGAGCCTGGAAAATTCGAGAGGGACTAAGCTGGCTTGGGATCTTGACACTTGGATGGTTCTAAAGCCTTGCAAACTTCAGGTCTTCCTCAATACCACTCACTTTAACTCCTATCAATATTCCAGTAAAAGAGCAAGAAAAATCATAACATTTCCCAAGACTAGATATAAATTTGAGTCAAAAAAGCTGCTTAGAGTTTGGACTTCAAATCCTTCCATGATGTTTTTGTTTAAAAATAAAACAGACTCAAAATAGTAACTTCCATTTTCACGTGACTAACAAATAGCAATTGTGGATTTTAGATCTTGGTACACTACATTCCTTCTGGAAATAAATCAGAATAAGTCAAATTCCAGGAGTTCTGAGAAACAAAGGTCTCTGATTTGGGCTCCATTCTCACTTGATGGATTACAGAGGAAAAAGTCACATTTAAAGCTCTTCATTCTGGGGTGGTGAGGAAATGTAGGCACTGTTCTGGGTCCAGAGGTAGAAGGAAAACTACATGGTATTTCACAAAATGCTCAAGAGGACAGTCCCTGCAGTGTGTAGAAACAGGTAAATGCCTACTTGAAACTTTCAGTTCAGTAAGGAAGAAAGGAAGCCTAAAAAGTTTTTTTTAAAAAGGCAAAAGGAGGCCGGTGCGGTGGCTCATGCCTGCAACCCCAGTACTTTGGGAGGCTGAGGCAGGTAGATTACTTGAGGTCAGGAATTCAACACCAGCCTGGCCAACCTGGTGAAACCCTGTCTCTACAAAAATATAAAAATTAGCCAGGTGTAGTGGTGGGCACCTGTAATCCCAGCTGCTTAGGAGGCTGGGGCAGGAGAATTGCTTGAACCCGGGAGGCGGAGGTTGCAGTGAGCCAAGATCACACCACTGCACTCCAGCCTAGGCAACAAAGTGAGACTCTGCCTCAAAAAAAGTAATACAAAATAAAAAGGCAAAAGGACAAATGACCTGTGTCTACCCCCAACAGCCAGCTAGAACAGCTTGCCTGGTGGTAGAACAGTCTTGTAGGCAATGACAGGCAAAAATCCCCTAGGCAGCTGTAAAATACTATCCCGACTTCTCAAGCTCCTATTCCTCTCTAGGCTTAAGGCAGATTCTTGCTCTATCGCCCAGGCTGGAGCGCAGTGGCACAATCTTGTCTCATTACAACCTCCGCCTCCTGGGTTCAAGCTATTTTCCAGGTAGCATCAAATCATGACAACTGTCAGTGCGCTCTGGAATGGGATCATCTGCAGATTCCCTAATGAAACGTGATGAGTTCTCTGGCACTCCAGCAACTGGAGTGTACTGAGGACATCACGTTTTTCTCGGGAGGTCAGTTATCAGCTATTCCACATGTTCTCCTGAACTAGCACATAAAATGGCCCAGGTAGCACCATGGCACCAACCTCAGGACTGCACTGAGCTAGCCAGATAGCTTGCTTGCTTTTCCTTGTTAAGTCCTGGTTAAAATGCACTGCACCAACTGCTTATTAAGGTCTTACTGCGTGTCAGGCAGTTGTAGGCACCAAGGAAACAAAGTTAAAAACAGACAGGATTCTGTTGCTTTTATGAATTCTGCTCTAATGGAATTCATAGTCAAATTAAGTAGTAATGGCATGTAAATTTGTTTGAGCCAAAATCAGACTTCCTTTTAAAAATGAATGTGGCTGGCCAGGCGTGGTGGCTCATGCCTGTAATCCCAGCAATTTGGGAAGCTGAGGCGGGCGGATCACATGCGGTCAGGGGTTCAAGAACAACCTGGCCAACATGGTAAAACCCTATCTCTACTAAAAATACAAAAAAAAAAAAAAATTAGTTGGGTGTGGTGGTGCACACCTGTAATCCCAGCCACTTGGGAGGCTGACGCAGGAGAGTAGCTTGAACCCAGGAGGCAGAGGTTGGAGTGAGCTGAGATTGTGCCACTGTATTGGGCGACAGAGCGAGAATCTGTCTTAAAAAAAAAAAGAATGTGGCTCTTGTGCTCTCAGGGCTGGGGTATGTGTGGAGGAGCGTGTCCACACACGAGGCCTACAGGCGCATGTGGATAACCCGATGAAGTCAGCCCCAGGATTTGCCCCTTTATATTCATGTAGGAAGAACTGCTGTGATTTATAAAGTTTACATCATCCCATTTTATTATAACAGTGTTATGGAGTTTCTTGGTGAGAATCACTCTCCCCATTTTCAGCTGACACTAAGAAAGATCAAAAGAGTTGCCAAGCCCACCAAGTTAGTTCATCGCAGCACCAGGATTATTAACCAAGTTCTCTGATTCTCATCCCAACATTTCTTCGGGATGAGAATCACAGAATTTGGTTTATAATCCTACTGCTCTGCAAGACCTCCCCAGGTGACAGGTGGTTCACCTACCTGTCACTGAACTGCTTCTTTCTGCTCTCTATTGTTCTTACCCATACCTCCACCCTGCCTTTGCCTCCAACATCCCATATCTATGAAGGTCAATCTTCTGCTTTTCCTAAGCCAATGGTTTGCAAAGTCTGGTCCCCAGGCCTGTAGCATCAGACTCACCTGGGAACTTGTTAGAAACACAGATTCTCAGGCCTCACCCCAGATCTACTGAATCAGAAATTCTGGAAATTCTGGAAGTGGGTTCCAGCAACCTGAGTTTTAATGGGCTCTCCAGGGAATCTGCTGCATGCTAAAGTTAGAGAATTGCCCTGAACTAAGCTAAAAAGCTGGGTACCTCTGTAGTCCCTGTGTTGCCCCACCATGATCACCGGGCCCCACATACACAATCTGGAGAAGAAAGCCATTTGCCTGGCACCATACAGCAGCAATTTTTCAGGGCCAGCTTAGGGAGAAGCTTGAAGCAGGAGATAACAGGCCTCCCTTTTGTGGTCTACCCTCCATAATGATGGCCCCTTTTTCTCAGTCAGTGCAATGGTCTTTAAATTCAACCCCCTTCCACCTCATCAGACCCAGTTCTTGGCTCTTGGATTTAGAAGCCCACCACAATGGTAGTGGATTTGTTGATATATTACCTTTCTCCCTAATCATGAAATGTAATGAGATGCTCCAAGCTCTGTTTAAGAAGGTAGATAAGGCTTACTTCATCTAGAATAAACGCTAACAATAAAATGTGAATCTCGCAATTGTGCTACTTTCTACAAATTACAGAACGCTTCCTAACTCTCACAGTATCACAAAAGCTACTTTTGAAACAGACACTAGAACCCAGGACTCCTGATTTATTCCCTAAGGGCCTATCTACTGTAACATGCCAGACATTAAATAAATTCTTCTTAGTCATCTAATGGAGCTATTATAAAAGTTCTGGTCACTCTGTAAGGGCATGGGCCCATGTCACCAGAGCACGCTGCCACAGAGGAAGAATTTCTTTGTCACAAACCCAGGCCATTAGAAATAATGCAGAGATACACGCTTAAACAAAGGATAACTTCCTGAATCCGAAGCATCAAGTTTGCTGAAAAGGGCGGGGGACAACCTTTATGGTCCGACTCTTCTTTGTGAAGATCTAATGATCCTCTTATCTACTCCCTTGACTGGCTAACAGGTCTGTAGTTTTCGCTTAGAATAATGAAAGGTAGCTATTCTTATTGTTTTAATGTCTACTGCAGCAACATTTGGAGGAACAAAAAAGGCCTGTAGAGGTAAAACGGGTTCCCAATCACTCTTCACTCATCAATATGGAATTTATGCTCAGCTCTGAAATGCACAAAAATTGCATTTGAAAAATGAGAAGCTTTCAGAGGTCAGAAACACACACACACACACACACACACAGACACATACTCTTCCATATGTTCCAGAGAGAAGGAAATATGCACAAGAAGAATCTGATGACCCTCCCATTCTGCCTCCTTTATTTTCGTTTCTTAGAAACTCTTTCTATTGGAACATTCCTTCCCATATTTATATCCATGGATAGATTCCTGGAGAAGAGATGGAGAAGAGAAAAGGGGTAAGATTCACAAAAGATCTAATTTGGAGCACTAATAATTACAGCAGCTGAAAAGCATACTAAAGCAAAGGACCCTGTTAACAAAACACTATCAGGGCACTTCCCAGAAAACAGCCCAGCCATGAGATTACTACTAAAAATAAGGAAGACAAGCAGAGCCAAAATCAAATCTCAACTATGCAGACAGACTTGCAGAATTTTTCACCTTCACTGCTACAATTAGCATTTTGTAAAAAGAGCAGTAGACTGCATGAGTTGACAAAGGAAGAAAAACAAAAGATAGCAAGAGACTCATTCTGGATACACAGTTGCTATTCCGTATTCATAACTCTACACCAGCAACAGCAGCTCAAATAAGGCACAAGGTGGGGTCCTGGACAAATTCACAAATGATCAGACCAATTATCCACGCTGCACTTCTGCACACAGTAAACACCCCTGACCTGCACCACCTCTGCACCTCCCACCCCCAAGCCCGGGATAAACCCTACCATATGCTGAAGAGAACCCTGTTTTATTGTGAGAACCAGCCAGATCCTAAGCTGTCATTACACAGCAAAAACCCAGCGAGAACAAAAAGCCAGCAGCAGACTGATGTAGAAAGCCCAGAACATACCTGAATTCTTCAAATGCAAACATGACCTAGTCAGAGACAATTTCCTTAGATTGTGTGGTAGTCTTTTTGGTGTGAAGGACAACCATTTAGTTAGTCAGATGGTGCAAAGTGCAGAAGAAAGAGGCGGGGTTTCCACACCCCCCAATATTCTGAAGTAAAAGGCTTTCTGCAGACAGGGGCCTGCAGCCTCCAGCTCCGCCAGCTGCTGACAAGCGGCAGCTAACAGGGGAGGCAGCTAGAAAACCATGTGATCATTCCAGCAAGTCTGATTAATGCAGTGTATGCTTAGGCTCCAGGCTGGGAACTGGATTAGTCTAGAGAAAGAAGTCGAACCCAGGGCACGCTTGGGATCCTGGGTAAAGCATGTAACCCATCCCACCCCCTACCAGAACTGTGCAGGTTGGGGAGGAAGGAGGAAGGTTGAAAGGAACGAGAATGCAACCTGTTCCGCTGTGATCTGCCTAATTACCTCATCTTCCTGTGGCTGCTGCTGCTATAAGATCAGGCATGACCAACATTATACATGAACATAAGTACTGAAAATTTCTGCAGAACTCTGCATTTTACCATTCCTCTTCCAAACATTATTTTAGCACAAATGCATAAACTGCTTCAGAATCACAAAAGTCACATTTTACATCCATGACTTTACCATGACCAACATGACCTTGCATATCACCCCTGATTAGTGATCTCATTTATTTGATTATTCATTTATTGAGCATATAACGTACCAGGCTCTCACCAGTTCCCTGAAGTATAAAAATTGCTATAATCATTTCAGAGGAGAATAAAACGGAAATGAATGCTAGCCCCCAAAAGAGAAAAGAGAAATGTTTATCAGGCTGGCAAGATTTGGCAAATGAGCAGCTGAGGCTGTATTCTGAAATTCGCCATGAAGAAAAATCTTCAGCATTCAGGTTGCAACTCTTTATGAAATAAAGCAAGACAGATCTCAAATAAAAACTTGTGAGTCACTCTTGGCTTTTTTTCTCTCCCTCGCACCACAGCGTCATCAATCACTTAACTGTAATCGACCTGGAAAAGGTGGCCTGAAGCTGCCCCTTCCCCCTCGCCCACCCACGCGACCTGAGGGTGCCCTCAGTGTCCCTCACTCAGCCTCTGGCATTAGAAAAATTGCTCTAGCTGATTTTTAGAGAAGGGGTGGAAGAAGGAAGACCACTTGCTAATGTGATTTTGACGCCCCTGTTTAACCCCGCATTACTAATTCCTCAGTGCCCAAGAGATAAAGTATTTTACACTTCACCCTGACATACCAAGTCTTATTTCTCCAATTCTCTCTTCCACTAAAACTCTTCACAAACCCCCAAATTCAGCCAGACATTCACAGTTCCCAAAATCTGTCAGGACCTCCCTTCTCGGGACCATGAACCAGCTAGATGAGCTCATTCGCTGCTCCCTAATATGAGCTGCTGCCCACACGCTGCTCCCTCACCACTCCCTCTCCAGGGAGCTGAGTTTACCCCAGGGCAGTGTGCTGCTCTCTCTCCTTGGCTGCCACCTGTATGGCATCTGGAATTCTGTTTGCCTCTCCCATAAATTTAAGAGTTCCTTGAGGACAGGGATATGTGAAGTTAATTTCTGTATTCCCAATGCCTGGCACAGCACTTGACAAAAAAGAATTATTCAAATAAGGTTTGCTGAATGAACCTCTTTTGCCTCAGCTTTTATCAGGGAAAAGAGTGATCCAATACATGCATTTGCACAAAGGTGCTCTGGGATGAATACATCACTCTTCACACAGTTATCTCTGTCTCGAAGAGAAGACAGTCCAGGGCTTGTCTCAAAGAAATGCAGTGACAAAGGTCAAATGAGGGAGACTGATGAGTTAGGGAGGTGTCTGGGTGAATCCTATGGTCCCCCAAATCACACAGCAATCACCTAAGCGGATCTGGAATGCCTTCTGCAGTACTCCTGACCAGCCTCTGCCTGAGACCTCTGGTGATGGCAGCTTCTTGGCAGAATCATAATAACAGGAAACACAAAATATTCAAGTCATTAAATAACCCAGTTTTAAGTCCCAGATCTGCCATTTACTTTGTGATCACTGACAAAGTGATCATTGTGATTTACACTATATAAAACCAGAATAATACTGATACTGCCCATGCCTCTCTCACAGGAGTGTTGTAAGAAACCAATAAAGGAGGAGTTGCAAAAGCTCTTTATCAAGTATAATAAGTTATATAAATATTTTCATCAGCTTTATTATCTCACAAGATCATCTCTAACTGGACAGCTCTGATTATTAGGTGGTTCTTCTTCATGATGAGACTACCACTCCTAAGAAGTATCCTGTCTGCTCAATGGGTAGCTCATTTAATTTTTTGGAGACCTCTAGACTCTTTCCACCAGTGACTCAAGACTCTCCTTTTGCAGGTATAACCAGTACTTTTCAGGGTAATTAATAAGGTCCTGGTAGAGGGCAGTTGGTATAAATGATGAAAAATCAAATCTAGCACCAAGTTTATTTTACACATAATATTATGAAATTCTCCCCAATTTACTAATAAGGAAACAGAGGCCAAAGTGGTTAAGTAACTTGTCCAGGGTCTTACAGCTATACGTGGCAGGGTAATGACATGGACTCTGGCTGAGCTAACTCCAACATGCTCTCTCCAGGTGTCCAATGATCCAACCAGCTCAGCTGCCTCCAGGAGATGACTAATTTATATACTGTCAGGCAGCCTGTGGCCCTGAAGAGGGGCTGGGACACTGACCCTTTGGGCTATTTTATGCAGCTGACCAGGTGAATCACCAAATTTCATAGCCAAGCAAGAGACCTGCAAGGGCTAAAAAACAGTGCCTCAAACATCCCAGAAAGTGAGAGGTAGACACCTCAGTTGACATCCATTGGGGTCCAAATGGAAACCGAGTCTTCTTCAAAGGCTAGACATCCTCAACCATTTGATTACTGCTAACACCAAAGCGTCAGAAACAGAAACGTATAAGTGAGGGTCCATGACTCCTGACAACTCCACTCCTGTCTGGAATAGGGCTCAAAAAGGCACCTCTGTGGCCATATAATGTGTGTGTGTGTGTTTAAAAGGCATTCCAAGCCATTTACCAACAACTCAGGCTCAGATAATGCACATTCCCCCCGGGATTTAAGTTCCCTTTGTACCATGAAAGAATAGCGAGATACTGATTTTTTTTAAATTAATAAGTATTTTTTTTTTTTTTTTTTTTGGAGACAGAGTCTTACTCTATCAACCAGGCTGAAGTGCAGTGGTGCAATCTCCGCTCACTGCAACCTCCACCTCCCAGGTTCATACAATTCTCATGCCTCAGCTTCCCCAGTAGCTGGGATTACAGGCATGCACCACCATGCCAGAATAATTTATTTTTTATTTTTACTAGAGACAGGGTTTTGCCATGTTGGCCAGGCTGGTCTCAAACTCATGGCATCAAGTGATCCACCCACCTTGGCCTCCCAAAGTGTTGGGATTACAGGCATGAGCCACTGTGTCCAGCCAATAATTATCTTATTTTAAAAAATAACACTTCCATGGAACCCTAATATGTACAACTGATCAAAGTAGAATCGTTCTGGCTGAAAAAGGGGTGGAGGGGCCCTAGATTCCCTGCTGCAGGGCCTTCCTTCCCTTTACCAGGGACAGGCTCTGCCTGAACACACTGGCCTAAATGACTCCAGCAGGCCCCGTCAGTTCTAATGACCTATGGGGGCTCTCCCAGCTACAAACTGTCACACTCATCCTAATCTGGATTCACTTCCTCCTTCTAGTTTCATTCCTAAGAATATCCTCCCTACCCTCACTGGTCTCTCCTGCCATGGCAGAACACTCGTCTGCAGCGACTGGACCTGTGAGCTGCCTGGGACTTTTCTGGAGAAACAAACATGGAAACACTGACACAAACACAACCATGAACAGGAAATGACCCTGGGTCCCTAACAATGTGGGAAAGCTAAATGAGAATATATTAAACAAGTGTCCTTAGCTTAACCAGTACCTTAGTTTTGCAAGCCACGTCTTTTCATTTTAAATGGTTAATTGTCCAAGAAAAGGAATTTATTTGTTAGTATTGAATCTCATCACAGCTTACTTGGAGGCCAAGAAACAGACAGTTTAAGGCCCTGATGTTCTGTGGATTTGAGGCCTTACAATCAACATTTCCTCTGCCACTTTTTTAGGCTGTAGGCACGCAGCCATGATGGACATGTAACAAAATAAGGACTGAGAATCTGAACAGAATCTGATGCGCCAATCAAGTAAAAAAAACTCTATCTAGACATTTACTAATACCCACATTCACTTCTGTGCTGTGTAGAGATGAAACAGAAGGAGCCACAAATGGAAGTCAGAGATGATCATGACTAAAAATACTATTCTTTTCTCATGGTCCAATCAAGGATCTTTCCAATGGCCAGGGGACTGAGTGGTAATAAGGAATTCAACAGTATCTTTAGAGGCCCAGTTCTCTCTGGTTTCACTTCTACAACCCTAATGAAGACCCAACTAGCCCCTACCAGGTCTCCCGCCTGTCTTACTCCCTTCCTGCACACAGTCTCCAACCCTACCACTTGCCAGTTAAAAAACCCACAACTCAAAAACTAAAAATAGAGTTTCCATATGATTCAGCAATTTCACTGCTAGGTATATGCCCAAAAGAAAGGAGATTAGTATACTGAAGACATATCTGCACTCTCATGTTTAGTGCAGCACTGTTCACAATAGTCAAGATTTGGAAGCAACCTAAGTGTCCAGCAACAGATGAATGGATAAAGAAAATGTAGTACACATACACAATGGGGTACTATTCAACCATAAAAGAAATGAGATCTCGTCATCTGCAATAATATGGATGAACTGGAGGTCATTATGTTAAGTGAAATAAGCCAAACACAGAAAGACAAACTTCACATGTTCTCACTCATTTTTGGGGGAGCTAAAAATCAAAACAATTGAACTTGTGAAGACAGAGAGTAAAATGATGGTTACCAGAGGCTGAGAAGGGTTGGGGATGGTTAATGGGTAACCAATGGGCAGGGGACTGACTATATTTTATCTAACTAAATATGGTTAAAATATTCAATATAGTTAGGATGAATAAGAACCAAATGCCAGTATTTGATAGCACAATAGGGTGATTACAGTTAACAATATTTTATTGTATATTTAAAAATAACTAAAAGAGTATAACTGGAATGTATGCAATACAAAGAAATGATCAATGTTTGAGGTGATGGATACCCCATTTACCCCATTTGTAATTAGTTATTACACATTGTCTGCTTATATCAAAATAGCTCATGTACCCTATAAATATCTACCATGTAACCATAAAAATATAAAAAATAAACCTACCACTCTTTTTCACTGTCTGCATGATAGTCTCAGCCCCCAAACTTGGCATTCGGTTCCTGAACAATCTGACCACTCTATGCTTCAAGCCAACTCTCAAACTTGCCAACCCGGCCCCACGGCATGGCCCCGCACTGACCCCACATCCTAACCATATCACTTCCACCTGTGCTGCGTGGAGATGAAACACAATGAGCCACAGATGGAAATGCTATGACCATCACTAAAAATACTATTATTTTCTCATGGCCCAGTCAAAGATGCTTTCGATGGTGAGGGTACGCTTGGTCCTGGGTCCATAGTGCTTCCGCCTTCTCTCCACAAGTGGCTATGGAAAGGTATGATTCTGAATCCAGTTCTATTCCTATTCATCTGAGAAGCCTTGGGCAAATTCTCACCAGTCTAAGTCTCAGTTTCCCCATCCTAAAATGGGGAAGAACGTATTTTGTGGGATACTGTGATGTGCCTGGCACATATTAACCACAATCAATGGTAGCTAATATTATCAAATATGCTTTAAAAACCCATCGATTTCCCCTACTGACCAAACCAGTCTACACTGATCTCTAAAACTCCTGAATTCCTATCATAATCAATAATTATTTTTAAAATTTTCACACATTGTCTTATGTTGAACAACTCAGTTCATTACCTGTTTTGGGACCCTAGCCAAAGACAGTCCCTGGGGACGGAACTAGAAAGGCTAGAAGGTAAATAAGGCCTGAGGGGTTTAACCCCCCACAATCTCCATCAGAAAAGAAATACACACACAATCTAATAACAGCATGCTTGCTATGCAAATAGTTTCAAAAGGAAGCCATTACAATTCTGGGCCACTATCCTTAAATTCTCCTATTTTGAAATTGTGGGGCATCCACTAGCACTGACCCTCGGTTTTAGTCCTAAGCTTTCACAAGGCACAGCAATTCTCATTCATACGTAGTAAGTCTTAGAGATGGTCTTTCTCACAACTCAATTGTTTCATGTGGTTCTTAGATTACTAATGAAACAAAAACACAATCGAAAACATTTCAGCAGAAAAACTAAAACCACAACCAGGACCATTAGCCAAAGGAGCGTCAGCTCCATGAAAGGACGGCCCTTGCCTCATAACCTTACCATTCTTTCCCCAGGCATGGCACACAGAATTGTTCATCTGTTAATTAATCAATGGTTTGTGGACTTAAGAGAGATTTCATAAAAAAGATGAAATTAGATTGAGTTAGCAGTCCTCTTTCCAGTGCAAGCATCAAATAATAGGGCGGATAACCCTTTTGAATAAGCAAGTGCAGCTGCTCCAGTGTCACCCTGATGCACTGAGATTTGCTAATTAAGAGTGCATTTTCAGGAATAAAGGAATAATCAAAAAGATAAAGGCACGTAAAGCAAATATATATATTCAATAAATAGATATATACTGGGCACCTGTTACGTGGTTAGCACTGTTCTACCCAAGGCGGTAGAAGAGGTCAAAGAAGATTCAGCTGCACTTCAGGTCTTTCCAACAGTTAGAAACAGACCCCATAAACTAAAAAAGCTGAAATGATAGTTGGCAATGGTAATTTAATACCAAGTATATGAAGCTGAGGTACAGGATTTTCTATTTATTCCTCAGTGTTACAAGATTTCTTCCCACTTCAATTAACTATTCTTATCAATATCCCTTTTGAACTCTGGCTCCATCATGAAGTTGCTGAATAAGCTTGGAGGGTGAATAGCTGAAGGGTGAATTCCTCAACAGCTGAGTGTCCTTTGGCAAAACACTTTATCTGTCAGCATCTCAGTTTACTCACCCATAAATTGTAAATAATAATTCCTACCGTTTCCTCATACAGAAATCCTGAGGATCAAATATAATAACTAACAGGTGTGCCAATCTTTCATAAAGTTTAAGTGCTATGCAAGTTCAACATTAATACTATTATTAACAACAAAAGAAATTATCCCTTTCCACTTCAAGTCCCTTGAGATCTTGATAAGGCAAGAATTTTAAGTCTTCATCCAGGCCATATAATTAGATTATCCTTAAGAGCAACTTACTATCCAAGTGACCAACAGAATCTGGATAAACACCCATAAGTATAGGAATGCAGGGCTGATAGAATCTCATAGTCAATTTAGTCAAACCTTTACTTTTGGGCAATAAGTCTAAGCCAGTCAAGATGCTTATATGCTCAAGATGCTTATATGCTCAATATGTACTGATTTATGTCAAAGTCTAATTTTCAAAAAGCTAAAAGCACAGCTCTCATAAAAATAGTATACATGTGTCAAAGGTTGATTAATCTTGTAAAGTTAGATATAAAACTGGTTAATGTTTCATTTCAGAGCAATGAAACCATTATCTTTGAGGTTATCTTTTCTATTAAACAGAAATCACTCAATTTCTACTAGACAAAAATCATTTGTAACATATCAATTTTCTATTAAATTAATGTCTAACTTTAGAGAGTCTAAACTCTAGTCAAAAGTTAAGTCAAATAATTACCTTCTCCAGGAATGTTCTAAGTCCCGTCAGTGGACTTTCTAAACAAATGCTTTTGAGTGATACTGAAAGGGCACATAATAATGTTTTTGCGTTTTCTCCAAGTTTAAATAACATTTCAAAAATCTTTTTAAAATACCTAAACATAGTTTATCCTCTATTCCAGTGAACTGGTTAATAAAAAATTCTTTCCTATCTGGCTCATTTTTGTGTCTTCCTCATTCACACTGTCAGATACAGTCAATTCCTCTTCAAACGTTTGGTTTGTTAACTTCCTTGTTCTTTGTTCTTAAAAATCAACTTCCTTGTACTTTCCTGCTCCTACTTACCTACTCTGTAAACTACCCTTACTGCTGCAATGGGTTTTCCAGCTGAAACTGCCCTTCCCGCCACTGTAACCTACACTCCTCCTCTGTTTAAAATAGCCAATCAGGATTAGTTTAGTTTGTGCGGTCCAATCCCAGCCAACGGGGATAAGACACAGAAGCAAGGACCAAGCGCATTAAGGATAAAAACGTCTTTCTTCCTTTGTTCAGTGTGCCCTTGTGATCATGACTGATGCAGGCGGCACCCTACTGCAGAAATAAATTGTCTTACTGAGAAAACTTTTTGCCTGAGTGCTAGTTCTTTGCAGCACCAAGAATTTGTTTCCAACAATCTGGGGGCTTGTTTGGGATTCTCTTCCTCCCCCAGGGAGAGGTCCCCAATCATCTCTTGTGAAGAGATGTGTCCCACGGCCTTGTTGTAGTGGCCTCAGGGGCAAGGGGATCGAGACTTCCCCTGGAGTCAAACCCAGACTCTCAGCAAGGTGGTGTAAGGATCCTCACACACTGCACCAACCAGGTAACTCTGTACACAGACCAAGGTAAGAAACGTCATAGGGACAACAAAGTATTTCCTTGGTGGCTGGGATATCCTGGAGGTTGAAAGTGGGTGAATGAGACTCCATCACATTGAATGCGGAGTGAGTAAGTCCAATCTGCAGTTCTGTGGTCACCTCATAGAGCTTATGGCGGCCTTCCTGTAAAGGTGTCCGGGTCAGGGGCTTATACTGAACTCGCAAATGCTAAGAGAAACCTAAATTCCAAATGGGTAAGCATCCAGAGGATGAAGCGAAAGGAGAAGCATGCAAGAGACCTCCAACTGGTGGGGTTAAGTCTCTAGAGAAGGGAAGGCAAGAGATCTCTAATACGAGAGATTGAGCCTCTGCAAGCCTCTAGGGAAGGCAAGGCAAGAAATCTCTAGTACGAATGATTGAGCCTGAACAGCACTCAAAATGGGAAATACCCCAAGTAAGACAGGGAGTAAAAAGGATAAAGCTAATAGCAATGATACTCCCCTCAATAGTCCCCTAGGTCCCATGTTAAAATACTGTAAAGATAATGAAACGACTAAGCATAAGAAAAAACAATAAATGATAAAGTGTTGCTGTTTTATTTGAACCCAAGTACCCATTCTCAAACCCTCAGTCTTCTGGCCAAAGCTTGGGTCAAATGACGGTATGATACGTCAGTTTTTAATTCAACAAGTGAATGATAAAAGTTCAGTCTCTCAAGAGCTGGTGTATGCTCTTTGTTGGAGACAAGGACCTGTCCTCCTTTTTCCTTTAAAGACAACCGGGGAAAAACCTAATCTAGCACTTATGAAAGATAAGCTAGTTCCCATGACTGAAGACTCCAACACATGGGACCCCCCCCAGGGCATCTTCCTCTGCTCAGTACCCCTGACCCTACTAATCAGGCAGCCGTTGCTGCCCCAGACCCTACTCCAAATCCTTCCCCTGCTCATGCTGCTCCTCCTCCTTACAACCATGACTTTTGGGAATTATTGTCCCATGCCATTAGCAGCCTAAGTACCCTTCCCTAAAAAGATTCCAATGGGAGGTAGAACAATGTAAAAAGGATATTCAGAACTTTCCTTTTCCCCTTGCCTCTAAGAAATCAGCTCCAACCGTCTTCCCCTTAAGGGAGGTACCCCAAGGAGGGGGAGCCTTTGGCTTCATGAATGCTCCCCTAGCCACAACAGAAGTTCGAAATTTAAAAAAGGGAACTCAAGCCACTGTTAGATGGACCTCAGTTACATACTTGGGCTGAGTTAATGTTCATACTGGGCATCCTCTTTTCAGGGGAAGAAAGGAGCTTGAGCATAGAGTTGCTATAGTGGTCTGGGAATGTGAATATCCACCTGGTCAAAACATTACTGCTGCAGACCAAAAATTCCCCACCCAAGACCCCCGATGGGATAGTAACAATGCAGCTCACTGGGAAAATATGCAAAACCTTAGGGAAATTACAATAAAAAGAATTTGGGAGTCAGTACCCTGAACCCAAAATGTTTCCTGAGCATTTAACATACAACCAGGGAAGGATCAAGGGCCTATGGAATTCTTAGAGACTGAAAGAGCAAATAAGAAAACATACAGGCTTAGATTTAGAAGACCCACTAGGGCAAGGAATGCTAATGCTTCATTTTGTCACCAGTAGTTGGTCAGATATCTCAAAAAAATTGTAAGATAGAGAATTGAAAAGACCGTCCCATGAGTGAACTCCTCAGAGAAGCTCAGAGAGTATATGTGAGAAGGGACAGAGAGAAGCAAAAACAGAAGGCAAAAATTATGTTATCCACCTTCTGGCAGGGGGCTCCAAACCCATAAACTTCTAAACAGAGCTTCTAGGGAACTGAAACCTATAAAAGATCCAAGTCTTCATTTGTCAGGCCCTATAAAGGGCATAGGGAAGCAAAGCCAAAGAATCCCAAAGCAAGAAGGGAGGAAGGATGGGATACATGTTTTAAATGTGGAAGAGCAGGTCACTTAAAGAGGGAATGTCCCAAATGGGAGAAGGGAAAAGAAGATATTCCACTCATGACTTCCAAGGAAGATTGGGGGGTCAGGGGCTCTGTCCCGTTTCTCTCGAGTCCCACCAAGAGCCCTTGATAAATTTAGAAGTGGGACCCAAATATGAGCTCATAACCTTTTTAGTAGATTCAGGAGCAGCCCATTCCTCTGTTGGTTTCCCTCCATCTGATATCACCTGCTCCTCAGAAGAAGTATGTCAGGGGTCAAGGGAGAAGGATTTAAAGCAAAAATCCTAGAGGAAACAGAAGTCGGGTACAGAAGCCCATCAATTCATATTAAGTTTCTATTAATCCCTGAGGCAAGAATTAACCTATTAGGAAGGAACTTGATGCTAAAACTAGGTATAGGCTTATATGTTAGCCCAGAGGGATTCCTCACCTCATTAAACCTACTTACCACTGTGGATGGAAAATACATTCATCCTGATGTCTGGTCAAGAGAAGGAAATCAGGGAAGACTTCAAGTCCCTCTGATATACATAAAGTTAAGAACCCCTGGGGAAATAGTAAGAAGAAAGCAATATCCCATTCCCCTAGAAGGCTGAACTGGCTTGAAGCGCATAACTGAAGGTCTCACTCAGGACGGGCTCCTTGAACCCTGTATGTCCCCTTATAACACCCCAATACTGCCTGTAAAGAAATCAGATGGGTCATACCAACTAGTACACGACCTCAGAGCTATCAACCAAATAGTCCAAACTACTCATCCCATTGTCCCTAATCCTTACACCATCCTCAGCAAAATCCCATACAACGATCAATGGTTGACAGTATAGACTTAAAAGACGCCTGTGGACATGCCCTGTGGCTAAAGACAGCCGGGACATACTTGCTTTCAAATGGGAAGATCCTCATTCTGGGTGAAAACAACAGTACCAATGGACAGTTTTGCCCCAAGGGTTCAGAGATCCCCTAACCTCTTTGGCCAAACTTTAGAACAGGTTCTAGAACAAATGTATACCCCAAAACACTTATGCCTGCTTCAGTATGTAGATGATCTTGTTTTATCTGGTGAAAATATAGAACAAGTGGTTACTTTCTCCACTAATCTTCTTACCTATTTACATGAAAAAGGGTTATGGGTCTCAAAGGGAAAGCTCCGGTTTGTAGAACCTGAAGTTAAATACTTAGGACACTTAATAAGTAAAGGCAAACAAAGGATAGGGCCTGAACAGGTCAAAAGAATCGTGTCCTTACCTTTGCCTAAAACTCAGCAAGAGCTCAGAAAATTTTTAGGATTAGTTGGGTACTGCTGATTACGGATTGATTCATGCGCCCTAAACACAAAATCCTTATACTTAAAGCTCACCCTAAAAAAGCCTGACCCTCTCCTTTGGACCTCTGATGAAATACACCACATTGAGGAGCTAAAGCACTTACTCATTACTGATCCTGTCTTAGCCCTGCCTTCCCTAGAAAAGCCATTCCACCTTTTTGTTAACATAAACTAGGGGGTAGCTTTCGGGGTGCTTACCCAAGAGCATGGAGGCTGCTGGCAGCCTGTGGCTTTTCTATCTAAAATCTTAGATCCTGTAACTTATGGGTGGCCTGTATGTATTCAGTCTATTGCGGCCACCACCCTATTAACTGAGGAAGGCAGAAAGCTAATTTTTTTGGGGAAAACTAGTAGTAAGCATACCCCATCAAGTTATTAAGCATACCCCACCAAGTTAGTTAAGCATACCCCACCATATCCTAAACCAAAAGGCAGGAAAATGTCTCCCTGACTCAAGGATCTTGAAGTATGAAGTTATCTTACTAGAAAAAGATGACTTAACATTCACCACTGACAATTCACTCAACCCAGCAGGTTTCCTAACAGGGAACCCAAATCTAAAAGGACCTGAACCTAAGTGTTTAGATTTAATTGATTATCATACAAAGGTCAGGCATGATTTAAGAGAGACCCTTCTCAAGACAGGATACTACCGATTTACAGATGGCACCTCCCAGATAATTGAAGGAAAAAGGCATAATGGGTATTCACTGGTTGATGGGGAAGCTCTAGCAGAAATTGAGTCAGGAAGATTACCTAATAATTGGTCTGCTCAGACATGTGAATTGTTTGCATTGAATCAAGCCTTAAAACATTTACAAAACCAAAAAGGGACTATCTATACTAAGTATGCTTTCAGGGTAGCCCATACCTTTGGAAAAATCTGGACTGAATGGGGTCTCATTAACAGCAAAGGCCAAGGCCTTGTTCACAAGGAATTAATCACCCAGGTGTTAGATAACTTTCAGTTGCCAGAAGAAATAACTGTTGTCCACGTCACAGGACACAAGAAAAATCTTTCTTTTGAAAGCGGAGGGAATAACCTAGTAGAGTAAATAGCCAAACAAGCTGCCACTTCCTCTGAAATGCTCGTTTTTCACCTAAACCCTTGTCTCTCCAAACTGCTATTCCCATCTTCTCTCCCACTGAAAAAGAGAAATTAATAAAAATAGGAGCCCTAGAAAACTCAGAAGGGAAACAGCTATTACCAGACCAAAGAGAAATGCTGTCTAAACCTCTCAGGAGGGAAGTTTTGTCTCAACTGCATCAAGGAGCCCACTGGGGATCCCAAGCTATGTGTGATGCAGTTCTTAGATTCTATGGATGTATAGGAATTTACACCCTAGCAAGACAAGTTACAGACAGTTGTCTAACATGTAAGAAAACTAACAAGCAAGCCCTACAAAAACCACCCTCAGAGGAAGGAGTCCAGGATTAAGGCCATTCCAAAGTGTCCAAATTGATTACACCAAAATGCCCCCAGTCAGTTGTCTAAGGTACTTATTAGTAATAGTAGATCACCTTACTCACTGGGTAGAAGCCATTCCCTTCCCAAGTACAACTGCTTATAATGTAATTAAAGCACTGATTGAAAATATTATACCCAGGTTTGGATTAATAGAAAATATTGATTCAGATAATAGAATCCACTTCACTGCACATATCATTAAGAAATTAACCCAAGCACTAGATGTAACATGGGAATACCATACTCCTTGGTGCCTACCTTTATTGGGAAGAGTAGAAAGAATGAACCAAACTTTGAAGAGTCACTTAATCAAATTAGTGTTAGTTGCCATGGACTAAATGTCTTCCCACTGCCTTGTTAAGAATCTGAGGCTGGACGCAGTGGCTCACACCTATAATCTCAGCACTTTGGGAGGCCGAGGTGGGTGGATGACGAGGTCAGGAGATCAAGACCATCCCGGCCAACATGGTGAAACCCCATCTCTACTAAAAATACAAAAATTAGCTGGGCGTGGTGGCAGGTGCCTGTTATCCCAGCTACTCGGGAGGCTGAGACAGGAGAATTGCTTGAACGCGGAGGCAGAGGTTGCAATGAGCCGAGATCACGCCTCTGTACTCCAGCCTGGTGACAGAGTGAGACTCCGTCTCAAAAAAAAAAAAAAAAAAAAAAAAAAGAAAAAGTAAAAGAAAAGAAAAAAGAATCTGAACTGCCCCTCGGAAAGATGCTGGCTTATCCCTATATGAGATGTTATATGGGTTGCCTTATTTACACCCACTGCTGACATTCCCACAAAAGATCAGTTTCTCAGAATTTATAGTTTATCTGCCACTTTCTCTTCCCTCAGATCTAAAGGTCTTTTAGGACAGACACACCCCTAGAGTTTCCAGTACACCAACATCAGCCTGGGGACCATGTCCTTGTCAAAAGTTGAAAAGAAGGAAAACTCAAACCAGTTTGGGAAGGACCCTACCTAGTGCTTCTAACCACCAAGACCACAGTTCAAAGTGGAAAGAGGGTGGACTCACTATAATTGAGTCAAGAAGACATCACCATCTTCAGAATCATGGACCATCACTCCAGGGCCCACCCCTGCCAAATTAACCCTAAGAAGGGCCTAATAATCACTTGTCTATTTTCCCTTTTCTTTCCAACAGGAAGTCATCTTGTCATCAATGTGACTCGGCCTAACCATCCTTTAACCCTTCAGTTTGAAACTTATTCAGTCATCCCACGTGGAGATGAACAAGGTCAAAGGAAGCTATCAAATGCAGTTAAGTACCTATGTCCATACTGTAGGGAGTCAACCAAGTACGAGTATGGAGCCTTAAAAAGTCCCTGTAGTGACTGGGCAGATGTTTAGATGTTTGGTGGACAACTCAGTATAGAGGGTGGACAGCCAGGACCCCTTTTTCAAATAAGCTGCGGGGACTGAAACAGAAACTCCAACTAATTCATGGTCCCACCCCACCAAATTGTAAGCCACTGCAGTGTAACCCCTTCTTGCTAATTACAGATAATCCCCAAACAATGGCCCAAGAACTCTCCATATTCAAACAGTATGGGTTAGAAGCAGCTGTTACAGGACAGGATCACACAGGAATCTTCTCTCTGAGGTTAGCTAAACCATCGGTTAACAATAATAAATCCAGACCCAGAGTCTGAGGAAGATGTGGAACCCAACACTCTACCCAAGCATAGCAAGCCCAGCATTCTCCTCCTATTTCCAGAATGACCCAGCCAAAGTGACAGCTGTGGAAGTAACAGACTTAAAGCAGAGGATAGCTCTAGAAACAGAGTATCGAGATGCAAATGCCTGACTGGAATGGATTAAATATTCCATCTACACTTTAAATAAAAGCGAATGTTACATTTGTGCACATGGTAGACCAAAGGCCCAGATTAACCCCCTCCCACTTGGATGGTCCTCCAGCCAACCGAGCATGAGCTGTATGGTAGCTCTCTTCCAAGACCCCACAGCCTGGGGTAATAAATTATGCCAAACTCTCTCTCTGCTATTCCCTGAAGTCCAGCACCCGGTAGGTCAGACCCCGAAGGCCATCTAACTTCCATCTTCCAACGCCAATTTTACCTCGTGTCTCTCGTGACGGGGAAAAAAGTTAGCATTCCTTGGACACCTAAAGGGATGTAGTGACCTCAAGCCCTTCCAGGAGCTTACCAATCAGTCTGCCCTTAGCCATCCTCGAGCAGATGTGTGGTGGTATTGTGGTGGACCATTACTGGATATTCTGCCAAGTAACTGGAGCAGCACTTGGAGTAGCACTTGTGCTCTATTTCAATTGGTCATCCCTTTCATCCTGGCATTTCATGAACCAGAAAAGACAGAAACAAAATATCGTAGAACAACAGATGCCCCTTGTGGGTCCTTTGACTCTCATGTTTATATAGATGCAATTGGAGTCCCACGAGGAGTGCCAAATGAATTTAAGGCCCAAAATCAGATAGCTGGAGGATTTGAGTCCATGTTCTTCTGGTGGTTAACTATAAATAAAAATGTGAATTGGAAAAATTACATTTATTACAACCAACAGTGATTTGTTAATTATACTAAAGATGCTATTAAAGGGATAGTTGAACAATTAGGGCCTATCAGTCAAATGGCCTGGGAAAACAGAATAGCATTAGACATGATATTAGTGAAAGAGGGCGGAGTTTGTGTCATGATTGGGACCCAGTGTTGTATTTTCAATTAGGTTAGTGTACCTAATAACATTGCTCCTGATGGGACCATAACAAAAGCACCACAAGGTCTTACTGCCTTATCAAATGAGCTAGCCAAAAATTCTGGACTAAACGACCCCTTCACAAATTTAACGGGAAAACAGTTCAGCAAATGGAAGGGACTTATATCCTCAATCCTCATCTCATTTGCCATTGGAACAGGGTTGCTTATTCTTGCAGGATGCTGTATCATATCCTGCGCCTGAAGATTAATACAAAGGCTTATTGAAACCGCTGTCACCAAAACCTTCCTCAATTCTCCCCCACCTTATTCAGATAAGCTCTTTCTTTTAGAAGACCAAGCAGAACAGCAGAGTCATGACATGTTAAAATGGTTTGAAGAGGAAGAATTATAAAAATTAAAAGGGGGGAACTGTCAGATACAGTCAATTCCTCTTCAAAGGTTTGGTTTGCTAACTTCCTTGCTCCTTGTTCTTAAAATCAACTTCCTTGTACTTTCCCACTCCTAGTTACCTACTCTGTAAACTACCCCTCACGCTGCAACGGCTCTTCCCACTAAAACTGCCCTTCCCGCTACTGTAACCCACAACCCTCCCCTGTTTAAAATAGCCAATCAGGATTAGTTTAGATAGTGTGGTCCAACCCCAGCCAAAGGGAATGACACAGAAGCAAGGACCAACTGCGTTAGGGATAAAAGCCCCTTTCCTCCTTTGTTTGATGTGCTCTTGTGATCGTGACTGAGGCAGGCAGCACCCTTCTGCAGAAGTAAATTGCCTTGCTGACAAAAACTTTCTGCCTGAGTGTTAGTTCTTCTTTGTGCACCAACCATTTGTTTCCAACATGTTCTTTACTTATGAAAATCTTTAAGTGAATAAAGTCAATCATAAATAATTGCTTAGTTTTCTTAGGACAAATCATCTTGAAATCTGAAGTTGGGGAGGGCACTGTTTTCCAAAACTTCCAGTCCTCAGTGCCTCTCTGAATTCTCTCCAACATCCTCACTTTTGGATCTTCTAATGATGAAAACGAAACATCTGATTCACAAGCTTTGTAAATTGGAGGCTCTGGCTATTCTAAGGCACTGGCCATAATTAACCCTAATTTCCTCATCTTCACAAACCCATCCCTGTCACCCCTTTCTTTCCAATATAACAATGCTTGGAAGTCGTAAACCAAAACCACTACAGAGATAAAAACAAACAAAAAGCTGCTGGGCACAGTGGGTCACGCCTGTGATCTCAGCACTTTGAGAGGCTAAGGCAGTTAGAACACCTGAGGTCAGAAATTCAAGATCAGCCTGGCCAACACAGTGAAACCCCGTCTCTACTAAAAATACAAAAAATTAGCTGGGCATGGTAGCAAGCGCCTGTAATTCCAGCTACTTGGGAGGCTGAGGCAGGAGAATTGCTTGAACCTGGGGGGTGGAGGTTGCACCAGGTGGAGGTTGCAGCGAGCCGAGATCATGCCACTGCACTCCAGCCTGGGCAACAAGAGCAAAACTCTGTCTCAACAAACAAAACAAACAACTCACACTAGCAAAATAATGACGACCAAGTCCTGATTTTTCATTTTGCCCAAATTCCTACCTAAGGAGCCTAGGAAGTGATATCCTAAAAACCAAAAATTCTCATGAGATGGCTTTATTTCAACCCTGTATATCGTGACTTATTTCCAATCTGAGTGACTCTAGCATAACAAGGAAGAAAATAAAAATGTTTTACCCCAAAGTATATTTCCTTGCCATACCTTGAAATTGCCCTGCCAAGTCTCTAGTGGGAAAAAAATCCACATTCTATAGCGAATCCCCTTTCCCCATTTTCTTCCTTCCTCTCCAGATCCAGGAGACAATCAACTAAGAGCCAGGCACCCTTTTAAGTCAGATAAGAAACATTATACAACCTGCTCTCTCTAAAGTCTGCTATCTGAGAGTTTCCTCTGCACAATAAAACTTGGTCTCCACAATCCTTTATCTTAACCTGAACATTCCTTTCCATTAATCCCAGGTCTTCAGTTAAACTCAACCAATTGTCAACCAGAAAATGATTAAATTTACCTACAGCCTGGAAGCCCCCACTTGGAGTTATCCCGCCTTTCTGAACCAAACCAATGTGTTGATTGATGTCTCATACCTTCCTAACATATATTAAAAACTAAGCTGTACCTTGAACACCCTGGGCACATGTTCTCATGGCTGTGTCATAGGCCATAGTCACTCATATTTGGCTCAGAATAAATCTTTTAAAATATTTTACAGTTTGACTCTTTTTGTCAACAATAATATGAAGTCAAAAAAGAAATCTAATCTGACAATGTCTTGTTCACAGCTGTATTTTCCACAGAGGTTAGGGAATTGAAATGATTGAATAAAACAAACAAATAAATAAATTGAATGGACTTAAAAAAAACCAGAAAGAATGAATGGATTCTAAAGGCTTTAGCACATTAAAGTATCTTTCAAGAAACCAAGGAAGGAAGGGCATTTCTGGGGACTAGTTCAGTGAGGGCTTCAGAAATGAAGACTAAATGAATGAACACTGTGGGAATTTCAAGCATTTATTGGCAAGACAAAAGAGAAGATATTTTATTTTGAAGGTAGGGAGATCAAGGAGGGGAATAAATATACACATCTGAAATGAGAACACATGGGTGTGTTCTCAAAGAGTAGTAGTAGTTCCCATGTTTTGAGATCCTAAGGTACAGAGTCTAGGTACCAATCCTGACCATACAACCCCTTCCTAATCTCCAAGTACTAAAAATGAATACCTTCACTTAATACATGGAGAAGGAGGTAGAGGGAAGGTAGATATAATCACAAAGAAATTGCACAAACGTATGCCTGAGAGAGTTGTAATCTGAGAAGTCTTACCTGAGATAAATGTGTTATTTCCTCAAAAAGCTAATTTTTCTTTCTCGCATTCCATTTTTGATAATCAGGCCTTCTCTATTTCTGATTTTCTACTAAAATGTACAAAGCAGTGTTTTTTCCCTCATCTAAAATAGCACTGCTTCTTAGTTTCAAAAAGTTCTATTTGCATTTCATCTCATGAGTCTTGCAGTGTTGTTTATATTCCTTCTTACAAAAAGCCACAACATCCAACCTACAACCATGGTATTTAAATTAATAGGTATAAGGACAAATTGATTAAGACCTTCCCATGGATTGCTAGTGCCACACTGGGATTTGTTAGGTGACTGACTACGTTTGAAAATGCAGTTATTTTTTAAAAGATATATTCATACTACCATGAGAAAAATGAACATTTGATTATTTTCTAAGCCTCCTTCTCAAGCCATTCAACTCTTTCTTGGACCCTAAAGCAAGAACTGAATACAGGAAAAAAAAAATACAGTAAAGCAGTAGTTACCTTCAGGTACCACAACAGGCACTGAATGAACCAAAACTTGAGAACCACTGTGTTACACCCAAGAACATTAGAGTTTCATAGATTTCATTACTATGGTAACTGACCTAAGAAAAGCATCAGTCTGATCTCCTCACTTTGAGCAAAGAAACAGAAAAATGCAGCACCTTGCCTAGGGTCACACAATCACAGTTGGAGATGAAATTAGAACTGAAGTGTCCTGATTTCTAACTCAAGTGTGTCTTATCCACATTAGTGGCTCTCATTAGCACCACCTGGGAGCTTGTTAAGAATGAAATTTTTTAGATCCTGCCCCAGAATTAGTGCATCAGAGGTTGGGAGGAGGGAACCCAGCACTGTTTTAACAAGCCCTCCTGGGGATTCCAATGCATGCTTAAGTTTGAGAACCACTGACTGCCCTACACCAGCAGTTCTCAACTGAGGGCAATTCTGGACCCCAGGGAACATTTGCCAATGTCTGGAGACACTTTTAGCTGTCACAACTGGGAAATGAGGATTGTTTCTAGCATCCAATGGGTAGAAGCCAGAGATATTGCTAAACATCCTACTATGTACAGGTAGACCTCCACAACAAAGAATTATCTGTCAATAGTGCTGAGGTTGAAAAACTCTGACCTACACCTACTAGTGGGAGGGCAGAAGAACTGGGAAAGCTGTCCATGCTGCTCTCTGTCTCTGAAAGTGTCCATTTCCTTTAGTTGGAAGTTCAGTTCTCTTTCATAATGTATCCTGTGAAGCTGTGCCTCCCCACTGGAGTGCCTCCAATAGGTAAGGCAAGCGGACACATTGAGTCTTTGGCTACCTCTGAGATCAGAACCCGAGGCCCCTTGGCCAATCACTCCCACAGCAAGCAGCTACATCTAGTTCCCAAGAGTGTCACGCAAATATTGCTATTTTTCATGAGTGCCATGATGAGAGGGCAGCACACATGTTCCTAACAACAGTCAGCTTTCCTCCTGTGAAAGGAAAATGAATCTTGGAGCCCCCAAATCACTAAGCTAAAGAGAAAAGTCAAACTGGGAATGCTTAGGACAAACCTGCCTTCCATTCTATTCAGTCATCCCTCTGGCTCACTGAGAACAATACGTTGGGTTTCATCAACTGTCTCCAACTTGATCAAATCCAAAGGCAAGTTCCAAATTATAGGCAACAAGGCCTCTGAAGTGGCTAAACTTCCCCCACCTCCAACACACACAAAAGTGGTGTGGTGAGGGGAGAAAACTGGCCAGCAAAAGGAAAAAAAAAAAGAAAATTTTATTTTGACTACTTAAAAGGCTTTTTGCTAGCCAGTCCACACTGAAAAAGCAATGCCTGTCGCCCCACACTGCAGTTCCATAGCTAAGGGTTCTGCCTTCTTTTTTTCCACAGCCTGGGTTTGGTTCCTAAATCAAGCTCTTTCTAGTTTGATACTTGGTACTTCTACAATAGCAGCAATTTGTGCTAGCTGAAATATGGTAATCAGATTTAAAAAGATTTTTTAAAAGAAGCTCAATGGTTAAAAGTCAATGTTAGCTTAATTAAAAGCTAACATCCAAGGGGTGTGTGCGCGTGTGTGTGTATTTAAAAGGCCTTCATACTTTTTGTTGTTTTTCTCCTAGGACATTGTCTTTTTTTTTTTTTTTTTTTTGCAAAAGTTTTTTTCTTCTCAGTTGATTGAATTCCATCTTCTCAACATTTATTTCTGCTGTCTCTCCTTTCTCTTGCACCCTCTGCTGCATGAGGGACCAGGACATATTTATCCCTGCCAAATACTATTAGGAGTCAAAATTTGGCATAGGGGTTACAAAACTATAAACGTAGCCCAAAACAGAATGATCTTTGCTTGTGCGATTTTTAATAAATAAGATATTGATATTAGTTTAATGAAAATAGCTACATCTTGAATTATTTGGTAAAATTACCATAACTTCTAATCTTGTGGTTTTAGGCAGTCTAGTCCACAGGTAGTAAGAAGGTGTGTTTCAGGAAAGGACTGTAATCTTTGTTTCAAAACTATAAACTAAATTCCTCCCAAAGTCAGTTGAGCCTATGCTCAGCAATGAACAAGGACAGCTTGGAGGTTAAAAGCAAGATGGAGTCAGTTAGTCATACCTTTTTCACTGCCTCAGTTATAATTTTGCAATGGTGAGTTTCATAACTTTAAATGATGACTGTCATAGTTTTCATAAATAATCTAGTTAAATGATTAGAATAATTATGTAAAGGTAATGGGATAAATACCTGTAGACAAACTTGTCATAATTTACAATCTAAAGTTATATTAAATTAAATAATAGATATTTCATTATTTGGGTATTTTCCAATAAAAATATATTGTAGGAAAACGTTCTAAAAAAAGTGTTCTTTTTAAAAAGGTGAACAATTTTTGTCTAATTCAAAGCTTAAAGGTTATATATAAAACAAGGTAAAAGGAGCTAAGAAATAAGAGAAATATAAAGAAAGTTACAAAAATAAAGAGTTTTTTTGTTTGTTTTTTTGGTAAGAAAGCTTAAAGAGAAATAATTTTATATGAGAAACAATCTTGTATGGTAAATGTAGTCCTAGAATAAAATGACTGGTTATTTAAGAAAGACAGATGTTCAGAACAAACCAGAAAGTCCAAGCATGTCATGAATGGTGTGTGTAAGTCACAGTAAGAGGATTTACCAACAAAACTTTTATATGATCAAGCTGTCTGTAATTAAAAAGAAATTATAATGGTCTTTCTAGAGACTGAGTTTGATTTAAAAAAAATACTTAGACACTGAAGAGCTGATTAGAACAATAACATTTTCTTAAGGGATTGATTTACTCTTAGTAAATTATAAGAGATTTCAATTTTTTTTTTTTTTAACCCAAAGTCCAACTTTTATTGCATCTTGCCATTTTCGGTTTTTTCTCCCCTTTTGAAAGGTGTGAAATGGTAATACCTTTCTCTTCAATTCATTTTCAGCTCATAAAAGTTTTTTTTTTTTCCCCTTGAGTTGTTTGTTGTGGCCTGATGCTAACAATGTTTGTCTTTTTGTTTGTCTGTTTGAGACACAGTCCCACTCTGTCACCCAGGCTGGAGTGCAGTGGTGCCATCTTGGCTCACCGCAACCTCCGCCTCCCAGGTTCAAGTGATTCTTGGGCCTCAGCCCCCCAAGTAGCTGGGATTTCAGGCACATGTCATCACACCTGGCTAATTTTTGTATTTTTTAGTAGAGATGGGTTTCACCATGTTGGCCTGGCTAGTCTTGAACTCCTGATCTCAAGGGATCTGCTGCCTTAGCCTCCCAAAGTGCTGGGATTACAGATGTGAGCCACCAGGCCCACCCTCTAACATTTTCTTAAAGGTCTAAAAGAAATGTTTTCTTCCAACATTACATTCTGTGTATTGCAAAAGGTCTCTTCTTTTGCCTTTTGGTAATTGGTCTAACAGATTTTACGTTTTATCAAAATAATTCCTATGCCATTATTATTAAGTTTGGTTTGCTTAGGAAAAAATGGAGATTAAAAAAATTTTTTTAATTAAGGTTATTGGCCAGGTGCAGTGATTCATGCCTGTAATCCCAGCACTTTGGGAGGCCAAGGTGGGCACATCAGCTGAGGTTAGGAGTTCAAGAGCAGCCTGGCCAACATGATGAAACCCCGTCTCTGCTAAAAATACAAAAATTAGCCAGGCATGGTGACACAGTCCTTTAATCCCAGCAACCCGGGAGGCTGAGGCAGGAGAATCACTTGACCTCAGGAGGCGGAGGTTGCAGTGACCTCCAGCCTAGGCAACAAGAGCAAAACTCTGTCTTAAAAAATAAAAATAAAAAATAATAATAAAATTAAGGTTATTACATCCATGTATCTTTCTGTATGTGCTTTAAAGTCCTTGAGACATTGAGTTACAGGGCTTTGACTCCTGGGTCTAAAAAGGACATCAAGTCCTGCTAAATGTTAAACAGTGACAGAAATTAAAGCCTCATCTTCAGGCCTGGAAGGAGATGACAATCAAAATAAACTGCATTTCTGAAATTAAAGCTATTCAACTCCTCAAGGCCCAGGGACTATCATGGAAAAGGTGGGCATGTGAGATTGTAAGGTCCAATTTTGAGAGATAAAATAAGTTCAGATTCTCTATAAGTTAACCATTAATGTCAATGGCACAGTGATGCAAGACCAGCATATGTATGCACCCCTGTGTCGGATTAACAAGGTTTTCTTGAATCATTAACCAACTCCTTGATAAAGGTTATAAAAGGCTTATGGCAGTTATATATTATGGTCAAGATTAAAATTTTATAGATTATAAAATTTTAGAAAATAAATTTAAGTGGCTTCACACTGCTTTTATTAGGTCTTATGGTTTGGAAAATTAAGTCTCCTTTCTCAAAGAATGAAGGTTTTTGTCTTTTTATGGAATTCCTTATCATTTTGGTTAAATGAATGACTTATTTCACAATGACTTGTGATCCTATTTTGTGATATCAAGTGTTTTAAACCTTTGGTATTGAACAAACTTTCCAAAATCAGGTTGTAAATTATGTCTTTTTCTGACTTAATTAATCCTTTAAGATATTAGGTTCCCTAAAGTCCAAAAATGACATATTTGGCTTATTTGGTATAAAAATTATACAGGAAACATTGTCAAACATAAATAGTGTTTGGTTTTCTTTGGGCTGTATTTGTATAAATGTTATTGGTATGTGTTCCAAAATTATGGGAAACTCCTATAATTTTGATATGTCTTAGTGTACACATTATCAGTAATAACTGTAATTGTTATATTAAATTATTGTGTGCCACAGAGATGACAAATTTTCTTGTCAATTGTGTCTTTGACTATGGCTGCCCCAAAACTTTTTGTCATCCACAGACAATTACTGTCTTGTTTTGGTCTTCTTAGAAGATGGTTTTATAATCAGCTATAAAACTCTAACAGGTACTCTTGAATGCAGGTTTCTGATAACTTTGTAGACTGTGACATCAGGATAGACAAAAAACTTTCAGGACTCAGGGAGAGCGAAATGTTCATGAATATCAAGCAGAACAGGAATTAACTGCAGGGACTAAACTAATAGCAGACTGAAGTTATCATTTTGACTTTTTGCTTAAAACGTTGCTGATCCTTTATTTTGTTTTTTTAGAGGCAAGGGAACTTTGCTTTTGAACTACTGTCAGCTTTTAACAATTAGGTATATACCTATAAAAAAAAATGGGAGGATATTTGTTTCTCTCTGCTTGATTTCTCCAGAATTTGGAAACTATTTGTGAGTATTCTTAACTTATGACAATGTAGTTATTCACATAAGTACAATACAAATCTGTTTTCATTTGTAACAGGAGAAACTGGCTAATTTACCAAGGCTTTGACTGGAATGGTATGCTTTCCTTTAATGAATCAAACTCGACTTACAGAGCCAAGAAAATCTCCTTGAGAAAGCTGGCCTCATACCTTGTCTACACAGTCCCTATACAGGGTTCCTGACCTGTGGTAAGTAAAGAATGTCACTTTCTGACAGGCCCAGGAGCCCCAAGTTATCATGGGACCTCAAGAGAAGTAGAATTCACCCAACTCACAGTTATTCAATAGTACAAGTCCATGGCTGGGATATGCTTTAAAAAAGCCTTATACGAGATTCTTTCTATGGAACAAAGTTCCACCAAAGCCAATTTTAAAAGTCTGTGTGAAAAAATAATTATTCTTGCACTTTATACAAATAATCTGGCCAAGTTTAATAAAGCAAATCAGTCCTACCAAGATTTGTCTTTAGCAAAAACGGGAAACTGGAGAGAAAAATTATATTTCAAAAACTATAGTATACCTGTTGTTAGATTCTAGTCCTGTCTAATGTTTTTCAGTTTTTATTATTTTCTATAGTTTGGGCTGAATTCTAATTTTTCCTGGCTACAAGTCTCCAAAATAATGTTTTCAATTTTTTCTTTCTTTTCCTTTTTTCCTCCATTGTTTCCTAATTTGAGATCACTGAAAACTAAGCTGTGCTTTCTTGGAGCCTTGCAAACTGAAGCTAGACAACTAAACTTCAGAAGAAAATAACAGCAACCTATTGACATACATAAGCCACTTTCATGCCTACAGATGTATGGACTTCAGAGTAGTATGACCTATATCAACTTTCCAGGATTGTTCCTTTGTTGTTGCCTCTCATTCTATTCAAAGTCATCCCTCTGCTCACTGAGATAAATGGATATCTGACTGCCTTCTTTGGAAAGGCTAATCAGAAACTCAAAAGAACTCAACAGTTTGTCTCTCACCTACCTGGGACCTGGAAGCCCCATCCTTGCTTGAGTTGTCCCACCTTTCTGGACAAAACTAGTGTGTATCTTACATTTATTGACTGATGTTTCATGTCTCCCTAAAATGATCCTATTATGATCCTATTATCTCCCTAATTGGGAGATTATTACAAATGTATAAAACCAAGATGTGCTCCAACCAACTAGGGCACACGTCATCAGGACCTCCTGAGGCTGTGTGATAGGTACGTGCCCTCAACCTTGGCAAAACAAACTTTCTAAGTTAACTGAGACATGTCTCAAATATTTGGGGTTCACACTTTCCATCCCATTCCAATACTGGTGGACTAGGTGTAGATCAATATTTCTAGTAAAAATAACCAAAAATGCCAGGTAAAACAGTTAAGCAGGCAAACAAAAAGCACATCTAAAGGCTTCAAATGGTTGTGAAGACAGTAAGGAATTACTAGGCACAAACTAGAGAAAAACAGGGGTTCTCAAAAAGACAAAGGAACACAGAGCCCCTTTTGCCCTCAGGGCATTTGTTGATCCCAGAAAACACAAATTTTTGTGCTAATGGCCTCACAGGGGAAGAGAGTGACCCCCACAAGAGGTGAAGTAATTTGCTCAAGATCACTTAGTTTAAAAGTGGCAGAGCTAATCATTCAAATTCAGGCTGCCTCATTCCAGAGTCTGTATTCTTAATCGCTACATAATAAGTTAAAACCAAAACGGCACAGAGACATTTATTCCTACGTGACTTCAAACAGCAAAAAACTGAATATCCATTGACAAGGGACTGGTCAAATAATGTATGGTAGACACAAGAGTGTCAGTCACTAGAAATACAGACCTTCACTAGCTGTACATTACTACTGTTGAGTAAAAATATTATAGAAGATTATTACAAATTATGACTTGTATAATAAACACTTCCACAAATCAAATAAAAAAAGTCAACATAAAAGCACAGACAGTACAGCTAGTGCTCAACTTATGACCACGGTCAGGACCGCAGACCGGTCGTAACACGATTTGGTCGTAAGTTGAGTAGGCTATATGTACAGTTGAAATGGTGCACACGGAGATGGTAGTGCTGCCGGAAGCTGGTCTGCACTGTCGTATGCCCAGCTGGGCAGTGTTTGCGCTGCCAGATGCGGAGCAGTTGTGGCTTGCGATTGTGGTCGTAAAGTTGAATGGTCGTAAGTTGCATAGGTGGTAAGTCGATCAATACCTGTATATTCTCATTTATGCACTGTCATAATATTATACATAACATAGCATAATAGGATCAAGCATGGTCTTCAGATACTGGACCTTGGGCAATTTACTTCATTATTCTAAACAACAATTTCCTCCTGAGCAAAATGGGGCAACATTATATATCTTGGAGGGCTTTTTGTGAGAAACAAAAAGAGAAACACCTGTGTTCATTAAACACCTACATCATCTTCCCTTCCAGCTTCTTCCTCAAAGCTTGGAACTCTCAATAATAAACTGGGCATTTATCTTAGCCATACAAGAAATGCCAACAGAGTTAGGCAAGCAATTATTTTTGCAAATGATTAAAAAAAGGAATGTGCAATAAAGATGGGGAATGGCACTAACTGAAGGGTCTAAATCATGTATTAATAGAGTATCTAAAATTTCTAGGCTATGACATTTTAAGCAGTCCAGTCAGTACAGTGACTCTCAAGCTTGGAACTGCTAGAATCTACAATTTCTAGCCAAATGGGTGTCACCTCATCACTCTGTACCTCAGGTTCTTCCCCTTTAAAAAGAGGGCAGTAGGCTGGACGCAGTGGCTCACAGCTATAATCCTGTACTTTGCCAGGCCAAGACAGTTCAACTGCTTGAGCTCAGGAGTTTAAGACCAGGCTGGACAACATGGCCAGACCCCATCTCTACAAAAAATAAATAAATCAGCCAGTCATGATGGCACATGCCTGTAGTCCCAGCTACTCAGGAGGCTAAGAGGATCACTTCAAGCACAGGAGGTTGAGGCTGCACTGAGCTGTGACTGGCCACTGCCCTCCAGCCTGAGTGACAGAGTGAGACCCTGTATCAAAAAAAAGGTGAGGGAGAAGAAAGAGAATAGTAATAATGCCTACCTCCTGGGGATATTGCAAAGATTAAATGAGATAATGTACGTTAAGTGGTTAGAACAATTCCTGGCATGTAAAAATACTCAACAAATGAGTTACTTTTACTATTACGTTAACTGAGAAACAGAATTGAAGTCTGCTTACCAAGTTGCACTTGAACTCAGAGTTCACATTTTATCACATTTCATGAACTACAGAAAGAGATGAAATCATTTCCAGAGAAGGCTGACTCCACAAGAGAGAACACTAGAGAGGCTATGGTCAGAAAGATGATGGAATAGAAAACACCAGACACTCCTTCCCCCATAGAGATGAACTAACAATGTTAGAAGGCCTCTATGAGAAATCCAGAAACCAGTTAAGAGTTTCTGCACCCCAAGTATGCCAAGAACCACCTCATGAAGGCCAGCAGAAAAGTTCATGGCATACACTTGCCATAGCCCCTCCCCTGCACAGCACAGCACCATTGGAAACAAATTCCCAAATCCCATCTTCTTTCTGGGATGAAAAGATAAAAGTAGAACATACATTCAATGTTTTCACTTTGATGGGGTGGTGGTGGAGGAGAGGAAGCTCCCTGAGGGACTGGTTTCTTAACTGAATATATAACAAAAGTGGGCATCCAGGTTGGAAGCCACTAAGTACAAAGATCCCTGCCGCTGGCTAGCATCAGAGAGTGTGCAGTACCATAGAGAGATGGTAGGGGGAACTCCATACCAAGGCTTGCCACAGCACCAGAGAACCTATAGTACCACAGACAGACATGCAAACTGGGAAGTGAGAATCCTGAATACAAACAGGAAAGCCTCAACTAGGGTATTACATGCACAGAGAAGACTCAACCCAGGAAAAGGCTTGAGAGGTCTCCAGATTATCTAGTCAAGTTGACTGGTGATGGTCTCTCCCCATACAAAGCCAGATTGTAAGGACTGGGATGGGGTGTTGTTTTTTTTCAAATACTCAAGTCTCAACAAAAGATAATAAGGTATACAAAGAAACAGGGAGACATGGCCCAATCAAAAGCACAAGTTAAATCTCCAGAAACTGACCCTAAATAAACAGAGATATATGAATTACCAAAGAATTCAAAATAAGCACGGTAAGGATGCTCAATGAACTAAAAGACAACACAGATAGACAACTAAAGAAATCAGGAAAACAATGCATGAGCAAAATGAGAATACCAAGAAAAACTATGAAGAACCAATTGAAAAATTAATAGAGGGGTTCAAAAGCACTTAACTAGGCAGAAGAAAGAACCACTGAACTCAAATCAAGACATTTGAGATTACTGAGTCAGAGGCATAAAAGGAAAAAGGAATGAAGAAAAGTGAAGAGGGCCTCAAACACCTTATGGAACACTATCAAGTTGAACAACACGCAAATAATGGACATCTCAGAAGATGAAGAAAAAGAGAAAGAGGTAGAGAGCCTAAAACTTCTCAACTCTAAAGAAAGTACTGGAGACAAAAACTCGAACTTAAAAAAACTCCAAATAGAATAAATCCAAGAGACCTATATTAAGATCCATAATAACCAAACTGTCAAAAATCACAGACAAAAAGAGAATCCTGAAAGCAGCAAGAGAAAGGTGACTCTTCATGTATAAGGAAGTTACTATAAGATTATCAAAGAATTTCTACACAGGAACCTTGCAGGCTAGAAGGGAGTAGGATGATATTCAAAGTGCTGAAAGGAAAAAATAACTGTCAAATAAGAATACTATATGCAGCAAAACTGTGCTTCAAAATGAAGGAAGGAAAAATGAAGACCTTTTTTCCTTCCATCAGATAAATAAAAGCTGACGTTAAACCTCTCCCATAAGAAATGCTAAAGGGACATCAAGTTGAAATCAAAAGATGTTAAAACAGCCACATGAAACTGTAAGAATATACAGAACTCCCTGGTAAAGGTAAATATGTAGACAAATATAGAATCCTATAGTATGTAACTGTAGGTGAGTAAATAACTTTTAAACATAGTATAGAATTTTAAAAACAAAAGATAAAAAGTATAAGTGTTAATGGATATGCAATAAAAAAGGTAATTTGTATTATCAATGACATAACGGGGTGGACTGAGAAGGAATTTTTATATGCAACTGAAATGAAGTTATTATTAGTTTGAAGTAGATTGTTATAACTTTAAGATGTTTAATGTAATTGTAATGGTAAGCACAAGTAAAATATCTATAGAATACATACAATGGGAAATGAGAAGGGAATCAAAATATGTCACTACAAAAAAAAAATCAATAAAACACAAAAGCAGGCAACAAGAGAGACAAAAAGCTACAAGGCACACAGAAAAACTATTAAGAAAATGATAATAGTAAGTCCTTCCCAATCAGTACTTTAAATGTAAATGGATTTAACTCCTCCAATTAAAAGACATAGATTGGTTGAATGGATAGAAAACCAGAATCCAACTATATTCTGCCTACAATAGATCCACTGTAGATCTTAAGATACAAATAGGCTGAAAGTGCAAACAAACAAACAAACAAAAGGCCAGGCGGCATGATGGCTCACACCTATAATTCTAGCACTTTGGGAAGCCAAGGTGGGTGGATCACCTGAGGTCAGGAGTTCAAGACCAGCCTGGCCAACATGGTGAAACTCTGTCTCTACTAAAAATGCAGAAATTAGCTGGGCATAGTGGCAGATGCCTGTAATCCCAGCTACTCGGGAGGCTGAGGCAGGAGAATCATTTGAACCCAGAAAAAAAAACAAAAACAAATAAGCTGAAAGTAAAATGATAAAAAACGATATTCCATGTAAACAGGACCTTAAAGGGAGCAGGAGTGGCCATATTTATATCAGAGAAAATAGACTATAAGTCAAAAATTGTCATGAAAGACAAATAACATTAGCTAATTTTAAAAGGACTGATTCACCAGGAAAATAGTTACAAATATAAATGCACCTAACATGACAGTTCCCGAATATATAAAGCAAACACTGATAGAACTGACTGGTGAAACAGACAGCAACACAATTATGGTAGACTTCAATATACCACTTTTAGTTATACACAGAACACCAAAAAGCAGATCAATAAGGAAACAGAGGACTTTAACAATACTATAAACCAATTAGATCTAATAGAGATATAGTAGTTAGCCATGGTTATCCCACTTATCCATGATTTCACCTTCTGCGGTTTCAGTTATCTGCAGTCAACTTTGACCTGAAAATAGATTAGTACAGTTCAAAAGACAGTTTGAGAGACCATATTCACATAGCTTTTACTAGTGTATACTGTTATAAATGTTCTATTTTATTAGTTATTCCTGTTAACTCTCTCTCTTTTTTTTTTTTTTTTTTGAGATGGAGTCTCACTCTGCTGCCTAGGCTGGAGCACAGTGGCACAATCTCAGCTCACTGCCGTCTCTCTCCCAGGTTTCAAGGGATTCTCCTGCTTCAGCCTCTCAAACAGCTGTAACTACAGGTGAGCACCACCACGTCTGGCTAATTTTTATATCTTTAGTGGAGACAGCGTTTCACCATGTTAGCCAGGCTGGTCTCAAACACCTGACCTTAAGTGATCCTCCTGCCTCGGCCTCTCAAAGTGCTGGGATTACAGGCATGAGCCACTGCACCCAGCCTGCTGTTAACTCTTACTATAAAACTTCACCAAAGGTATGTAGTATACATAGTGTTTAGTACCATTCATGGCTTCAGGAATTCACTGGGGTCTTGGAACATATCCCTGCAGATAAAGGGGAACCATGCAGAGCAGTTTTCTGAGTGGCCTTGGACTCCATCTTTCTTGCCTATAGTTCTCAAGAATAACTGTAGAATGTGCTGGGAATACAACATCTTGAAATAGGAGGAGAGCTGGCTGGAAGAACCTAGGTTTTCTTCCAATCCCCCTTAGAACAGGATGTCTTTCAAGCTTTCACTCAATGACTCATGTGACCCCAGGGTATAAAACCCAGGGCAGCCTGCTTTCCAGGATCCCTCAGCTGTGGTACAAGTCAGGCACACACAGACAAAATTCCATCTGCCTCAGGAAGCTTATCTGAGCCTTGGGGAACTGGCTCGAAATAAATCCTAAGCTTCTGTTGTATCCTGGTGCCTATCTGTACATAATAAACCAGCTTTGTGTAACTTATGGTGCATGCAGGTGTTCTGCCTCACTGGACTCAGACAAGTTGATAAGCAATGCACAGGGAACCAGCTTCACATTGAAGATTATACATTCTTCTGAGGCAAACACAGAATGTTCTCCAAGAGAGACTACATGTTAGGCTACAAACAAATCTTAATCTAAGAACACTGCAATCAAATAATCATACAAAGTATTATCTCCCAACACAACAGAATGAAACTAGAAATAATAGCATAAGGAAAATAGGAAAATCCAAAATTATGTGGAAATTAAACAACTTACTCTTATCCAGCCATTAGGTCAAAGAAGAAATCACAACAGAATTGAGAAAATATCCAGAGACAAACGAAAATGAAAATATGGCTGGGTGCAGTGGCTCATGCCCGTAATGTCAGCACTTTGGGAGGCCAAGGCAGGCGGATCACGAGGTCAGGAGTTGGAGACTTGCCTGGCCAACATGGTGAAACCCCGTCTCTACTAAAAATACAAAAAGTAGCCAGGTGTGGTGATATGTGCCTGTAATCCCAACTACTCAGGAGGCTGAGGCAGGAGAATCACATAAACCCGGGAGGCTGAGGTTGCAGTGGGCTGAGATTGTGCCAATTAACTCCAGCCTGGATGACAGAGCGAGACTCCATCTCAAAAAAGAAAAAAATGAAAATACAGCATACCCAAACCTGTGAGATGCAGCAAATACATTCCTAAGTGGAACGTTTATAGTAGTATGCTTACATTAAAAAGAAGAACAATCTCTTCATATGTGTGTATGTGACAAAAAGAAAAAAAAATAAGACAGATCTCAAATCAACAGCCTAACTTTATATCTCAAGGAACTAGAAAAAGAACAAACTAAACCAAAAGTTAGCAGAAGCATGGAAACTATAATAAAGATTACAGAAGAGATAAGTGAAATTGAGAATAGAGAAGTAATTTTTTAAAATCAATGAAACCAAGAGTTTAAAAAAAAAAATCAACAAAACTGACTAATCCTTAATTAGCTTGAGAAAAAGATTAAAAAAACTGAAATTAGAAATAAAAAGGGGAGCTGGGCACAGTGGCTCATGCCTGTAATCCCAACACTTTGGGAGGCCAAAGCAGGAGGATAGCTTGAGGTAAGGTGTTTGAGACCAGTCTGAGCAATATAACAAATCTCTAGAAAATAAATTTTTAAAAAATAGCCAGGCATGGTATTGTATGCCTGTACTTCCAACTATTTGGGAAGCTGGCGCGGGAGGATCACTTTAGCCCAGGAGTTCAAGGCTGCAGGAAGCTATGATCACACCATTGTACTCAAGCTTGAATGACAGAGCAACACCCTATCTCAAACAAACAATCCAATATAAGTATTATGGAACAATAAAGAAAAAATTTAAAAAAAAAACAAGAAATTAAAGAAGGGATATTATAAGTCGTCACAGATTATAGGAGACTACTATAAACTATTATATGCCAACAAATTGGATAAAACTTAGAAGAAACTGACAAATTCCTAAAAACATACAACCTACCAAGACTGAAGAAATAAAAAAATCTGGGCTGGACACGGTGGCTCACGCCTGTAATCCCAGCACTTCGGGAGGCCAACACAGGTGGATCACTTGAGGTCAGGAGTTCAAGACCAGCTTGTCCAACATGGTGAAACCCCGTCTCTACTAAAAATACAAAAAAATTAGCTGGGCGTGGTGGCACACACCTGTAATCCCAGCTACCTGGGAGGCTGTGGCAGGAGAATCACTTGAACCTGGGAGGCAGAGGTTGCAGTGAGGGGAGACTACGCCATTGCACTCCAGCCTGGGCAACAGGAATTAAACTCTGATTCAAAAAAAAAAAGAAAAGAAATTTAAAAATCTGGGCAGACATAAGGACATTGAAGCAATAATAAAAAACCTCCCAACACAGAAAAACCCAGGCAGATGCTTTCACTGGAGAATTTTTCCAAATATTTAAATAAGAATTAACATTAATCCTCAAACTCTTCCAAAGAATTGAAGATGAGGGAACATTCCCAATCTATGGGTCAGCATTAATCTGATACCTAAACCGGACAAAGACATAACAAGAAAGCTACAGACCAGTATCTGATGAATACCGATGAAAGGGTCCTTAACAAAATACTAGCAAACTGAATTCAACAACACATTAAAAGGATTATACACCACAACCAATACTTGGAATGCAAGAATGGCTCAACATACAAAAATCAATGTAATACATTAACAAATGAAAGAAAAAAACCACATGATCATCTCAATTAATACAGAAAAAAATGAATATGACAAAATTCAACACCCTTTCATGATAAAAACAAAACAAAACAACACTCAACAAACTAGGAATAGAGGATACTACCTCAACATAATGAAAACCAGATAGGAAAAGCTCACAGCAAACATCATACTCAACAGTGAAAGGATGAAAGGTTTTCCCCTAAGAGCAGAAATAAGGCAATGATGTGTATTTGCATGTATGGTCAACTGATCTTCAACAAGGACACAAAGAATACACAATATGAAGAAGAGATAGCCTTTTCAACTAATGGTATTGGGAAAACTGAATATCCACATGCAAAAGAATGAGTTTAGATCCTTACCTTACACCATACACTTAGTGAATAGTAATTTCCTCTTAGTGAATAAATATATTAACTAAAATAGTAAATATATTAACTAAAATTTAACTAAAAATGGATTAAAGACCTAAACACCTATAATACTCCTAAAATAAAACATAGAGGGAAAGTTTCATGACATTCGATTCGACAATGATGTCCTGGATATAACACCAAAAGCAAAAAGAGACAAATGAGACTAAATTATATTTTAAAACTTCTGCATAAAACAGTCAGCAAGGTGAAAAGACAACCTACAAAGTTAAAGGAAATATTTGTAAATCACATATATGGTTAACTGGTTAATATCCAGAATATATGAGACTCCTATAGCTCAACAATGAAAAAACCAAATAACCCAATTAATAAAAGAGCGAAGGACTTGAATAGATAATTCTCCATAGAAGATATATAAACAGCTAAACAGCATATGTAAGAATGCTCAACATCACTAATTGTAAGAGAAAAGCAAATCAAAAGTACAATGAGATACCACTTCACACCCATTAGGATAGCATTATCAGAAGAACAGAAAATACGTGCTGGCAAGGATGCAGAAAAACTGGAATCACTGGGCACAGTTGGTGAAAATGTGAAATGGTTTAGCCATTTTAGAAAATTAAAAATAGAATTACCATATGATGCAGCAACCACTGGAGACACACACACACACACACACACACACACACGAGTTGACTCTTAATGCAGGGGTCAGGGGTGCCAACTCCCGCCCTCCCACCACACAGTTGAAAATATATGTATAACTTTGACTTCCTAAAATCTTAATTACTAATAGCCTACTGTTGACTGGAAGCTTTACTGATAACATAAGCAGTTGACTAACACATATTTTATAAGTTACACATATTATATACTGTATTCTTAACCCTTTTCCACTTTGCCCTGAGAATACTCGCTGTTGGTGCTTGTGGTTGCTGCGTTTACTCTGAAATAACTTTGCCACGAAATATCTTGCTTTTATTATTATTTTTGCATTGCTCTAGTATATCAACTTTGGAAACAAAAGACATCATTCTATTTATAGCATTCTGTTTTTAGTAGTGGCATTTCCATTTACAAAATATAGTAATTCTCAATCACTGAAAATGCCAAATCCTAGAAAACACTGTATTCCTACGCGTGATGTTAATATCATTCTCAAACAGTTGTTGACCAAGATTCATTTGATGAATCTGATTTTTCCAAAATAGACAATTCTGATGATTCAGATGATTCTGATGTTACTTTGTTTAGAAATAACTCCAAGAACAGTTTTATATTTTATTTTCACATTGAAAATCAATCAGATTCACTTCAGCCTCAAAGAGTGTGTTTATGCAAAATTAAATGAGCATTGGCAGCAAGCTGCACTTTTTCTAAAACAGGAAAACGGTTAAACTAAAATAAGCTAGAGAAAAGAAAATGTTATTAAGAAACTCATGAGAAAATATATTTACTATTCATGAAGTGGAAATGGATAATCATAAACATCTTCATCCTGTCATCTTTGTGTTGAGAAGGCTGAGGAGGAGGAAGGAGAGGGGTTGATCTTGCTGCCTCGGGGGTGGCAGTTCATGTGCAAGTTTCTTTCAAATTGTCACAAATCTCCAAAAAGTTTTTCCAATATATTTACTGAAAAAAATCTGCATATAAGCAGACCAGCATAGTTTAAATTCATGTTGTTCAAGAGTCAACTATATATATCCAGCTATACATACAATTGGGTACACACACAGCACATACATATAAATATATATTATATATAATTTTTTTCCCCAGAACCGCTTCTGGGTATATAACCAAAGAATGCAAAGTAGAATCTTGAAGACCTATCTGTCCACTTGTGTTCACTGCAGCATTATTCACAATAGTCAAGGGTCGAAACAACCCAAATTCCACTGACGAATGAAATGTTAAAAAGTGGTGTCTCAAAAAAAGGATATCTGGTCACATGCTACAACATGAATGAACCTCAACATAATCCAAGGACTGCCTTCCTACCAGAAGTATAAAGGGAGAAGCTGGTGAATGCCTGCCACAGATAATAGCTATGATTACATTCATTCATTTAATGGATATTTACTGAGCACCAGAGTAAGCTATGCCATGTATTAGACCAGCACTGTCTAGCAGAACTTTCCACAATAACGAAAATGGTCTATAATCTGTGCTGTCCAGTATGGTAGTCACCATTTAACGGTTGATCATTTGAAATGTGGCACTACAATCAGGAAGAATACTATATACAAGGTAAAAAATGTATAAAAAATATGTGAGGGTGGGTTCTTTATAACAGAGGAAATAGAAGAGATTAATCTGCAGAGTCACCAAAGAGGTCAGCTCACGCAAGACTTTGCATACTCTCTAGGAGTTATGACTTTATTATAAAGATACGGGAATATCCTGAAGAAACCTAGGAGGAAAATGTTAACTCAGATTTGAGTACTAACAACAAAGCACTGAGGAGACATTTTTAAGAGGTAGAAAACAAAAGTCAAATATAATTATGGTATTTTAATAATGATGAAGACCTGATTTAAATCAGTATCACTGCCCTGGGGGGATGGGGACAAAGAGAAGAGATTTTAAGGAAGATGAAAGGATAAAGACATGTCCACCTGGATGTAACAGGAGGGAACTGAGAGACTCTATCACACCTACAGTTTTCTATTTTGGATCACAAAGTGTGTCTCTCTGGGAATAAGGATTCTCCAAAAAGACAAGTCTGGGAAGGAAAACAATGAGTTCCGTTGTTGTTTTAAAACAGATTTACTAAGAAATAGATTTTTTTCCATAAAATTCACCCAATTAAAGTATACAATGGTTTTTAGGACATTCACAGAATTGTGCAATTATTACCATAATTAAATCTTGGAATACCTGCATTATCTCCAAGAGAAATCTTATAGTCATTAGTAGTTATGCCCCATTCTCATACTGACCCTAAGTCCCCCACCTTCCACCCATCCAAGCAACCACTAATCTACATTCTGCTTCTAAAGATTTGCCTATACTGGACATTTCATGTAAATGGAATCATACAACGTGTGGTCATTTGTGACTGCACCTTTCATTGTGCATGTTTCCAATGTTCATCCATGTTGTGTCAGTGTCAGTATTTCATTACTTTATTGTACTCTATGGATATACCACATTTTGTTTATCCATTCATCAATTCATGAACATTTGGGTTGTTACCACTTAGGGAAATGTTGCCCACCAACATTTGTTATTATCTGTCTTTTTATTCACACCATCCTAGTGGGTATGAAATGATATCTCATTGTGGTTTTGGTTTCCATTTCCTCTTGTCTAATGATGCTGAGTGCCTTTTCAAGTGCTTACTGGCCATTTGCTTATATTGTTTAGAAACGTATCTATTCAAATCATTTGCCCATTTTAAAATTTGGTTGTCTTTTCATTGTTGGGATGTGTCTTAGTCTATTCAAGCTGCTATAACAAATATAACAGAAACTGAGTGGCTTACAAACAACATTAATTTCTCACAGTTACAGAAGCTGAGAAGTCCAAGATGAAGGTACCAACAGATTAAATATCTGGTGAAGGCCTTTTCCTCACGGTCAGAGCCTGCTTGCTGCATCCTCACCTGCTAAGAGGGGCAAACAAGCTCCCTCAAACCTCTTTTATAAGGGCACTAATCCCATATACAAGAGTTCAACTCTCATGACCTACTCATATTCCAAAAGTCCCACCTCTTAATAATATCATCTTGAGGGGTAGTATTTCAACATTTGAATTTTGGGAGCACACAAACTTTTAGACCATAGCAAAATATAAGAGTTCTTCATATGTCTAGACATAAATCCCTTATCAGATATATAATTTGCAAATATTTTCTCCCATTATGAGGATCGTCTTGTTACTTTCTTGATAGTACCATTTTAAGCAGAAACATGTTTAATATTGTTGAAGTCTAATTTATTTATTTATTGGTCATTTGTTCTTTTGGTACTATTTCTAAGAAACCATCACCTAACATGAGGCCACACAGACTTACTTTTGTATTTTCTCCTACAACTATTCTAAAGTTTTAGTTCTTTCACCTAAGTTTACGATATACTTTAAGTTGAATCTTGTATATGGTGTGAGGTAGGGTCCAATTTCATTCTTTTGTATGTAGACATTTTGTCCCAGTAGTTGTTGAAAAGGCTATTTTCCTCCACTGAATTGCCTGGCACTCTTGTCAAAAAACAATTGCTTATAAATGTAGGATTAATGAGTCCAGTTGTAGACATGCTGAATTGCACGTACTTATGCTCTGTCTTCTTTACACTAGGCTACATGTGTAGAAAACCATGTCTTCAATTCATGGTCCAGAAATCAACACAGTAAACTCAATAAATATTTGTGGAATTATTACCACATGTGCACTTCACAGTCACACTCCCTCATCACCCATCACCTTGGACACTCTGAAGCATATCACTCTTATCTTAAGAAAGCACCAGTTGGCTCTCTTCCTAGTGCTGCTCCTCTAACTGGGACTCTGTCTGATTCAGTCTTTTGCTTACAGTTCAATTTTGCTTAATGATACAAATTGAGGAGAGCATTTTCCTTTTTCCCAGGAAAGAAAATGTTCATAAATGGGACACTGAAGCTGTTCTCTTAGAAATCTCAGCTGGTTGAAGGAAGCAGTGCCAGTGGATACATTTTCTTTTATTTTACTTATTTTTAAGATAGAGTCTCATTCTGTCACCCAGGCTGGAGTGCAGTGGTGCAATTTCAGCTCATCACAGCCTCCACCTCCCAGATTCAAGTGATTCTCATGCTTCAGCCTCCTGAGTAGCTGGGACACAGCACATGCCACCAGTCAGCTAATTTTTGTATTTTTAATAGAGATGGAGTTTCACCATGTTAGTCAGGCTGGTCTCAAACTCCTGACCTCAGGTGATCCACTTGCCTCTGCCTCCCAAAGTGCGGGGATTACAGACATGAGCTATTGAGCCCGGTCAATACATTTGATTTTGATCTATCAGCAAAGAGGCTCTAAGGTGTAGTACGTTTCTATTTTGTATTCAGTTTCACCTGTGTGCCAGGCCGAACATCTTTCTGTGTTCAAGCCAAAGTTAGAGATCTAAATTGCTTAAGGAGTTCAGCAGGTCAGAGCTCAGGAAAAGAAAGGTCCTCAGAAGGGCCACTAATTAGTAATGAATGGCTAAAAGACCAGTAACGTTTTTTTTTTTTTTTTCAGACAGAGTTTCACTCTTGTTGCTCAGGCTGGAATGCAATAGCACAATCTCAGCTTACCACAACCTCTGCCTCCCAGCTTCAAGCAATTCTCCTGCCTCAGCCTCTTGAGTAGCTGGGATTACAAATATGAGCCACCACGCCAGACTAATTTTGTATTTTTAGCAGAGATGGGGTTTCTCCATGTTGGTCAGGCTGGTCACGAACTCCCAACCTCAGGTGATTTGCCCACCTCAGCCACCCAAAGTGCTGGGATTACAAGCGTGAACCACCGTGCCCAGCCAAGACCAAGGACTTTTAACCAAGAAAAGGCAAGACTTTCTGAAATCCATTATCTTCAAGAATCTGAAAAGCCAATTCGAAGAAAGAATAGACCAGTTCAAGGAAGTACAAAGGTGAAGAACCAAAACAGAAGATAAGCCCAAGTCAAAATCCTGCCAGTTCCCCTAGGTCCATCTCAAATGTAATAATAATAACAATAAATAAAAATTATGTTGTTCATATCTCTTTTCTGACACTTTCATCTCATATGCCCCATGCTATTCTTCTTGGTTATCAACTCCTTGAGGCTTATGTAGGTCTCCACAACTCTATCCCTAGTCCCACTATCTTGCATTTAGTAGGTACTAAATATATATGTATCTGTCATGCAAAAATGTAAGCAAATACAATTTATTAAAATTAAATGAGGAAAGTCTGAGAAATTGTCACTGCCAAGAGGAGCCTAAAGAGATATAAAATCTAAACGTTGTTATATAAAAACTAAACTAATGTCTTGAATGGAACCCTGGAACAGAAAAGGGTATCAGGTAAAAACAAAGGAAACTTGAATAAACGCTGGACTTTAATCAATAATGTCAGCTGGGCGCAGTGACTTATGCCTGTAATCCCATCACTTTGGGAGGTCCACACAGGTAAATCACCTGAGGTCAGGAGTTTGAGACCAGCCTGACCAACACGGTAAAATTCACCTCTGTCTCTACTAAAAATACAAAAAAATTAGATCGGCGTGGTGGCCTATACCTGTAATCCCAGCTACTCAGGAGGCTGGGGCAGGAAAATCGCTTTAAACAGGGAGGCGGAAGTTGCAGTGAGCCGAGATCGGGCCATTACACTGCAGCCTGGGCAACAAGAGAAAACTCTGTCTCAAAAAATAATAATAAAGTAATCCCAGCACTTTGGGAGGCCGAGACGGACAGATCACATGGTCAGGAGATCGAGACTATCCTGGCTAATGGTGAAACCCCGTTTCTACTAAAAATACAAAAAACTAGCCAGACATGGTGGCAAGCACCTGTAATCCCAGCTACTAGGGAGGCTGAGGTAGGAGAATTGCTTGAACCAGGGAGGCAGAGGTTGCAGTGAGCCAAGATTGTGCCACTGTACTCCAGCCTGGGCAACAGAGCAAGACTCCATCTCAAAATAAATAATTAAATTAAAATTAAAAAAAATAATGTTTTCAGTAATAATGGACCGTATTAATATAAGATGTTAATAACAGGAGAAACTATATGTGTGTGGGAGGTGTATGGGAACTCTCTGTACTACCTTCTTGATTTTTCCATAAATATAAAACTGTTCTAAAATACAAAGTCCATTAATTTAAAAAAGAAAGAAATAAAAGCATTCATTCATCCCTGGGGACGGGGCTGGGGTCTCCATTTTGGAAGGACACATACATACATATCCCCCCAGTGATTCCTATGCATATTATAGTTTCAGAAACATCTGGGATATTAAGGGTTACAGTGGATAACATCTTTATGAAGAAATCACAGAAAAAAAAAAATACCCATCCACACATCACTAAACAAATCATGTCTTACAGCAGCAGTAAGGACACAGTAGACTAAATCACTGTCACCCCAGTAATGCATTAAGTCATTAAACACATAATAAAATAGCCTTTTCTTGGATGCTAGCTTCTACTATTTGGGGGGTGGCTACCTGAAACGCTGTCCTTAGAAGGATCCATGCTAAACTGGGATGAACGCCACGATCGACTATCCATTTTGGGTATAGGTGGCAGTGTCAAACATTTACCAAGTGCCAAGTACCAGTGCTAGGCTCTGGGGTTCTAGCAGAGATCAAAACAAGCATAAGCTCTGCCTTTATAAAGACTTCAGTAGGGCAGGGAAATTTTAAGTAATTGCATACATATAAACAGTTACAGAAGAGGAAATATGGGATATCACAAAGGTAATTAACAGGAAAAGGCCTTCAGGCTAAGGGTCAAAGACTGCCTCCCCAAGGAAATATTTCAACTAAGATTTCAAGGCTAATAAGTTAGCAAAGTAAAGAGGAAAAGGAAGTAGCTAGACTGCGATCAACTTGTGTGATTTAGCTCATCAGATCTTTTCTTATTTAAGGATTCTTGGAGACAGAAGGGAGAAGAGATCAGTGCAATAAACACAACTCCACAGAGGCAGCAGAGCAACAGGCAGGACCCAGAGAATGGTTGAGAGTGCTGGAACCTTTTAAAGAAGCCCAGGACAAATTATCACATGGGAAAAGTACTGGAGAAGGGTGTAAGACGCTACCAAAACCAAGCTCTTTCAAGGTCCACTGTCTCTTTAAGATCACCTTTAGAGCTATATAACGGCACATCTCTCCTTTATTACCCAAAGAGAGGCACACATTGGCTTACCTTTCCCTTTCTGCCATGACTTCCATGAATTTCAGCTAAGTGTGCTCGACTGCAGTACATATTTCTTAATCTAAGTTTTCTGGTACAATTATCTCCTCTACCCCCAAATATTATGCCTCCTGTTTTAGCTTTGTCTATTTCATCTTTTGCAGATAATGTCCCTGGATCTTTCTTAGAAGTTGATGTATCAATAGCAACTGTAGTTTCTAAACCAAAATTTATTACATATGAAGGTAGGTTATATAGTAATCGGACAAAAGGGCAGAATATTTGAAACCAGAATTGTCCCATATCCTCATGGAAGATAAACTCTAGAAAATAAATTCAGGGTGGCGAGGCTGGGTTGGGGTGGAGTAGGGTAGATAACTAACCTTTATTGAATATCATAAGCTAAGAACTTTTCATGAATTCTCATTTGATCTTCACAAGACCCTCTTAAGAAAGTGAACTGTCCTAATTTACATTTGAGAAAAATGGAGGCTATAAAAGTTAAGGAAATGCTAAAAGTCAGTCAGCTGAAAAGTAGTACCTCTGGGGCAGAATCCAGGTCTGACTCTAAAACCCAAGCTGCTTAGAGTACAAGGGTTAAATTAAACTAAAACATTTAAAATCTAACCCAAATTCTTTTTAAGAAGTCCCTTCGGTGGCTCACGCCTGTAATCCCAGCACTTTGGGAGGCTGAGGCAGGTGGATCACGAGGTCAAGAGATAGAGACCATCCTGGTCAACATGGTGAAACCCCGTCTCTACTAAAAATGCAAAAAATCAGCTGGGCATGGTGGCGTGTGCCTGTAATCCCAGCTACTCAGGAGGCTGAGGCAGGAGAATTGCCTGAACCCAGGAGGTGGAGGTTGCGGTGAGCCGAGATCGCGCCATTGCACTCCAGCCTGGGTAACAAGAGCGAAACTCCGTCTCAAAAAAAAAAAAAAAAAAAAGAAGTCCCTTTACATACCTATATTAACTGCAAACTGAAGAACTGAAGAGATGTCTTTCACACAGCCATAAAGACAAAGACAATGCATCTTCACATGAATCGCTACAGAGGAACTGGGAACAGGTTTCCCTCCACTGGTGAGCAGACAGAACTACACCATTTCTAGGTACAGTATTTCCCCCCTCCCTTTTAACTCCATTTACTTACTCCAGAATCTCTTCTGATTCCTTTCCTAGTCCTTCCTTTGGTGATTTGTTTTGTTTTGTTTTGTTTTTGGGAGAACCTCCAAGTTAAACTTCCAGGATTAAACTTCTATTCATTAACTTTATCTCTTTCTCTCTTCTTTAACATTCTGGTAGTATATGTTGACAGCCTTTAAAATGTTTATACCCTTTGGTCCCAATACCATTAAAATATATATTATGAATAAATCATAGTATACCATCTGATAGACTATTATTCAGTTATTTTAAATGTTTTCAAATATTTGATGGGGGGAGATGTACATATATTAAATATACAATGCCCAATACAAATACGCAGTACACAAGCCAGGTGCAGGCTATTCCTACTGCACGGTTCCTCAAACATGCGCGGTACACAGATTCTCTTTAAAGGGAAAAAGTCTGTATGTGAAACAATATGATTTAATTTATATTTATTCAGCATATATATTATATATACATAAAGTTGTTATTGTTCTATTTTGTGTTATTTTTGAGACAGAGCTTCACTCTTTCATCCAGGATGGAGTGCAATGACATGATCTTGGCTCACTGCAACCTCTGCCTCCTGGGTTCAACCGATTCTCCTGCCTTGGCCTCTTGAGTAGCTGGGGTTACAGGTGCCCGCCAACATGCCCAGCTAACTTTTGTATTTTTAGTAGAAACGAGGTTTCACCATGTTGGCCAGGCTGGTCTCAAACTCCTGACCTCTGGTGATCCATCTGCCTCGACCTCCCAAAGTGAGGGGATTACAGGTGTGAGCCACCATGCCCCCGCCTATTATTTCTCTTAATCAACAGGAGTGCTAGCCAAAATCACAAAAAGCAAAAGCAGATAGGATCTCACTATGCTGCCCCTGCCATGCTGGTCTCAAACTCTTGGCCTTAAGCCTATCCTCCTGCTCAGCCTCCCAAGTAGCTGGGATTACAGGCATGTGACACCAGCTTATACACACAATTATAAAACTAAGTTTAAAGGTCTCATGTTTGACCGGGCACGAAACATAAGTTTCTACTAAAAAAATACAAAAATTAGCCAGGCATAGTGCCATGCACCTGCAATCCCAGCTACTCAGGAGGCTGAGGCAGGAGAATTGCTTGAACCTGGGAAATGGAGGTTGCAGTGAGCCGAGATCATGCCACTGCACTCCAGCCTGGGCAACAGAGCAAAAGACTCGGTCTCATAAAAGCCTTATGTTTACATAACTAGATAAGCAAAAAACAAATTTATAAATTAAATACAAACACAATCACCTCACCAGCAAAATTCAAAATAATGTTAATCAAACAAGATGCTGCTCAAATTAAAATCACTGTCTACAAGGCATGTATGGTAATGGAACAGGCCTAAACACAGGCAGACAGAACAAGAGAGCCTGGAAAGATACACACACACAGAATCCCTATAGTCCCTATAGCTGGTCTTCTTAACATGACTTCCAAAGCCACCTTAGAGAATACCCTGTACCAGCAGATTGCAGGACAGGGTTCAGAAATGTATTTGGACCCAACTGTGTTATCCAGTACAGGTTAAGGTGATAAGTAAGGACTGTGTTTATACCTGTGTATTTTATACTGTTATATTCTGTGATCACACTGCATTCTGTAGAACTCCAACATCGATAAAGTGCCCCTGGTCCAAATGAAGCACTTCTTGGCTCATAACCAGACCTGTTGACAGGCTGGACTGGCCATGCCTCACATGTGCAAGGCTGGCCCTGGGGGGGGTAGATAAGCTTTCTGAAGATTAGAGGTGATTCTCACTCATATAGACATTACCAGCTACAACCACGCACCCCAGAATGTTGGGATCCAGATGTTTGCACAGCCGTCCAACCCAGAAAATGTTGTTGTTATCTCTACCACATAAACTACTGATATGATCAAGTATCTAACTAGCAATTTTGAGAAAAATGTAATTTCAGTCTCCACCTCATATTTCAGACCATTTGAAGAATGAATTTTTAAAACTGTTATACAGTCATACTCAGTATCCACAGAAGACTGGTTCCAGGACTCATCTCAGATAGATACCAAAGTTTGTGGATGCTCAAATTCCTTATGTAAATGGAGTCATATTTGCATATAGCCCAGATATATCCCATATACCTTAAATCATCTCTAAATTACTTGTAACACCGAAATACCATGCAAATTATATATAAATAGTTGTTATATTGTTCAGGGGATAATGAAAAGAAGAAACGTCCGTACATGTTCAGTATAGATAACCATCCTTTTTATAAAAAAATGTTTTCCATCCGAGATTGGTTGAATCCACACATGCAGAATTGACAGATGCAGAGGGCCAACTTCATGTATAGCTGAAAAAAAAAGTCTGATAATCAAAATTCTAGAAGAACAATATCCTACAATGTCAGAAACATGGAAAAATCACCAGGAAAACAACTTAATGACCTAAAAAAATTTTAACTTCTGTATCCAAATCTTTAAAAGATAAAAAGCAGATAGGGAAAATGCTCACAGAAGAGAATGTTCCCAATAGATAAATGACTCGAATATATAAGCAGGAATATATTGCATATTGTGTATGTACGTGTGGTGTTTTTTTGTTTTGTTTTGTTTTGTGGCAAGTGCAGAAAGACCTAGTAAGTTTCTGTAAATCTTTTAGGTATGGGGACTATTTCTGTATGGGCAGTGAGAGTGGGGAACAGGGTGTCTAGTTCCTTCCATCTCCTTACCCCATCTAATCCAGTACCAAACAACAGTATGCCATTAAAAAATAATTTCTCAATTTAGATATGAAAATACATAGGGTCTGTTAGAAAAAGGGAAACAAGAATTCAGGCAGTACTCTAGAAAATAAATAAAACTCAAACTTATACTTTATTAACTGAATAAGTTTATACAATAGTATTTTTTTGTTAAAATAAGTGGACATGTGCCTCGAGTGTTTAGCTCACTTGTGAGAATGCATTTCCGGCTTTATGGCTTTTTGAGATGCTCCAAAAGGAACAGAGTTTGGATATTACATTTTAGACTTTTAGCAACAGGTCACATCTATGTATTCTCGTGAGAGTATCCATCAAGAGAAACGATGCGTTACTTTCATTTTAAATATTTAAGACTGAACAAAAAGCAAAGTGTTATCATAAACCAAATTGCTTATAAATAATCAAATCAAATAAACTGACAATAAAGGTAATGAATAGTCCCCCTGGATTCATTTAAGTCCATGTACTAAAGCCAAGTACTTCAGGTACAGGTAAATATACATGTATAGATATTTAAATATAAGCAGTCGGCAATGGAGAACCATATTAAACTGTCTGCAGCAATTTTTTAAATCTGTGTAAAAATGATTGACTTAAAAAAAAAAAAAAAAGAAAAATGGTTCTTCATTCTCCAAAAACCACTTAGAAACCTTTACTTCTACATCCATGAGGTTTTTTTCTCTTTTTTTGAGACAAAGTCTCGCTTTGTTACCCAAGTTGGACCTTGGCTTACTGCAACCTCTGCCTTCTGGGTTTAAGTGATTCTCCTGCCTCAGCCTCCCGAGTAGCTGGGACTACAGGCACCCACAACCATGCTGGCTAACTTTTGTATTTTTAGTAGAGACGGGGTTTTACCATGTTAGACAGGCTGGTCTTGAACTCCTGACCTCAGCTGATCTGCCCGCCTCAGCCTCCCAAAGTACTGGGATTACAGGCAAGAGCCACTGTGCATGGCCATCGTGACTTTTTATTAGATCCCAAAGAATGGGATCTGAGAATGGTCTTATGCTATTGTTGACTCAAAAATTAAATGTTCTATTCAGGAGGACTGGTTAGAGTGTAATTTTTATTAAATAAGTAATTAAGGACATCAAGACAGGAGAAAGGAACCATGGAAAGGAGATAAAAGTACCTGCCCCCCAAATCTTTTGCTTTATAGCAATGACCTGAGCTAAACTGTTATTTTTTCAATTATTTATTAAGACGAGTTAAAGATTTATTCTTAAAGTTATCTTGATTCCAAAAGCATTTCACAAACTGCCATAAATAATCTAGTACAATTAGAACAGAACATAAGAAAGTAGGTGTCACTGTTCTCTACAGCTTCCATAATCTGGTAGCATGAATCTCCAGAACTGAATATTGACTCAAACTGCTCCTGAAAATGCAAAAATCAGAGACTTTTACTGCTAGTAACTGTGGACTAAGGAAATCAGAACAATACTTTACCTAAAGGAAACTAGAAAATCTGGGGAAAATGTAAGAAATGCCTGCGTGGAGGCATGGGGGAGGAAAGCAAGTCAGAGCCTGAGCAGGTGAGCTCAGTGCTTGAGGCTAATTTTCCTGAAAGGTGTTTGTCATTTCTGAAGGGAATGCTAAAGATTTGGTGCTGAGGTGGAGAGTGAAGGTGCTGGTGAAGAGGAGAACATAAGAAGGAAAAGTGAACAGGTTTGTCTTCACAAGAACTGCAGCTCAGCTTAGAGAGATATTTCAATCCCTCAAACTGTACTAAAGGCAACCCTGATTCTAAGTCCTCCCATATGCCTGCCAACAGCAAATGTGAATTACCTCTGGAAGAAAAAAGCATCATCTTAGGCCTCAAATTATTCCTACAAATAATTTTGCAAACATGATGTTTAGCACACATTAAAAAAAAAAACAAACAAAAAAAAACACTAGGCACATAAGGAGACAAGACAATATGAATGAAAACCAACAGAAACAGACACTAGAAACAACTAACAGACATTGCCATAACTGAACACGGACTTTAAGATAATTACACATACTATGTTAAAGGAGATATGATAATTTTGGCAGATAACTTGGAACTATAAAACAGAACCAAATAGAAATATAAAAATCAACTGGGCACAATAGCTCATTCCTGTAATCCTAGCACTCTGGGAGGCTGAGGCAGGAGTATCACTGGAAGCCAAGAGTTTGAGACCAGTCTGGGTAACACGGCAAGACCCTGTATCTAAAGCAAAACAAAACAAAACAAAACAAAGTTTAAAAATTAGCTGTAGTTGCAGCTACTTGGGAGGCTAAGGTGGGAGTTTAAGGCTGTAGTGATTGAGCCACTGCACTCCAGCCTGAGCAAAACAATGAGACTCTGAAAAATAAAAAAAAAACAACAACAACAAAAAAGAAATTTAAAAGTAGTTTAAAAATCTGAAATTAAAAACTCAATGGATGGTTTTAATAGCAGATTATATACAGCAGGGGAGGGGGGGATGGAGAGAGGCAGAGAGACAAGTGAGGAGAAAACTGCAATAAAGAACAGAGAGACAAACCCGTAAAATGCAGAGAAATAGTTAAGAGACACAGACGATATAGAGAAATGGACTAACATGGGAGGTCCCCAACCCTTGGACCATGAGCTAGTATCAGTCTGTGGCTTATCAGGAACCAGGCTGCACAGCAGGAGGTAAGCAGCAGATGAGCAAGCATTACCACCTGAGCTATGCCTCCTGTCAGATGAGCTGCTGCATTAGATTCTCATAGAAGCATGAACCCTACTGTGAACTATGCATGGAAGGGATCTAGGCTGTGTATTCCTTAGGAGAATCTAAAGCCTGATAATCTGAAGTGGAACAGTTTTATTCCAAAACCAGCCCCCCAAAACCCCATGGAAAAATTTTGTCCCACAAAACCAGTCCCGGGTGCCAAAAAAGTTGGGAACTGCTGGTCTAACATATATCTTTGTAGCCCAAGAAGGAAAGGTAAGAGAAAATGGGGCAGAAGAAATACCTGAAGTACTAATGGCTAATTATTTCCAAAACCAATGTAAGACATGAAGCCCCAAATTCAAGAATCCCTAAGAACTCTAATTATAAATAAAAAGAAATCCATACTAGGGACAATACAGAAAAATTGCTGAAAACCAAAGACGGAACATTTTAAAAACAGCCAGAAAGGGCTGGGTGTGGTGGCTCACATCTGTAATCCCAGCACTTTGGGAGGCTGAGGCAGGCAGATCACCTGAGGTGAGGAGTTAGAGACCAGTCTGAAACCCCACATCAATAAAATAAACAAACAAACGGCCAGAGAATAAGACTACTTTCAAAGGAACAACAGACTGACAAGTGACTTCTCAACAGAAAAAGTCAGAGATAATGGGATAGCTTTAAAATGCTAAAAGAGCTCTCCAAGAAAACACCAAATAGGGAATGAGACCAGTGCAGTGGGAGAGCCTAGAGGCCCCAAAACGGGAGGCCACGGCAGTGGCATCCAGGGTTGGCTGAGGCCATGGAGCTGGTGGAGGCAAGGCCAAGGACAAGGAGTAGCTCCCCATCATCAAACTCGGCTGCCTAGTAAAGGACATAAAGATCAAGTCCCTGAAGATCTATCTCTTTCCCGTGCCCATCAAGTAGGCTGAGATCACTGACTTTTTCCTGGGGCTATCCCTCAGGATGAGGTTTTTTTTTTTTTTTTTTTTTTTTTTTAATTTTATGCCAGTAGAAATGCAGACTTGCACTGCCCAGTGGTCCAGGTTCAAGGCACTTGTTGCCACTGGGGAATAAAATAGCCAGTTGGTCTGGTTGTTAAATGCTCCAAGACAGTAGCTACTACCATCCAAGGAGTCATCATCTTTGCCAAGCTCTCCACTGTCCCCGTGCAGGGAGGCATCTCATGGGACAATACTGGCAAGCCCCACAGCATTCCTTGCAAGGTGACAGGCCACTGCAGCTCTGTGCTGGTACACTTCACCTCCACTCACAGAGACAATGAATGGTTTTGTCTTGATCCCTATGCCCAAGAAGCTGCTGATGACAGCTGACATTAAGGACTGCCACACCTCAATCAGGGGCTGCACTGCCACCCTGGGCAACTTCACCAAGTCCACTGTTAATGCCATCTCAAAGACCTACTGCTATCTGACCCTCAACCTCTGAAAAGAGACCATATTCACCGAGTCTTACTATTAGGAAGTTAGGACTTTATTGACCAGAGTCTCTACTGCAGAGAACCCAGCCTCCAGCTATGGCTATTATACAATGTAGGATTTTTATACCAAAAAAAAAAAAAAAAAAAAAAAAAAAAAAAGTGAATTAGCTTTTTAAAATGCTAAAAGAAAACAATGGCAAACCAAGAGTTCTATAACTAATGAAGTGACACTTCACAAACGGAAAAAAAAAGTTCTAAAATTAGATGTAATGATTGCATAACTAAATACTCTAAAAACCACTAAAACATAAGCTTTAAATGGGTAAATTTTATGGTATGTAAATTATATCTCAATAAAACTTACAAATAAAGAAAACAATGAAGAATAAATAATGACATTTTTAGACAAGCACTAAGAATTTGTTGCCAGACCTGCACTAAAGAATACTATAGAGTATTCTTCAGGCAGAAAGAAAATGGCCCCAAAAGGAAGACTGGAAGATGACTGGAATTTAATAAAATTTAACCCCTTTTGCACATTATGTTACACAAAAATGAATTCCACGTGAACCAAATAACATAAAGGGGAAAACACATGTAAAGTTTCTAAATGTTACAGGAAACTATTTTCTTGACATGTAAACCCCCAAAAGAGGCTGGGTGTGGTGGCTAGTGCCTGTAATCCCAGCACTTGGGAAGCTGAGGCAGGTGGATCACCTGAGGTCAGGAGTTCTAGACCAGCCTGGCCAACATGGTGAAGCCCCATCTCTACTAAAACTAAAAGTCAGCCAGGTGTGCCCTGTAATCCCAGCTACTTGGGAGGCCAAGAGAGGAGAATTGCTTGAACCTAGGAGGTGGAGATTACAGTGAGCCAAGAACACATCACTGCACTCTAGCCTGGGCAACAGGAGAGACTCTGTCCCAAAAAAAATAAAAATAATAAACACCAAAAGAGATGTGGGTAAGATATCTAAACGCCAGAAGATACCAAATGAACATGAAAAGATGTTCAGCCTCATCAGTCAACAAGAAACTGTAGATTAAAACCACAATGAGATACCATTTCATAATCATCAGAATGGTTAAAATTTAAGACTGACGATACCAAGTGTTAACAAGAATGTGAAGCAACAAGAACTCTCATACACTTTTCGGTAAGAATGTCAACTCGTAGAACCACTTTGGAAACTTGGTGTTTACTGCTAAAGCTAAAGATATGCGGATCTTTTGACCTAAAAATTCTACTAGATATATATCCAATTGAAATGAATGCACCAGGAGACACAACAATATCCCTAACAGCATTATTAATAGCCAACAAAGCTAGAAATAACTAAAATGTCTAGTAACAATAGAATGCGTACACTGTGGTATATTCGTACAACAGAATACTATAGAACAATAAAAATGAACAAATAACGAGTACAACGTAATGCACGGATCTCAAAAACATCTTGAAAACACCATGCACAAAAGAATATTGTATTATTTCACTGACACAAATACAAAACAGCCAAAAGGAAACTACAGTTAGAAACTACAGTTTTTATGAGATACGTGTTTAGAAAGTAAAATTAGAAAGGGGGGGAAGATTACCCTCCCCCCCAAAAAAAAGTCACAATAGGGTTACCTCTGGAGAGAAGGGAGGGTTTAGCGACTGGGAGAGGGCACCAGGGCTTCTGGGTGAACCAAGGTTTTATTTCTTGGCCTGATCACCAGAAGGCTCCCCGACTGAGTGATATATCAATGAGTGGTACATTTGGGGGCCTTGCACGTTACTGGCGTGCAAGAAAAAAAAAGGGGAGAGGATAGAACAAGGAGACGAAAGGGGTGACCGGCTTCAAGTAGAGGGGAAGCTACGCCTGTAAAAGCCCAAACGCGGCTCTGGGCACTGGCAAGGGGAGGCTTGGGCAAGGCCTGGGGGCTGCAGGCCGGCCTCCTCCGGGCTGGAAGGCACCGAACGGGGGCTTCGGCCAACTTCGGTCCTAGTGCGGTCGGGACGCGGCCACACCTGCCCGCGGGGTCTGCCTCCCCGGCCCGCCGCAGGCCCTCCGGAGCCTAAGAGCACCCCACAGCAGCTAAGGCCAGCGCCGCCTGCCCCTTGGGGAACGCCGGCCCCCAGAGCCCAGCAGACCCTCCCGGCTCTCCAGACGCCCCCACGACTCTCGCGAAGCCATTCCCGCGCTCTGCATGCCCCCGAATCTCTGCAGAGCCCTCGCTGTCCTCCCGACGCCCCCGCACCCCTGGAGTCCCCCTCCCGCCCTCGGGGGCACCGAAGGCCACCAACCCAGTCCCTCCGAAGCTCGCTGCTGCCGCCTCCCACGAGGCGTCGGCCCCAACTCACCTCATTGTCGCTGCCGGGGACGGGCGCGCCGGGCCAGGGGCAACCCGGCGGCGGCGGCGGCGGCGGGGCGCGGGGCGCGGGCGCTAGCGGGGGAGCCGGCCCCGGGCGCGGCGGCTCCGCGTCTGACTGGGCTGCGGGGAGCGGCGGGGGCTCATCTTCTCCGGGCGGGCGTCGGGGCCGCTAGCTGCGGGGAAGGGCCGCGGCGGCGGCGACTGACAGCCGGGCCCCGGCCCCTGCCATCTTGGCGGGCGCGTGCCCGGGCCGGCGTGTGCGCGGGCGCGTGCCCGGTGGCCGCGGCCGGGAGGCAGGGAGCTGCAGTGGGAGGGGGCGAGCCGGCTGGGGTCCGGGCGGCGGGAGCGCGTGCGCGTCAGCCTGGGACTCGGGGCGGCGGCTCCTGGCTAGCGTGCCGGCGGCTCCGAGTCCTCGAGGGAGAGGCGAGCGGGCGCTCGGGCTAATCTCACTCAGCCCAGCAGCCGAGCCCGAGATTGCGCGCGTGGCTGTGCGCCCCGCAGCCCGCCGAGGGGACTACGCGCGCGTGCGCTCCTCCGCCCACGGCCGCTGAGGTGAATGAGCGCGCGCGGCGGTCGAAGCCCGACACAAAAGGCGCGGGGCCCCACGGTCCGCGCCTCCGGGATCGCCGAGCTTGAGGCTGCGAGGGGCGGGGCGGACGCGAGGGGCGGGGCTTCGAGGCCGCGGGAGGGGCGGGGCGGGAGGAGGTGGGAGGGGCGGGAGGAGGTGGGAGGGGCGGGAGGAGGTGGGAGGGGCGGGAGGAGGTGGGAGGGGCGGGGCGGTGGGGGGGCGGGCGCCGGGCGGCACGTGTCGCGCTGCGCTGCCTCCCGCACGGACGCTCCTCCCGCCCCCGCCGTCGCCCTACCCCCGAGCTCAAACAGGCCACCCGGAGCACCCGGGTCGGTGCTTGGTGGCCCCATGATTCCCACCACCCGGCACTGCTGAGCACCCTGGCCGCTCGGACTCGGGGCATCTCTGATCCGAGGGGGGTCGAGGTCACCGACAACTGATTCCCTCTTTGTCAATACGGAGCCGTGGCAGGGACCGAGAGTTGCAGCTTTGGGGCGGAATCAGTATTCGAAGTATCTCCCTCAGCTTAACAAGAGCCCACTTGATGCCCCAAAACCACAGCCTGTGAAAAATCACGTTTACCATGCACAGCGTCAAGTAGTTAGTCCAGGTTGTCTCTGGTTTTTAACTCCCTGTCTTTCCTAAAGGTTAGTGATCCTCACTGCTGGCTGGAAATCCCAAACTCTCCAGTCTCACTCCTCTCGTGTAAGAAGACACAGTTCCGGCTGGGTGCAGTGGCTCATGCCTGTAATCCCAGCACTTTGGGAGGCCGAGGCGGGTGGATCACCTGAGGTCAGGAGTTCAAGACCAGCCTGACCAACATAGTGAAACCCTGTCTCTACTAAATACAAAAAATTACCCGGATATGGTGGCGTGCCCCTGTAATCTCAGCTACTTGGGAGGCTGAGGCAGGAGAATCGCTTGAACCCAGGAGACGGAGGTTGCAGTGAATGGAGATTGCACCACTGCACTCCAGCCCGGGAGACAGAGTGAGACTCCATCTCAAAAAAATAAAGTAAAAAGAAGACACAGTTCCTCATGCGTTACCAGTATGGGCACTATTGCCTCCCTTCTCCCTGAATATGTTAATAATATGTTAATATTATTTAACATATTAAAATGTTAATATTATTTTATTAACATTAAAATAATAGCTAAACTTTTAAAAAATGGTCTGAACAAGAGTATTTAAGTATTTAAGGCCACTGACAAATGGCAGCTCGGAGGGCAATGAAGAGTCGCTATTTTTCTCCTGTCCAGGAATGAGGAGAGGGTGTGTGTATTAAGCAGTTTTGTCCAAGATATAGTAAATGGTGGAGCCAAGTCTCAAGCAGTGTTTTTCTAACTTGGAATCCCAGTGCCCATGCATTCCAGTTTGCTGGGGTTGAACATCAGGGTCATGGGTTGCAGTTTGGGTCTCTGTGTGCTTGTCTCCCTCCCGCCCCCCACCCCCGTCTCTCTGTCCCTCCCTCACCGTGTACAGGTCATAAAATTCCCTAGAGATTGGTTGTAGCATCTCTGCTTTCCTTCCTGTATTTGTTTAAGCCAGAGTAGCCAAACCTGACGGTACCATGATCTTCTACTGCCCTGGTAGCAGCCCCTTAGGTCTAGCCTTTCATAACCTCATCTGTCCCTCTCTTCACAAGTTCAAGAGTAGTCTCTTTGCTACAGGAGAGCCTTGTTGCATCCTAAAAATTACTAAAATGGACAAGCCTCGGGTCATCTGGACATCCCAGCTGTGCTGTGGAGAGGCAAGTTTAACTCCTGGTCATTGCCTATCAAAGTCCTGTGCTGAGACCTTGGGATACAGACCTGCTTGTTTGCAGCCTAGTTTATTGATGCTCTTTTAACATGTGGCCCACTCTGATCTCCAGATCAGGTATTTTCCCTGCTGCCCTGAAGTCTGACAAGTTGTTCCCTCCTGCTCCTGGAGAGGTTGTTTCTTTCATCTGATGTTTGTTCATCAGAGGGCTTCATGAGCTGCAGGAAGGGCTGAGAGAGGACAGACTGAGACCACTCACATCCCATCCTGTGCCCTGCTTCCACCCGAGTGGGCATTGGTCTTTGTTCAACAGACCCTGGGATGCTTGGGGAGTCAGAAGCTCCTTGTATTAATCCTCCAGCTCACACCTCTCTGACCGCCATTCCTCCTCTGGCAGGTGGGAATCCTAAAGCCCATCTCACAAGTGATGCTGAGGATCAGATGAGATGCTGATGTCCACACAAAGTAGATTCCAAGAAAGGCCTTTTCTGCCCTTCCCCAGTGTCCTCCCCCTTGCCTCGCCTTCCCCCTTCCTTGATGAAGCATAATTTGAAACCACAGTCTTTTTGGCATGTTTTGCATTTTCTGAACAAAGGCTTTATTCCTTAAAAGTACATGAATTCAACCGGGCGTGGTGGCTCAAGCCTGTAATACCAGCACTTTGGGAGGCCGAGGTGGGCAGATCACGAGGTCAAGAGATCGAGACCATCCTGACCAACATGGTGAAACTTCATCTCTACTAAAAATACAAAAAATTAGCTGGGCATGGTGGCACACACCTGTCGTCCCAGCTACTTGGGAGGCTGAGGCAGGAGAATCGCTTGAACCCGGCATGTGGAGGTTGCAGTGAGCCGAGATGGTGCTCGGCTCCATCTCCAGCTTGACACCTGGCAATGCAGCAAGACTCTGTCTCAAAAAAAAAAAAAAAAAAAAGTACATGAATTCATGTTTTCCATTCTTCTGATGAAAAGAAAATTAACATTTGGACATGTGGCTCCCCCAAATGACTTATTTCTGGAGGTCACCAGTCCTAGGATTGGAAAAGATTCCTTGTCAGAGTCAGTGATTTCATGACATCTGATATGTGTGGGTGCAGCACACTTGGCCAGGCTGATGACCCATGGCTCCAAGCACTCCTGGACTGGACTTCCCATTGTAAGGGAGGAAGGAAACATGGTTTTGGCTGTTTGTTGGGCTCAGGATAGCCACAGAGTCACAAATAACAGAGCTAGAAATTCTTCAAAGGGCATCTCATCCAACCTAATTGTCCAGAGGGTGATGAAACTGAGGCCCCATGAGGTCACACAGGTGACTGAATAAGAGCCAGATGAGCATATATTTCTGCAGACTCCAAGTCCCTGGACTGCCTCCCCAGTTCTTGAAGTTTTTCCAGCCCTGGGGTCACTGCTGAGGAGGCAGCCCCATGGACCGTCTTCTCCATTACTTAGTGTTTGCCAAAACGAAACTCACCACAAATAATGGAAAGAAACACAGTTGCTTTTGATGATTCACCAATGAGACCATGTCTGGTTCATATTAACCAACATACGTGAGTTACAGATGCATGCCAGAATCCAAAATAAAGCATGCTTAGACAACCACAGATGTCTCAGGGGTTCAGGGACCACCTGTGAGCCTGTACCCCTTTTTCATTCACTCCATTCATCTTGAGGGAATGTGTTCTCTTTCTGGTCCACAAGAGGGCATAGTTTTAAGGGCAAGAACTTCCCAGCGCCATGGCCCCCTCCCATCTCTCTCCATCAGGGAGATTTAACGGGTCCTGGGTCAAAAGTCAATCACTCCAGTGGAAGTTCTAAGGAACTCCTTTCATTGGCCCGGGGTCTTAGAGAAGGTGGGGATTCCTCCCAGGTTAAAAGTCCCCTTCTTCCACACTTCTTTGGACTCCATGTTTGGATCCCCTTCCACGAACACTCTCTCGTGGAAGCATGTCTTCCTCTCCTAAACTCCATCTCTCTCTATTCCCTTCCACTCAGTGTGGAAGCTGCTTTCCTCTCCTGGATTCCGTCTGTCTGGATTCTCTCACTTACTGTGAGAGTTAGCTGCTTCTTTCTTTCCCCTTCTGTTTCTCTTTCTCTACCTAAATAAATCACTTTCTACAAACACTTTCGAGTCCGGAATTTACTGCACACCGCACTGTAGCCTCCTCTCCCATTCTTGGGGAGTGATAGACCAAGAACCTGGAGAAATGTCCTCTCAGGGGAACTCAGGGCTCCCCTGAACCCCAGCATTACAATCTCATTGCCCAACTCTGTTATTACCAGCAGTTGTTTTCCTTAAACACAACACGGTTAGTTTTCATTCATTCATTCATTCATCCATTCATTCATTCATTTAATGTGCCTTGAGCTCCTCAGCATGTATCTGCCTCCTCTCCTGCCTTGCCCACTGCCTCAATCTACCTGGCAAATCATCTTCAATCCTGCTTATGTGTCAGCTGTCCCCTGGAGCTCTCAGCACCACCCTCTGCCACCGCAGGCTGCCGGGTCCTTCTCCACGCTGTTTCTGGGTCACACTTCGCCCTCCTGCATCGGGATTGTGAGGTTGTCTTCGTACTTGCAGACTTCCCCACTAGGCTATGAACTTCATGACAGCAGCAAGCAAGTCTCATTCCTCTTTGTACTGCCAGCCTCAGCCCTGTGGGCTGTGACAGTACAGAATTGGAGGAATCCTGCGTGAGTGCCACCATTCCAACCCAAGCAGTGTCCTGGGAGGGTCAGGACCACTAGCCTGTGTGTGCGGGCATTTTTGGAAACCACAGCTCCTGCTTGTGTTCCATCTGGCAGAAACAGAAATTACTTCTGGTCCATTTTGCCTTCCACACCTTGAAGATGGTCTGTGCTTCACAGCTGAAGCTTTTTTTTTTGAGAGAGAGAGAGTCTCACTCTGTCACCCAGGCTGGGGTGCAGTGGCACAATCTTAGCTCACTGCAGCCTACGCCTCCCAGGTTCAAGTGATTCTCATGCCTCAGCATCCCCAGTAGCTGGAACTACAGGTGTGCACCACCACACCCAGCTAATTTTTTGTATTTTTAGCAGAGATGGGTTTTCACCATGTTGGCCAGGCTGGTCTTGAACTTCTGACCTCAGGTGATCCACCTACCTCAGCCTCCCAAAGTGCAGGGATTTCAGGTGTGAGCCACTGTGCCCCGCCGGCTTGGAGATTATTTTAACTGCACCCTTCTTAGGCTCCTCCACTCAAAAGTGACCTTCCCTAAGATCATTTATCACTGGCTTTGAATGCAGGGGGGTGACTCTGGGATGAGGGCCCTGTGGCCATACCGGGGAGCACTCCAGCCTTCTGCTGGGGTGACTTAGAGATCTGGACCCATCGCTAAGAAGCGTGGCCAGACGGGACCGGGAGAAGACCTTTGCTACCTGTCCTACGGAGGACAACTTCTTAGTGCCACTGTTTCCGAGGAGAGAAGGCGGACTAGTGTTACTGGAGGAGGGTGTCCAGTTCTTGGCATCTTGAACAAAGAATTGGACAAAACGCACAAACAAAGCAAGGAAAGAACGAAGCAACAGAAGCAGAGATTTATTGAAAGCAAAAGGACAGGCCCAGGGCGGGAGCGGCGAGCATAGCGGTTCGACAGCCCCGTTACAGAACATTCTGGGATTTGAACACCCTCTAGAGGTTTCCACTGGTTACTTGGTGTCCACCCTATGTAAATGAAGAGGCTATTTCCTGTCATAGCTGAAGCGTCTCCATCTGATTCAGTTCTAGAAGTCCTTGGGTTCCCTGCCTCCAGGCCGTAGTCTCCCACCTCACTAGTGTTGCAGGACTTTTCCTTAGGACAGCTAAAGATGGGGTTCTTGTCTGTCCCACAGCCATGAAAGTGTAGGCTCACAGATGGCTTCAAGGGTGAGTAAAGCAGGGTTTGACTGAATGAAAAGGGAAAAATGGGGAAACAGGAACTCTCGCGAGGCCAGGTCCCTCCCCTAGAGCACTTCCCACGCGGCAGTTGGAATCCCAGGTTCCACGCAGGAAGAGGAGGCACCAGGCTCCTCCCTGCTGCAAACACTGTGCGCTTCCCCAGGCTCCGCCTGGGACAGGCTGGCCCGAGTTCCCCAGGGACCCCCTCCCACCTGGCCGTCTCATGGGCCTGGACGGGAGCCAGCCTCTGTTCTGCAGCCAAGTCTGAGTGTTCCGGCTTTACAGGGACTTAATGTCTCCGTTTAACTGAATTAAGAAAACGAAGTCAAGTACGTGCCTGGGACAACCAGCCAGCCATCCTTGAGAGGCCTGAGGGTCCTACTGGAGGCTGTGCCCCTTCGCAGGAGCTCTGGGGCAGCTGGGAAGGGAAGCCCCACCCAGCCCACACCTAGGAAAGCCAAAATCCCTCCTCTCTCCCAGTCAGTCATCAAGTTCCAGCTTTGGGGCCCGTTCACCATCAGCTTTGGGGAAGAAACTTCCGGGTCGCTTTTCCTGCCTGCTGTCTCACAGTGACCGTGGGGACCCTGGCAGCCAGGCCTTTGTGGGAGCCAGGCACTTCATTCACAGTGAGGCGGGGAGGCCTGGGCCTCTGAATGTGAGCAGACATTTCAGGGGTGTTGGGAAGTTTAAAGGCTGCAGTCAGCCGGGTGTGGCGGCTCACGCCTGTAATTACAACACTTTGGGAGGCCAAAGCAGGAGGATCATGAGGTCAAGAGATGGAGACATCCTGGCCAACATGGCAAAACCCCATCTCTACTAAAAATACAAAAATTAGCTGGGTGTGGTGGCAGACACCTGCAGTCCCAGCTACTTGGGAAGCTGAGGCAGGACAATCGCTTGAACCCGGGAGGCCGAGGTTGCAGTGAGCTGAGATTGCGCCACTGCACTCCAGCCTGGTGACAGAGTGAGACTCCATCTCAAAAAAAAAAAAAAAGCCTGCAGTCTCCCCACCCAGGGAGGCACGGTCTTCCGCCAGGCAGAGCAATCAGAGTGTGACATGTCTAAACGGGGGAGTCACAGAGAAGTTATCCGGAGGGTCAAGAATTGCTCTTGCATAAGAGCAACTGGAAGACAAAAAAACTCTTGAGAATAGAAAATACATTATTTCAAAATTAAGAAGTTAATTAGAGGCAGTGAAAACCAGCAAAGGCACTTCTGCAGAGTAAGGATCAGCACACTTTGTGCAGAGGACCAGCTGATCCACATTTTTGGCTTTTTAGAAGCCATTTGGTCTGTCACAACTTTGGCAGGCCAGTTCTCGCTGACAGTCACACAGACAGGCCTGCATGAGAGTCGACAGGCCAGCATAGCACCCCGGTCACGCAGAGCCACTTCCACA
>NW_022436960.1:3472822-3498546 GCF_009761245.1 Sapajus apella
GCATAGCACCCCGGTCACGCAGAGCCACTTCCACAGAGCTGCCTTAACACTGAGCACATAGTGAGCCCTGGGGAACTTGGTGCCCAGACATCAAGCTAGAAATGAAATATGGTCAGAAGGAGCCTTGCACAGGCTTCTCCCTTGTTGGAGCAAACCAAAATAATGGAGTCAGCCTTACCTTCCTAGTGCCAGGGCCCGCCTCGGATGGACAAAATCAGAGACGAGTCAAGGTAGCAGAGGCAGCCGTTTGAATAGATCCATTGGACAGTCTAAGGCAGCTCTCCAGACCAATAAATAATCATAAAAATAATCACTCTGCTACCACAGGAGACAGGCCTTGAAGGTACTGGGGCCCATACAACTTAATCAGACTTAGCAAGCATTTTTTTTGACATGGAGTCTTGCTCTGTTGCCCAGGCTGGAGTGCAATGGCACAATCTCGGCTCACTGCAACCTCCACCTCCCGGGTTCAAGCAATTCTCCTGCCTCAGCTTCCTGAGTAGCTGGGACTACAGGTGCCTGCCACCACACCAGGCTAATTTTTGGTATTTTTAGTCAAGACAGGGTTTCACCATGTTAGCCAGGGTGGTCTCGAACTCCTGACCTTGTGATCCACCAGCCTCAGCCTCCCAAAGTGCTGGGATTATAGGCGTGAGCCACCACACCTGGCCACATTTTCCTTTTAATGTTCCAAATGTGATGGGTTTATTTTTTTTTACTCTGATGCAAGACCAAAGATTTCCCAATAGCACAGAGATCGATATATTACGAGGTCATGAAAAAATGGTGTGGGACATGCAGGACGTGAGGTACAAACTGGAGGGTCAGATGGTCTCCTCTGACATGACACGACGCTGTCGCTGAGGAGCACACTTAAACATTGCAGAACTGAACTGAAGCGTGGCACAAACATGACGACTTCTGGGCATGCCTTCAAGCGCCTCCCTCAGGGGGGACTTGCCATCCCTAGACCTCAGTGTGGGGAGGATTACAATTCTTTGGAAGAATAAAAAGTTCACACTCTTGAAATTTCACAGAAGAATTTTTCGTTTGTTTTTGAGACGGAGTCAGCCTCTGCCACCAGGCTGGAGGTAGATCTCGGCTCACTGCAACCTCTGCCTCCTGGGTTCAAGCAATTCTCCTGCCTCAGCCTCTTGAGTAGCTGGGCTTACAGGCACGAGACACCATGCACAGCTAATTTTTGTATTTTTAGTAGAGACAGGGTTTCACCATGTTGGCCAGGATGGTCTCAATCTCCTGACTTTGTGATCTGCTCGCCTTGGCCTTCCAAAGTGCAGGGATTACAGGCATGAGCCGTTGCGCCTGGCTGAAATTTCACAGAAGAAGTTTAAGGCCAAAACATAGTGGGTTCACTTTTCTTCACTTCTAGGAACAAACCTGATGCTTTCCTGAAACCACATTAAGCTTCCAGTTCAAATCCTAAGCCAACCGTTTGGCCCTCTGCATCAAAGTTCTTTCCAGCGAGTATAGCTGATAAGGTCAATTTGACTCCTGGTCGAAGGGTCTGAGTATAACCCAGTCCAATCGGGCTGAGGTTATTTACCTTAGCAGAGAGAGAAGTTCTACAATCCAGCTTGTACTTAGCAGCAATGCCAAAACAAGTGTTGTTACTCCCAGCCGTCCAAGCAAGGTCTATTGACATTTCAATCTTCTTATTAACCTTCTGGTCAACAGAAGAACCTCCATATTCAGTGCCATCATTCACGTGTGTGCAGCTGGACGTCTGCAGCCTTGTAACCCAGGGTGAAATTATTCCGTGACAATTTGGATTTGGCTGTGTCAAAACTCATTGGTAGCCAACAAGCCACCCTTCAAAAGCCAACACAGACCGCCATAGATGGTTGGTCCACAAAAATCTACATCAACATTACTGCCAACACTAAAACAACCCCATTTATAGGAGGCCTTCAATTCTCCATTCTGTGCTTGGTATAAATAGAAGAACAAGAGTCAGTTTCAGCCTTTCAGCCAACTTACTCTGTGTTCTGTTTTTGGGTGAAGGTAAGTTCATTTGGTTTCTAGGTTGCCTGATGCTTTCCCTGTTTTCAGTGTAAACATGACCAGAAGTAGAAAATTCCACTCCACTACAAGACTTGGTTTTCAGGTCTAACTTTGCCATGCCAAAGCCATATCCTTAGCAACCTTTCCTAGGTCATAGTAAGTTGGTGTGTTACACATATCTTAGAAAAATCTGTCCGGGCATGGTGGCTCAAGCCTGTAATCCCAGCATTTTGGGAGGCCGAGGCGGGTGGATCACAATGTCAGGAGATCAAGACCATCCTGGCTAACATGGTGAAACCCCGTCTCTACTAAAAATACAAAAAATTAGCTGGGCACGGTGGCATGTGCCTGTAAAGTCCCAGCTACTCAGGAGGCTGAGGCAGGAGAATCACATGAATCCAGGAAGTGGAGGTTGCAGTGAGCTGAGATCGTGCCACTGCACTCCAGCCTGGGTGACAGGGCAGACTCTGTCTCAAAAAAAAAAAAAAAAAAAATCTTTCTTAGGCTCTTATGAAATCAAAGACCTCCACCCCAAGGGCCTGTCTCCCACAAGCATTTTTTTGCCTCTGACCTTCTAGTTGAAACAAACTTACCAATAGACTTAGGTGAATGCTATGCTGCATATAGGCACATAACCCCAACCTATATAAGCACTAAGAAAATTGTAACACTTTGAGTTGCTCTGGTGGAATTATCTCTGGCTTCTCCCTGTATCCGGTTACAGCAATAAATTTCCTTCTTTACCAGTTTGTCTGCTTCTCATTATTGGACCTCGAGAAAACGCAGCCAGACCCAGCTTGATTCCAGGAACACACTACTTCTCTTGGCCTTTAACTTGAAGACAGTCATAGACCATAGGTGAGTGGATGTCACTGAGTTCCAAGAGGACTTTAGTTACAAAAACAGGTAAAGCCATCTCTATTTTCAGATGACATGATCTTACATATAGAAATTCCTAAGGAATCCACTCAAAAACTATCAGAACTAATAAGTTCTGCAAGGGCAAAGCATATAAGATCAACATATAAACATCAATTACATTTCTATAGACTTGCTATGAACAACCTGAAAATGAAGTTAAGAAAACAATTCTATTTACACGACATCAAAAGAATAAAATACTTAGGAATTATTGACATTGAATTTAACCAAAGAAGTGTTAAGACTTGTATACTGAAAACTATGAAATGTCTCTGAAAGAAATTAAAGAAAACCTATAAATGCAAAGATATCCATCTATGGATTGAGAGAGCTAATATTATTAAAATGGCAAGAGACCCCAAATTGATCCACAGATTCAACGCAATCCCTGTCAAAAATCCCAGGTGCTTCCGCATGTATTCTGTGAAGCAATTAGAAAGCTGATCCTAAAATTCATTTGGAAGTGCAAGGGACCATAGAATAGCCAGAACAATCTTGAAAAAGAATAAGGACAGGTACATACATTGATGGAATAGAATGTATATACCAATAGATTTCTATATGTATATGTATACACGACGCACATAGCATTCTATTTGTATATACATTCTATTGGAAACAGCGTTCTCACTTCACCATCAACACCCAAAGCTGAAATTCTAATTAAACTACTCCCTGTTTAATTAGAGGTGTGTCATGCCTGTAATCTCAGCACTTTGGGAGGCCAAGGAGGGTGGATCACCTGAGATCAGGAGTTCGAGACCAGACTGGCCAACAATGGTGAAACTCCATCTTTACTAAAAATACAAAAAATTAGCTGAGTGTGGTGGTGCATGGCTGTAGTCCCAGCTGCTTTGGAAGTTGCAGGCAGGAGAATCACTTGAACCCAGGAGATGGAGGTTGCAGTGAGTCGAGATTGTGCCACTGCACTCCAGCCTGCGTGACAGAGCAAGACTCCATCACAAAAAAAAAAAAAGAAAGAAAAGAATAGAGAGTCCAGAAATAAACGTAAACCCTTAACTTTACAGTCAATTGATTATCAACAAGGGCACCAAGTTAAAGAACAGGCTTTACTAAATGGTGCTGGAACAATTAGACACCCACATGCAAAAGACTAAAGTTGTACCCTCTTTACAGCATTCATAAAAATGATCTCAAAATGGATCATAGACCTTCATATAAGAGCTAAAACTATAAAACTCTTAGAAGAAAACATACATGCAAATCTTCATAATCTTGAGTTAGGCGGAAGCTTTTTAGATATGACACCAAAAGGAGAAGTGACCAAAAAAAATAAATAAATTGGACTTCATTTATATTAAAAACTTACCTCAAATTACACCATCTAGAAAGTGAAAAGACAACCCACGGAATGAGAGAAAATATTTACAATATCATACATCTGACAAGTTCTGTTTTTGTCTGTTTACGGTTGCTATAAAGGAATAGCTGAGGCTGGGTCATTTATAAAGAGGTGGACGTGGCTCACAGCTCTGCTGGCTGGAAGACTGGGCATCTGGTGAGAGCCTCAGGCTGCTTCCATTCATGGTGGAAGGTGAAAGGAGCCCCCGTGTGCAAAGATCACCTGGAGAGAGAGGGAGCCAGATGGAGAGGAGGGGCCAGGCTCCTTTTAACACCCGGCTCTCTCTGGAACTGACAGAGCAGGAACCAAGTCAGTCCTCCTCCTCCAAGGAGGACATTGTTGGGAACAGATGCTCGGTGCCGCAAAGAAAAATTAGCACTGAGACAAAGGATCTTTCAGCAACGCAATTTTTACTTCCTGGACTGCAGGAAGGGTACTCTCACTACCCACCTTGCCATGAGAGTACAATGAACAAAGGAAAACAAACATATTTATCCCTTACCCATTTGGGGTTGTCCTTGCTGCTGTCTCTGATCTTTGTTGGTTGGAGCCTTACCCCGCAATCTAAACTAAAACCTGATTGGCTAACAACTTAAAATTTTTCTAAACAGGTAAAAGGAATGGAGAGCTGGGACATGCCTGTGAGCACGTCCAGCACAGATATCTTGGTTAAAGTGCAAGGACATAGAATGTACTACGTGCTTGTAAGCATGGCGTGTCTAACAGCTACATAGGATAGGGCTGAACAAAGAGTTATTAGCACACTTCTGATTTATTCTTTAACAAAAAAGGAAACTTTACAGAGGAACTTTTCTACTTCCCACAGACATGAATGTATTTATATGGATTCCCCCACCCACGACCCAAACTGAGCCCACCTCCACCACTAGGAATCAAATTTCAACATGAAGTTTAGGGAAACAAACATTCAAAGTATAGCAAAGAGCCTTGCATCCAGAATATATAATGCACTCTTAGAACTCAAAAATAAAAAGACAGCCCAATTAAATAGTCATCAAGGACCTGGCGTGGTGGCTCATGCCCGTAATCCTAGCACTTTGGGGGGCTGAAGCCGGGGGATCACTTGAGGTCAGGAGTTCAAGACCAGTCTGGCCAACGTGGCAAAATCCTGTCTCTACCAAAAATACAAAAATAAGCCAGGCGTGGTTGCGCACGCTTGTAGTCCCAGCTACTCAGGAGGCTGATGTGGGAGAAATCGCTTGAACCTGGGAGGTGGATGTTGTAGTGAGCTGAGATTGCGTCACTGAGATCACGCCACTGTGCTCCAGCCTGGGTGACAGAGTGAGACTCTATCTCAAGAAAAAAAAAAGTCAGCAAAGGGTCTAAATAGACATTTCTCCAAAGAAGATATAATATGAATGGCCAACAAGTACCTAAAGAGAAGCTCAACATCATCAGATATTAGGAAAGTGCAAATCAAAACTACATTGAGATACAACTTCACACCCACTGGGATGGCTATAATTTCTTTTTTTGGAGGCGGAGTTGTGCTCTTGGCGCCGAGGCTGGAGTGCAGTGGCATGATCTTGGGTCACTGCAACCTCCATCTCCCAGCTTCAAGTAATTCTCCTGCCTCAGCCTCCCGAGTAGCTGGGATTACAGGCATGCGCCACCATGCCTGGCTAATTTTTGTATTTTTAATAGCGATGGGTTTCCACCATGTTAGCCAGGCTGGTCTCGAACTCCTGACCTCAGGTGATCCACCCACTTCAGCCTCCCAAATTGCTGGGATTATAGGCATGAACCACTGTGCTTAGCGGGCTATAATTCTTTAAAAAGAAAAATAACAAGTGAAGTTATAGAGAAATTGGAACCCTCATACAGTCTGGTGAAATTGTAAAGTGGTTCACCTAAGAAAACACATTGGCAGTTCTTCAAAAGGTTCAACATGGAGTTATGGGATGACCTAGCAAGTCCACACACAAGCTTGCACACAAATATTCATGGCAGCATTTTCATAGTAGTCAAAAAGTGGAAAGAACTGAGATGGCCCTCAACAGACGACTAGACAAACAAAACTGGGATATTCAAACGACGGAATATTATTTGCAGTAAAAAGGAACGAAGCACCAATACAGGCTGCAATATTAACGAGCCTTGAAAACATTGTTAAGTGAAAGAAGACAGTCACAAAAGACTATGTATTGTATCATCCATTTATATAAAATCTCAAGAAGAGGCAGATCAGATCCATCAAGACGGAAAGAGCTTTGTGGCTGCTTGGGGCTGGGTACCCTATAGTACTCCACAGTACCTCAAAATATATTTCTAGGGAGATTCAGGAGGAGTTGAAAAAAAGAGGTATTTAAGTTAAATGAGGCTGATCAGGGTGCCATAATCCAAATATGATGGTTGTCCTTATAAGAAGAGAAGATTCAGACACAGAGAAACGGCAGAGACAGAGGAAGGGACCCTGTAAGGATGCCGCGAGACAGCCATCTGAAAGGCGGGAAGAGAGACTTCAGAAGAAATCAACTGTCTGGGCGTGGTGGCTCACGCCTGTAAGCCCAGCACTTTGGGAGGCCGAAGTGGGTGGATCACTTGAGCTCAGGAGCTCAAGACCAGCCTGGGCAAAACGGCAAAACCCCATCTCCACAAAAAATACAAAAATTAGCTGGGTGTGGTAATGTGTACCTGTGGTCCCAGCTACCAATGAGGCTTAGATGGGAGGCTCACTTGAGCCCAGGAGGCAGAGGTGGCAGCGAGCCGAGATTGTGCCACTGCACTCCAGCCTGGGTGACAGAGTGAGATCCTGTCTCAAAAAAAGAGACCAACCCTGCTGACACCTCGATCTTGGATATCCAGACTCCAGAACTGTGAGCAAATCGATTTCTGTTGTTTAACCACACGGTCTGCGGCATTTTGTTATGGCAGCCTGAGCAAGCGAATACACTGCCGGGGGCGTGGGTGGTGAAAATGTTTCTAAAATTAGATAGTGGCGATGGCAGCACAGCTCTGCATATACTAAAACCATTGAATGGCATACCTTAGGTGGGTGAATTTTATGGCCTGTGAATTATATCTCAATAAAGCTGTTTTTAAAAAGAGCCTGGGAGGTATCAGAGAGGATTAGTTTAGGAAGACACATACCTAAACCATTTCTGGCAGAAATGCCCTCATTTTACCCTCCCACATGAATGATATCTTAGCCAGGAGATTTTAGGCTGGCAGTCCTCTTTTCTCAGGTCTATAAACTTCTAGCTTCAAATTGCAGATAAGAAATCCAGTAACTGGCTTGGTGCAGTGGCTCATACCTATCACCCCAACACTTTGGGAGGCTGGGCAGGGGAATGACTTGAGCCCAAGAGTTTGAGAGCAGCCTGGGCAACATGGCTAGACCCTGTCACTACAAAAAATACAAAAATTAGCTGGGCATGATGGCAGGTACCTGTAGTCCCAGCTACTCAGGAGGCTAAGGTGGGAGAATTGCTTGTGTCCAGGAGGCCGAGGCTGCAGTGAGCCAAGATCGTGCTACTGCACTCAAGCCTGGGCAACAGAGCGAAACCCTGTCCTAAAAACAGAAAAAAAGGAAAAAGAAACCTAGTAACCAGTCGGAGTCCCTTTGTCACATATCGTATCAGTTTCCTATTGCTGAGATAAGTTACCCACAGCTGGGTGGCTTCCAACAACACACATTTTATTATCTTACGGCTCTAGAGCTTAGCAATCTGGCAGGGGTCTCTCTGGGCTAAAGCCAAGGTGCCAGTAGGGGTGCGTTCTTCCAGAGGCTCTGGGCGAGTTTCCTGGCCTCTTCCACCTTCTCTAGGAGGCTGCCCATAGTCCTGGGCTTGTGGCCCCTTAGGCTGGGGCCCTCTTCAAAGCCAGCCATGTGGGTTGAGTCTCTCTAACGTGGCGTCACTGCCTTCGTTGGACGTGGCGTCTCTCTCTGACCTCCTGTGCCTCTGCCTTCCACTGTTAGGGACCCTTGTGATGACATTGGGCCCAGTGGCTACAGGTGTAATGATCCATGATAATCTCCTTATTTTAAGGTCATCCAATTAGCCACCTTCATTTACCTGAAACCTTAATTCCCCTTTGCCATGTAACCTACATGTTCACAGGTATTAGGTCTCGGGATACTGGGGTGGATGTAAGGGGTACATTCTCTACAAGAGTAATCTGATATTGGCTTCCAGGCAGAACAAACAGATTACTTATGTACAGAATGTTATATGTGGGGTTCAGAAATTTCACTGGAGTCAAAAAAAAAAAAACCCCGAAATAACCATAAGAAACCTAACAAAACACTAGATGAGAAGTATAAGCATACTTTTCTATTACGGATAAGTTTTAGCTTAAAGAAGAAATCGGCCAGGCATGGCGGCTTACACATATAACCCAGCACCTTGGTGGGCTGAGGCAGAAGGGTTACTTGAACCCAGGAGTTTAAGACCAGCCTGGGCAACGTGGTAAAACCCTGACTCTACAAAAAATACCAAAATTAACCAGGCGTGGCGGTGTACGCCTCGCAGCTATTCAGGAGGCTGAGGTGGCAGGGTTGTCTGAGCCTGGAAGGTGGAGGCCACAGTGAGCTGTGATTACGCCACAGCACTCCAGCCTGGATGACAGAATGAGACCTTGTCTCAATTAAAAAAAAAAAAGAAATCAATATTAAAACTACAAATTAAAAAGAAAGGAATGAAAATGAGACAACTACATGGCAACACTTACGGGATAAGCACTTTTAGTGTTACACAACAAAGAATATAAATGGACTGGGCACGGGGTGCACACTGCAGTCTCGGCACTTGGAGAACCCAAGGCAGGTGGGTCACTTGAGGTCAGGAGTTCCAGACCAGCCTGGCCAACATGGCGAAACCCCATCTCTACTGAAAATACAAAAATTAGCCGGGTGTGGTGGCACATGCCTGTAATCCCCTCCCACTCAAGAGGTGGAGGCAGGAGAATCGCGTGAGCCCAGGAGGCAGAGGATGTAGTGAGCCAAGATCGCACCACTGCACTCCAGCCCGGGCAACAGGCATGAAACCCTGTCTTAAAAAGGCAAAGCAAAACAAAGCAAAACAAAGAATATATATAAGTGAAGTAAATATTCAACTTAAAACACAACAAAATAGGCCGGGCGTAGTGGCTCACGTCTGTAATCCCAGCACTTTGGGAGGCCGAGGTGGGTGGATCATTTGAGGTCAGGAGTTCAAAACCAGCCTGGCCAACATGGTGAAACCCCCATCTCTACTAAAAGCCGGGCCCGGTGGTGGGAGCCTGTAATCCCAGCTACCTGGGAAGCTGAGGAAGGAGAATCACTTGAGTGTGGGAAGTGGAGGTTGCAGTGAGCCGAGATCGCACCATTGTACTCCAGCCCGGGCGACTGAGCGACACCGTCTCAAAAACAAACAACAACAACAAAAAAACCACAACAAAATAAAAAAAATTATGAGGAGGAAATGAATAAAGATAAAAGCTGAAAACAGTGAATTAGATAACTAAATCACTGAAAAATAAAATTAAAATCTGCGTTTTCAAAAATAAAATAACATTGAAAACTCACAATGTCCAAAAAATAAAATTAAATAAAAAAAGCACAGAACACGAAGAGTGAGGAATGAGACAGACTCACAGGGGCCAAAGGGAGGACGTCAATTTCCAGGGGGTGTTATTGCAGTTGCATTTCAATGAATGTTCACCCATCCTACATGCAATGGGGGGTTTTCCTAAAAATTAAGTAAAAATATTGGTAATAGGGGAACTTAAACAGGACAGAATTTAAATACCAAACTAGAACCTGGGGGTACCTGGGTAGTCAGGCACTGGGTGATACCAGCCAACTTGGGCCATCCTTGAAGAAGTGTGTGTTGTTAACTGTGAATAATCGAGCAGGCTCCTGTCAAGACAACAGCTGAGAACCATCCCGAGACTGGGCCAGGAGCCCGGCAGGTGGCTCTGCCACCCCTCACTGTGTGACTTGTGCAGGTCCTTCCTCTCACTGGGCCTCAGTTTCTTCCAGAGGCGGCTCCAAGATGGCAGACTCTGGAGCCGCGTGGGGCAGCTGGAGGTGGCCGGGGCAGGGGTGCTAGGGAGGAGGAAGAAACAAGCATAGGGTGAGAGTGGTTCTGAGTCGCCCCCACCCCTGACTGCTTCCGCCGGAGCAGCGTCATTCTCAACCTTATTACAGAGTGGATTTTCTCATCTGATTTCATCTGAAAAAATGTTCTGCTGCTGGTATTAGTCAGGGTTCTTCAGAGAAACGGAGCCAATAGGATGAATAGTGCATAGATCTATAGAAAGAGATTTCTTTTGAGGGACTGGCTTATGCACTCATGGAGGCAGAGATGTCCCATGATCAGCTATCTGCAAGCTGGTGGCCCAGGAAAGCCGGTGACGTGGCTCCAGTTCACACTTGAAGGCCTGAGGACAAGGGGAGCCAGTGGTGGGAATCCCAGGCCAAGTCCAAAGGCCTGAGATCCAGGAGCTTCAATGTTCAACGGCAGAAGATTGATGTCCTAGTAGATTCCGCCCTTCCTTTAGCTTTTTGTTCTGTTCAGGCTCTCAGCAAGCTGGATGACTGCCCCGCCCCTGCCACCCCAGCATTGGTGAGATCAAGCTTCCTTATTCAGTCTACTGATTCTCTTCTGGAAACACCCTCAAAAACACCACCAGAAGGAAGTTTGACCAGCTATCTGGACATCCCTTAGCCCAGTCAAGTTGACACGTGAAATTAATCATCACACTGTTGAAACAAAGTGTGAAAACAAGGTGATCCTCCAACTCCCACGCTGCTTCCACCGCCACACTTTTCACAACATTCACCTGCCAAAGTTCCTTGGTTTTGCTTTGATAATCTGGTTTCTTTGAATTATAAAGATGCTCATAGTTTAGCCCCCAGATGGAGATGAATATGTGTGTGACTGTGTGTGTGTGTGTGTGTGTTCTTTCACAAAACCACTGCCTAATTTGGAATATAATTTCAACTTGCTTTTCCCAAATGACCTAGAGCCTGGCAAGAGCATAGGGCTGATGAGCCTGTGAGGTGGGTAGACAGCTTCCTCACTCACACATGCCCGACTTTCTCCTTGGAGAATGATGAGGTTTACAGCCTTTAGGTAAAAATAGCTTTGTGTGGCTTCCGCCAGGAAGACACTTTAGAAAGAGAGAGAGGATTAGATTTCTAAAAAAGAAAAAAAATCTACCAAATTGCTACCATAATTTTGGAATTCATTTTTGCAAAACATATCAGGAGACATAAAGATGATCTCGCCTGCTAACTCGGTATTTCCACTTCTGGGCATTTGCCTCAAAGAAATAAATTTAACTAAAAGCAAAGCTCAGTGGATGGCTGCCCACTGCGTCCCCTCTTTTTGCCACAGCAAAACACCAAAAGCAGGAAAAGATACTCAGGACGAAGGGCCAGGGCACTGCAAGTTCAAAGGCTCACAGTCCACTCCTTCATGTATTCCCCTCACACTTCTGATAACGCATGGGCACCAGGCCCTGTGCTGGGTGACGGGAAGGAAGGGTGCCCAACACTCAGGGTGCTTCCACCTCAGGGAGCTGACGGGCAGGAGGGTTAGAGGCGAGCAAACCTACACCCACAATTCCTTGTGAGAAGGAAAGTGCAACGCAGAGGTGGGAACACACAGAAAGGACCAGAACCAGTCTTGGCACTCAGGGAAGCCTTCTTGGAATAAGTGACTTTTTTTTTTTTTTTTTTTTTTTAGAGAAGTTTCGCTCTGTTGCCCAGGCTGGAGTGCAATGGCGCAATCTCAGCTCATGGCAACCTCCACTTCCCGGGTTCAAGCTATTTTCCTGCCTCAGCCTCCCAAGCAGCTGAGGTGCCACCGCACCCAGCTAATTTTTTTTTTATTTAGTAGAGATGGGGTTTCACCATGTTGGTCAGGCTGGTCTCAAACTCCTGACCTCAGGTAATTCACCCTCCATGGCCTCCCAGAGTGCTGGGATTACAGGTATGAGACACCATGCCTTTTTTTTTTTTTTTTTTTTTTTAGACAGGGTCTCACTCTGTCACCTAAACTGGAGTGCCGTGGCGTGATCTCAGCTCATCACAACCTCCACCTCCCAGGCTCAAGTTATTCTCCTGCCTCAGTCTCCTGAGTAGCTGGGATTACAGGTTTGCGCCACCATACCTGGTTAATTTTTGTATTTTTAGTAGAGACGGGGTTTCACCCTGTTGGCCAGGCTGATCTTGAATGCCTGACCTCTAATGATCCACCCACATTGGCCTCTCAAAGTTCTGGGATTACAGGTGTGAGCTAGCACACCCAGCCAGCATTTTTTTTTTTTTTTTTTTTTTTTTTTTTTTTTTTTTTGAGATGGAGTCTCACTGCCCAGGCTGGAGTGCAGAGGCACAATCATAGCTCACTCACTGCAACCTCCACTTCCAAGGTTCAAGTGACTCTCGTGCCTCAGTCTCCCAAGTAGCTGGGATTACAGGCATGCATCACCACACCCTGCTAATTTATATATTTTTAGTAGAGATGGGGTTTCACCATGTTGGCCAGGCTGGTTTCGAACTCCTGACCTCAAGTGATCCACCTGCCTCAGCCTCCTAAAGTGTTGGGATTACTGGCGTGAGCAACCCCGCCCAGCTGGAAGTGACTTTTGAGCTGAGTTCTGAAAGTTATGGTGGTTGGCCAGAATGATGGGAGGAAGAGGGTTGGGGGGCACAGAGCACAAGCAAAGTCTGGGTGGCAACAGAGGTGATCCCCCAACTGCCATGGTGGCAGGACAGAGAGAGGCTCAGTGGCAGGAGCTGAGACAGTGCTGAAGAGGAATCAGAGCTCACTGACAGGTCCTGTGTGTAACAAGAAGGAGCTTTTCCCTAAGAACCACTAAGAACTTTTAAGCAGGAGAGTGACATGGTCAGATTAATGGTTTGGAAAGGTCACTCAGACTGCCTGGAGGAAGGCCAGCAGTGACAGTGGCCCTCCAGGACAGAGGCAGCATCCATGGAGAGGTGACATGGACACATGCCTTGGCTCCTCACGGAGAGGAGCCCTCAAGTCTTGGAGAGGCAGAACAGTGCAGTGGCTGAGTGTGATCTCGGAAACCTGATTACATGGGTTAAAATCCCAGCTGCTTCACTGTGTGACCCTCTCACAGGACTCTTGAGTTTCCCGAAGGAGCTGTCATGTGTAAGGCACCTCAAACAGTACCCAGCAAGGGGTAAGAGCTCACTAAGTGATGCTAAAGGGGCGTATGCAGCACAAGTACACTGTGGAGAAATGGTACTCAATAAAAGTGGCCTTTATTGTTTTTTCTTATCATTATCACCACCATCACCATCACCACCATCGTCGGCATCACAGCCATCATTAATCATCACCATCGCCATCACTATCGCCACCATAATCATCAGCATCACTGCCATCACCAGCACCACCACCATCAGCGTCACAACCATCATCATCATCACCATCACCATCACTATCGCCACCATCACTGCACTGCTGTCATCACCACCATCACCATCACCATCACCATCAGCGTCACTGCCATCACCATCACCACCACCATCAGGATCACAACCATCATCATCATCACCATCACCATCACTATCACCACCATCACTGCACTGCTGTCATCACCACCAAAATCACCACCATCACCATCACCATCACCATCAGTATCACTGCCATCACCACTGACATCACCACCATAATCACCAGCATCACCACCACCACCACCACCACAAGGATCACTGCCATCACCATCACCATCATCAGCATCACAGCCATCATCATCACCATCACCATGACTATCACCACCATCACCACTGTCACCACTACCATAATCACCAGCATCACCACCATCATCAGCACCACAGCCATCATCATCATCACTGTCACCATCACTATCACCACCATCACCGCTGTCATCACCACTATAATCATCAGCATCACAAGCATCACCATCACCATCAGCATCACTGCTATCACCATCACCACCATCATCAGCATCACAACCATCATCACACCATCACCATCACTATTGCCACCATCACCACCACCAGCATCACTGCCATCATCACCACCATCATCAGCATCACAACCATCATCACCATCACCATTACTACCATCACTGCTGTCAACATCACCAAAATCACCATCACCCACTACCAGCATCACCCACCACCATCATCACCACCATCAACAGCATCAACATCGCCACCATCAGTGCCACCATCATCACTACCATCACTATCACAACCATCATCACCACCATCACCACCATAATCCCCAGCATCACCACCATCACCATCACCTCAGCATCACAACCATCATCATCATCACTATCACCATCACCATCACCACCACAATTACCAGCATCATCAACACCATCATCATCATCACCATAATCATCAACATCACCATCATCAGCATCACCATCACCACCATCATTACTACCATCATCACTATGATCACCAGCATCACCACCATCATCATCATCATCACCATCATCAGCACCACCATCACCATCATCACCACCACCACTATCACCATCATCACTATCACCACCACAATCACCAGCATCATCAACACCATCATTACCATAATCATCATCACTATCACAACCATTGGCATCACCACCATCATTACTACCATCACTGCTATGATCATCATGATCACCACCATCATCAACATCACCATCATCACCATCACCTCAGCATCACAACCATCATCATCATTATCACCATGACCATCACCATCACGACCATCATCAGCATCACCACCATCATCATCATCATCATCATGATCACCAGCATCACCAACACCTTCATCATCACCATGATCACCAGCATCACCAACACCTTCATCATCACCATGATCATCACCATCCCCATCACCATTAGCAGCAGCATCACCACCATCACCACCACCACCATCAAACATCACCACCATCATCATCATCACTATTACTATCACCACCATAACCATCACCACCATGATCACCACCTTGATTACCACCATGATCACCAGCATCACCACATCATTGGCATCACCACTATCACCATTGCCATCACTGCCCTCATCAGCATCACCACCACCACCACCACCACCATCATCACTGCCATCACAATCTTTAATATGAGAAGACTGGTCAAGGAGTGGTGATACAGATTATGGCATCATGTTATGCAGCTGGCAGGAGTTATTTATAACACAGTTATAATGACATGGGAAAATGCCTACAAAGTTACATGAAAAACGCAATAAAGCATTGTACATGCAATATGTTAACCACGGAAACACATCCAAAACTCTACTCGAAAAAGAAATACAGGAAGGAAATGCACTCAGAAGTAATAGTTCTATTTCAGGGTGGTAGTGATATGGCTGGGCTTCTTTCTGAATTTGCTATAATAAGTCTGGATGAGTTTTATTATTTAAAGTAAATTAACCTTCATTTTATAAAAAGAAACAAAGGCGGGCAGCTGGGGGCTGCCCGAGCTAAGGTCACAAAAACCTTGGGTAAAATCCCTGTTCTCCAAAGGGCTTTGTTTCTATGTCTTTAAAAAGAGGGAGCAGAACAAAAGAGCATTTCCTGCAAGGTATGCTGTCAATCTCTGGCCTAGCAGTGATGTCCCAGGAAGGAAAGGCTGTATGGCTAGACAGCCTCAGGGACCTGGCACACTCACGCCGTGCCCTGGTATCTGCAGCCAGGGGTGTCCCCAGCCGGCTGCAAGGCTCAGGCCCTTTCTCTGTCACTGCACTCTGCTCAAAAGCTACCTCCCCTGGGTGCCCCGACTCAAGCAGCCCTTGTCACTACCAACCCTCCCTACCCATCTCCAGCAGGGACACGCTCTGCAGCCTCTTCATTGCTTTCTCTATTCACAGTTCCATGACAGCAAATCTCTGGCAACCCAGCCCCCAGAATGTGCTGCCTCGGAGTAGGGGTGGTGTTTATTGGGTGAATAGATGAACACAATAGCCTTCTGGTCTCACAATGCATATTAATGGGTCTAACTCATGCCTCCCCCACACAGGTTCTATTAACATGCTTTGGAATTGGGTTTCACAGAACATACTTTGGGAGTATGTTCACCATGATCACCATTATCAGTATTTTGGGAGATTCTCCCCCAAGACGACTCCTGAGTGTCACTGCAGCTCCACCATTCTATAAATGGTTCACATAAACATCTCTGCTATGGGGTGGACAGGAACATATCATGAGGGTGGCAGATGAGCATGGTGGCCATGTGGCTGCCCTCTGGACCCCAGATCCCTGCAGCTGGCTGAGTCCTCTCCCTCCCCTGCTTTTGGCTGATGTCTGGCCCTGGAGCTGCCTCAGCCTGGGAAAGAAGTGCAGGAGGGAACTTGCCAGAACAAGGTAGAGGCATTTCCTGTGGCATCAGTTTCTGAGAATGCTTTCTAATTGGCCAGTGCCATGGACGAGCTATGATGAAGGTGAGGAGGGGCAACCTCAGCTGCCACTATGGCCGGGACTGCAGGGCTGCCTGGCTTCCCCCAACGCTTGTTTTAAATGCAGACAAACAGACGCTGTGTCTCTAAACCTGCCTCCTCTGTGTGAATCAGAGCAAAAGAAGCTACACGAAAAGAGGAACCCTGTGCAGAGGAACCCCACAGGTGTCCATGGGTGTGGGGCAGTGCGGTGGTGATTACAGCACATTCCATCTTCAGTAGCCACAGTCCGAGGGCCTGGGAGAGCCTAAGTGACTCTGAAGCCCATTTGGCCAAAATAATCTCAGAAATGTCACTGAGAGCATGTGACATCAGTCTCACCATGGCAGAGAATCTGGCCATTTCCTAGTTCAGTCCTGGTAAGGAGGGAGGAATTGTCCCCAGATGTTACAAGCTGAAATTTCATAACTACATTTTTTGGCGGGGTAGGGGAATGGAGTCTCACTTTTTTGCCCAGACTGAAATGCAGTGGTGCGATCTCGGCTCACTGCGACCTCCACCTCCAGGGTCCAAGCAATTCTCCTGCCTCAGCCTCCCAAATAGCTGAGATTACAAGCACATGCCACCATGCCTGGCTAATTTTTGTATTTTTAGCAGAGATGGGGTTTCACCATGTTGGCCAGGCTGGTCTCCATCTCCTGACCTCAGGTGATCTGCCTGCCTCAGCCTCCCACAGTGCTGGGACTCCAGGCGTGAGCCACCATGCCTGGCCTTATAACCACATTCTTTTCCAGTGTCCCCTGCTCCGCCCTTCCCATAGCCACGGCAGCTTACCTACTCTATAAAAGGAGCAAGCAAGAGAGGTGCCACGTCTGCCCTTGCCCAGGGGGCTTGTTCCATTGCCACAGTGGACCCCACAGGTCAGCATGGACCCAAGCGTTTCAAGCTACCTGATTTTATACCTCAGTGAGGCTAATCACTGCAGAGGAACTCGGAGCGTGTTATGAAGAAGCTGCTGGGAACACGGACAGGAAAGCCCTCATGCGCCTGTCGTTCAGAATGTGGCTTGAGCCCATTCTTAGCAGACACTGCGGGGAAGAGGGGATGGCGAATCATGTGGCACTGAGGTCCTTTTCACTTTTTTATCTTAAACCTCTGTATGAGTTTTTTTTTTTTTCCTTTCTTTTTTTAAGGAGTCTTGTCGCCCAGGCTGCAGTACAGTGGCATAATCGTGGCCCACTGCCACCTCCACCTCTTGGGTTCAAGCAATTCTCCTGCCTCAGCCTCCTGAGAAGCTGGGATTGCAGGCGCCTGCCACCACACCCAGCTAATTCTTTTGTACTTTTAGTAGAGATGGGATTTTACCATGTTGGCTAGGCTGGTCTTGAACTCCTGACCTCAGATGATCTGCCTGCCTTGGCCTCCCAAAGTGTTGGGATTAAAGGCATGAGACACCGCGTCCGGCCACCTCTGTATGATTAACCTTCTCCCATAGCATTTTCCACGATGGATGCATGGAATGTTGATAACTGGGCCAATAACCAGTGACTTAGGAGCAAGAGTGCCTCACGCTCGAGTTGAGGAAATGCCCAAATGTGTAACTTTCCCGTGCCTTTCAGAGGCAACTTGCACTCACCTCTCTAGATGTCATGTGCAGTGTGCAGTGCAGTCAAGTTATTTGAAACTCTAGTAGCGCCCACTCCAATATGCTCTGTAGACACCAGGCTGAGGATGCCGACACAGAACATAGCTGTGAGAACTGGGACTTCCTCCCTTAGCTCTGCTACCAACTAGCTGAGTGACCTCGGGCGAGTGTCTCAGCCTCCCTAACCCTCTGATATACTTGGATATGTGCTCCTGATACATTTCATGTTGAAAGCTGATCCCCAGTGCTGGAGGTGGGGCTGGTGGGAGGTGACTGCATCATGGGGGTGGATTTCTCAGGAATGGTTTAGCACCATCTCCTTGTTGCTGTCCTCGTGACAGTGAGTGAGTTCTTGCAAGACCTGGTTCTTTAAAAGCGTGTGTCGCCTGCTCCTCTTTCCCACTCTCTTGCTCCTGCTTTCGCCCTGTGAACCATCTGCTTCCACTTCACATTCTGCCATGAATAAAAGCTCTTTGCTTTGAGGCCTCCCCAGAAGCCAGGCAGATGCCAGCACCATGCTTCCTGTACAGTCTGCAGAAACATAACCAATTAAATGTCTTTTCTTTTTTGAGAGAGTCTGCCTCCTAGGCTGGAGTGCAGGGGCACGATCTCAGCTTCCTGCAACCTCCACCTCCCCGGTTCAAGCGATTCTCCTGCCCCAGTCTCCTGAGTAGCTGGGACTACAGACATGCACCACCATGCCTGGCTACTTTTTGTATTTTTAGGAGAGGCAGGGTTTCACCATTTTGGCCAGGCTGGTCTTGAACTCCCGACCTCAAATGATCCACCCACCTCAGCCTCCCAAAGTGCTGGGGTTACAGGTGTGAGCCACTGCGCCTGGCCATCTTGTCTTTATAAATTGCCCAGTCTCAGGTATTTCTTTTTCTTTTCCTTTTTTTTTTTTTCTTCTGGAGTCTCATTCTGTTGCCCAGGCAGGAGTGCAGTGGTGTGATCCTGGCTCACTGCAACCTCTGCCTCCCAGGTTCCAGCCATTCTCCCACCTCGGCTTCACAAGTAGCTGGAATTACAGGCATGGGTCACAACGCCCAGCTAATTATTTTTTTTATTTTTATTTTTTGGTAGATACAGTGTTTCACCATATTGGCCAGGCTGGTCTGGAACTCCTGACAGCAAGTGATCTGCCTGCCTCCGCCTCCCAAAGTGTTGGGATTATAGGCAAGAGCCACTGCACCTGGCCTTCAGGTATTTCTTTACAGCAGTTTAAGAACGGCCTAATATACCCTCTTTCTTCTCTCCAAAGAAGGGCGATAGATCCTGCTTCTCAGAGCTCTGTGTGAGATGAGATGAGATGATGATTCCTAATGGTGAGGAAGTGGAGCGGCAGAGACCCCCAGGCTGCCAGTGCCGCTGCTGTGAGCACGGTTTGGCAATATTGAGTGCACGCCCCGGAAGCAGTCCCACTCCTGGGTAGGGTCTCAGAGAATCTCTTGCACATGTGCACAAAAAACTTGCACAGTAATGTTGGTGGTTATGTGACCGGATGTTGAAATGACCTTTCAGCCGAGGAGCCAAGAGCCATGTGAGCTTCCAGAGGTGCCGTGAGACCATGAGCAGCAGCGAAAAAAGAGGTTCCCCAGACACCTCTTAGGTGCCCTCATCCATGTTAACAGTACAAAAGGGTTGGGAATTATATATTTTCACAGGTAATTGTAAGGAGGATTTCTTTGGGGAAGGTTGAGCTGTTGATTCCAACCCTGCTTCTCTCAAGAGGGAGGGCCGGTGAGGGTCCTTCTGCCTCACCCTAAGCCCCTTGGAGGCCTGACATGGGCCGTCTGCCATTTGTGGGCCAGTGACTTAAAAGCGCCAGCTGCCCAGAGAAGGCTGCATGTGGGAGGCGGTAACTGCTCATCCACTGGTGCAAGGTGTGGATGTGGGAGGCACAAGTGTCCCCTGAGACCAGGTGTGAACCCCCAAGCAAGGATGGGGCAGGTCATCTAAGAACCTGTCCAGTGGGCCCCTGGAGGGCGGTGGGATCTCTGCAGGAAGGAGGACGATGGATGCAGCCCTCTCAGTGCTGCAGGGCTGCAGAAGGAGGAGGCAGCTACGCAGAACACTTCACTCAGGTCCAGGGAACTGCGGCTGAGAGGTGATCAGCAGTGCTCTCCAAGAACCTCTGAAAGTTCTCTCAGAAGGTCAGTTGAAACATATGTCCCACCCAGAAAGTCAACTAGAGTTTCCCTTTCTCTGTGACCCTCCACACCCCAACTCTCCCAGGTCAGAACCAGCCCTGGCAAACTGGAGAGAGAGGCAAGCTGGAGAGAGGGGCGGTGCTCTGCTCTTCTGCCACCAGGTGGCGCACCTGCAGCTGGCCAGGGGCTGGAGGGAGCTTGGGAGGGAAGATGGCCAGTGTAAATCTAACCCAAGTTCAAGGTCTTTTCCTAACTGTTTATTCAGTCGGCTAGAGTACCTGCTCTTGTTTCAGCCTAAATAACCAAATTTGTTTTTAGCTGTCCCCATTACAAGCCCAGGCATCAGCTGTGTTCCAGAGCTTCTGAATCTCACGTCCCCTTCCTGCATGCCCGGGTCCCCTGAGACCAGGGACATTCAGCAGAAAAGGGCGTGCTGCCCCCAGCCCCTCCCCAGCTCCCTAGCACAGGCTGGTGTGTGCCTGTGTCCCATTTTTATTGAAACGCAGAGTTGACACTCTGGGAGGGCATGGACTTCCTGCAGGAGAGGCAGTCTCCCCTTAAACAAGGCTCCCTCCTTCAAGAGAAAATTGGGCCTCTGAAGGCTCCTGTGGTCGGATCCTGCCTGCCAGCAAGGTAGGGATGATCCAGGCTGGGTGACCCAGGAGGGGAGTCTCCTGAAGTGGCCTAAAGCAGAGCTGGGGACCCAGCAGGAGGGGCCGGAAGGAGCCCAGGTTTCAGACAGCACTGAGCATCCCACCTGCAGGAGGCAGGGAGGGGCAGGGACGCCACTGGGCATCAAGCAGCGGGCTTGGGGGGCAGAAGTGGGCTCTGGAAAAGGGTTCAGAACTGGGACCTCACGCTTGGCCCCCCACCTTGAGCTGCTCAGCAGGGAGGCCAGGCAGCTGCTGTATGCCCCTGTGCTTCAAGACATGCAGGGCCACGCTCTGAGACATAGGGTCAGGTTTGACAGCCTGAGAAACTGAAATTATCAAGTTTGTCACCTGTGATGAGGTCTTGGTGTCCTCACATCAAGTGTCTTCACCACAGTGGCAGACTGAGAGATTTATAGGTGAAATGACCATGGTGGCTTGGACTTGCTTTTGTTTTTAGAGACAAGGTGTTGCTCTGTCACCCAGGCTGGAGTGCAGTGGTGCAATCACAGCTCACTGCAGCCTCCGGGGGTTAAGTGATCCTCCCTTCTCAGCCCCTCCAGTAGCTGGGACTACAGGTGCAACTGCCACACTCAGCTGAGTTTTTAATTTTTTGTAAAGATGAGGTCTTGGTATGCTGCCCAGGCTGGTCTCAAACTCCTGTGGACTTGTGTTAAAAAATACTCCACTCTCCCCTCAAAAGTTAGGGGAGACAGAGGAAATAAAGTTTTCTTTTTTCTTTTTCTTTTTTTTTTTTTTTTGAGACAGAGTCTCGTTCTGTCACCCAAGCTGGAGTGCAGTGGCATGATCTCGGCTCACTGCAACCTCTACCTCCCAGGTTCAAGTGATTCTCCTGCCTCAGCCCCTGAGTAGCTGGGATTACAGACGCATGCCACCACGCCCTGCTAATTTTTATATTTTTGTAGAGTTGGGGTTTCACCATGTTGGCCAGGCTGGTCTCAAACTCCTGACCTCAGGTAATCCACCTGCCTTGGCCTCCCAAAGTGCTGGGATTACAGGCATGAGCTACTGCACCTGGCCAGAAATAAGATTTTCTCAATGTTTGATTTTCTTTTTCTTTAACCAGAGGAAAGCATGAATGCAGCCCCCATGACCACGAATGATGAAGCCGAGTTTCCCACTTTTGGGAAAATCGCAGGGTTGGCACATCTGGAGGGCGGAGGATAAGCCTCGACATGGGAAGACCACTTTCGTGATCACGAATCTCCGCTGCCAGGTGAGTACGTTGGTAATTTTTAGGCTGGGTGAGAGGCTCTCTCTACTTTTGTGTAGGTTTGACATTTTCTAAAACGCTATTGTTTTAAAAAAGAGAATCTGCAGGAAGAACAGGCCTGGAGTCAGTTTCCACCTGCATCAAGTACGTGTTCCTCAGCTCCTTTTCACCAAAACCTGTCCCCACAGCCGTGGACTGGACCATCCCTCTCTGCCCTTTCCTATGCACCCCCGTGCCTGCAAGATAGGATGACGGCAGCCTGTTCTCAAACCACAGAAGAGATGGCCAATGACTGGAATAGCCAACCTTTGGGTGGTGAACTATCAATCAAAACAAAGTAGGGGGCTGGGAGGATGCCAGAGCCGGCTTTCCAGTGGAGCACGGACAGCTCCCGCCCAGGGAGCCCCCCCACCCTGGTGGCTAGGGACCTAAGATCTACCAATGCCAAGAATTCACTGAACTGTTGCTCTCCACAGTTCCAGTGGCCTGGAAGCTCCCTCCACCTCATCACCCCCGCCCCCACCGGGCTCCTGACAGCCCTGTGTGACCCGTGGCCTCATGTCCTCTCTTCCCTCCTTGGCTGGGGCTGTCCCCACCTTGTCTGGATCTCCTGGCCAGCACTGCCTGCATGTGAAGACGCTGGAACGCGGGGTGCCAAGCCAGTGCAGAGCCCACACTGGCTCCTGGTGAGCACTGCATCAAGCTGCCCTGCTGCTGGGGACATAAGATCCTGTGAGCGCGGGTCTATCTTCTGCTCCGCCACCGCCCCTCCTTGGCTCCCCCTCCTCTCCGGCAGCTCCCTTACCTGCCCTTGGATTCTGGAGTCCCCCAAGCTGGCTCAGAAGTTTCTTCTCCTGGCCTGGCTTGAGCAACCTGCAATCTCAAGCACATGCGGACTCCCAAAGCCAGCGTCCGGGGAGAGCCTCACGTGTCTGCCTCCCGTAGGATGTCTGTGCTGGGTCTGCAAAGCCCAATGTCTACTTTGCCTTTGCGGTTGGATGCCAAAGAGACACTTTACCTTGCTTCACTTGTTCCAGGCCCCACTTACCACCTCCTTCAGACACGCAGCGATCTGCATCTTAGCTCATGGCACTGTCATCCTACCAGGGAAGCAGTCACGGACTTGGGACTCACCCCCACCCTCATCCACTTCAGCCTCGGCCCTGCTGATGCCACCCCACAAACCTCTCCGGGACAGTGCTCCCACCTCCCACTCCACGCCACCATCACCGCCCACTGAGATGACAGGAATGCCGTCACCCAGCAACCCCCGGCCTGGAAGACCTTTCAGCTTTCCAGTCAGAACCCTTCCCTGCTGATCCCACCAGCAGCCCCCAACGCCCTTTGATACTGGGATTTGGAATAAAGCCCTTAACATGACCCCCAGCCCTGGCCTCTCACAAGCTGCCCGGGTTCTGTGCCCCGCCGTGCTCTTGTATTTCCCTCTCAAAAGGGCTTTGCGAGTGCTGGCGTCAGCCTGTGGGGCCTCTCTCCCTGCTCTCCTGGGCCATTTTCGTCTCTTTGTGCCCAGGAAGCTTTCCAGAGTCCCCATATTCTCTCACGTCTTCCTGTTAGATGCCCTCATTTCCTTCCTGGCTCGGATGGTGGTCACCTAGCATGCAGCTGAGCATGCATTCTGTTAACCTCTGGCTCCTTCGATGCCATGTAGGTGCCACCAGGACGGGTACTGGTGTGGTTTTGCCTATCCTTATATTCCCAGCACCTAGCACATGTTCACTGAGACAAGTTTGGAACAAGTGCCAGTCCTGGGGAAGTTACTTCCTTCTCCACACCTCAGTGTGTCTATCAAATAGCTTTCCTTGCAGCCTGCCACAAGCCTACAAAATTCCCCAAACACCCGCAGGAGGACAGATGGACTCCCTGCCCTAGTGGTGTCACTCTTCAAATCGACTTCCCAGGCCCCAGAGGCAGGCGGCAGTGGGCTGGCAGCCTTAAGTCCCCAGAGTGGGACAGGGTCTCACTTTGCTGCCCAGGCTGGAGTACAGCTGTCTGATCATGGCTCGCTGCAGCCTCGACCTCCCAGGCTCAAGCAATCCTTCTACCTCAGCCTCCAGAGTAGCTGAGATTACAGGCACACACCACTACACTTGGTTACATTTTAAAATTCTTGGGAGAGATGGGGTCCCGCTATGTTGCCCAGGCTGGTCTTGAACCCCTGGGCTGGAGCCATCCTCCCGCCTCAGCCTCTTAAAAGTCCCCAAATCGTCATCTTTCCTTTCCTTTAATCTTTAATACAGGCTGGGCCAATGTGCACGGCCTCTTTCATGATTTTCTTAACATTGTATCTTCTCTACCTTACTTTAATGCAAGAGTGTACTATATAAGACATGTTAACCAAGCATGTGTAAATTGATTGTTCTCAGTGAGACGTCTAGTCCCCAGTAGGCTATCAGTAGTTACGTTTTTGGAAAGTCAAAAGTTATACACAGGTGTCTGACTGCGTGTGGGGTCAGCACCCCTAAGCCCTGTGCTCAGGCGTCAACTATACTCATCCGCACACTTTGAAGCATGTAACACCAGCGCCCACCCTGTTTTTGAGGAAATCCAGCATTCCCTTGATACTGGACCTTATCTTTTTTTTCTTTTCCTTTTTTTTGAGACAGAGTCTTGCTCTGTTGCCAGGCTGGAGTGCAGTGGTGTGATCTTGGCTCAGTGCAACCTCCGCCTCCAGGGTTCAAGTGATTCTCCTACCTCAGCCTCCTGAGTATCTGGGATTACAGGCGCCCGTCACCATGCCCAGCTAATTTTCGGATTTTTAGTAGAGATGGGGTTTCACCATGTTGGCCAGGATGGTCTCAATCTCCTGACCTCATGATCTACCTACCTTGGCCTCCCAAAGTGCTGGGATTACAGGTATGAGCCACCGTGCCCTGCCGATACTTCACCTCATCTAAACAGGACTGCCACGGAGACTTTACTCTGTAAAAGCAACAATTTCATCTTAACACAAAGTTTAAAATGGTTAAAGAAAAAATCCCGAGTGCTCTTTGTTCATTGGAAAATTCTCTGATGCTAACCAACTTAATTATTCTAACTTCAAATAAATCATAATCTTTCCTTTAATCTTTCGTCATCTGACGTGTCGCAGGGAAGCCAGGCTGAGAGCTGCACGGTTCCTGAGCCTGTCATTCCAGGAGAACCCCGGAGCTTCAGGCCTTGCTTTCCTGAGAAGCGCTTAGTGACACAGGGTCACTCCTTGCTGTGTTAATGAGTAAGTGAGGGAACAATGGACACCTGCAAGGTTAATACAGCTAGTGCTCGACTTATGACCATGGTCAGGACCGCAGACCGCTCGTTGCACGATTTGGTCGTTAAGTTGAGTAGGCTATATGTACAGTTGAAATGGTGCACGCGGAGAT